>NC_068348.1:24724294-25063339 GCF_014633365.1 Diospyros lotus
AAGAGCTCGCTTGTTATCGTGATCAGAGCTCGCATTTTAACAACTATGCGACCTAGCGAAGATGACTTTAACCTTGGGCTCATTGGCCCTCGAGAGGTTGGGCCTTATCATTGGACTATTCTCATCCCAGAGCAATCCACACAATAGCCCAAGACAGTTCGGGAAATACCGTAATACTAGCCCCCCAGCTCGTGGTGCGATCTTCGGAGCACGAGCTAATGCATGCAAATCGGATTGGGCTATGCAAGCTATCAATCCACTTCCTGGACTTATTCAATCATTTCAAATTGCACCGTTTCACACCGCACGTCTTGTCTGAGGCGCCTTTTATGCGCACGTTCCCCATAACCGTTCAATCATTATGTTTGTGGGCCCCATGTTCTTACGCACCACCATTGGATCTAGGGTAGCTCGTCGGTCTCTTCATCTAATGGTGGAGTGTACCAAACTATAAAAGCGTGAGGAAATTCCTTTCCCTCCCTTTATCGCGTCATTTTAAAAATACTTCATGCTTCTACAACCTTCTTCTTCTTCCCGACTCTAAGACTCCATTGCCAACGGTTCTGAAGCTTCTCTGTCATTCACTTGTTGGCTCTTTTCCTCGGCTTTTGCAGCAATCGATCAAGAATAGTAAGTTTCTCACAATCTTTCGATTTATTTCGTTTCTGCTCTCATTTTTTTCGTCGATTCCGCCTCTATGCCTCTCTTCTTGGCGATGGTCGTGCGTCTTTTAGGGCTAACTTTCACTTATTTTAGGAGGTTTAATAGGCTTAGAAACTCAGTTTCCTTTCTTTTGAGTCATGCCCTGTTAAGAAGCGCACAACCTAATAGGTAGGAAGAATCCCTAAGGACTACGGTTCGCGAGGGTCGATCTGTTCTCAACGACTTGATACTTTTTTCTTTTTGTCTTTTCATCATAAATGTCTACATCAGGTCAGAAGCGCTGCAACCACATGGTAGAGGATGATGATGCCTCTAGCTCTTCGGGGCACAGCAGAGGGATGCTGCCCCAGACTGCTCAGGACATGGTTTCATTTGACTCCGAGGTCACTGAGAGAGTTCCTCAGCGCACCGCTCCTACAGTCTCCCAGTGAGCTACTGAGGAACGCGCAACTCGCGAGGTTTTCAAACCTTATCCTTTAAAGTTTACGATCAGTGAGCTGACGTCGTGCGCCTCTACATACCGCCTTCCTTGCGACACGCGTCTGATGGTGCCTTCTCCTGGTGACCACGCAACTTTTCCTTCTGCCGGGTTCGTGGCCATCAGCCCCCAACACCTAGAATTTAGCTTTAGGTTTCCACTCCGGCCTTACCTCATAACTATCTTAAACGATCTAAAGCTCGCACCTTTCCAACTGACCCCAAACTCTTACGCCCAAATAACTTCCTTAGCCCTACTCTTCAGAAAGAATAAACTTCCCCTTCCAACCCCTAAGGTCCTTAGGTACCTTTATTCTTTCAAAGGTATCAAGGACAGGCTGTACTACATGGTAGCTCGTTCCTCAGACTATAAGAGGCTCTTGCCTTAAGGGAAGGCCAAGGGCAAGTCCAACGTAGGGGATTACAAGTCCCAATGGTTCTACATTTCCTGCTCTTCCCTAAAAAACCTTAATAACTTCAGCTTCGTTCTTGTGCGGAGTAAGTAGTTTCCAACTCACTCTTGTAGTAATAGCTTATTTGTAATCACTTCTGACTATTTTTTTTTTTGCAGACGTCGCAGGTGGGAAGCCCGAGCTAACCATCTCCGAGGTGCAAGATCTCCAAACAGCTTCAGAAGCGAAGACTGACGAAGACGACTACGAGTTCTACGATTCTCAGCTTTGCGACTACCAGCTCGCTCCTCCTTTCAGCATCAAGGATATCAGGAAGGAGGATGTTGGAATTCGTAGCCAAAGGGAGATAAGGTCGGTCTTTGATGAGTTTGACTTTAGCTAAATCCTGGTTAAGAAGAGTATCGCTCGCGGAGAAGTCACGGTTGCGACTTTACCAACATCGTCCGAGGCAATGAAGCTTCAACTCGCAAGACTCGGCACTTCTGCGATCTCGAGCCTACCCAAGGTTGTCCGCGAGTCATCCTCTCCTACCAAAACTCAAAAAGTAGAGCCTCTCGCGCGGGGTGGCTAGCGAAAGCCGCAGCGTCGTCACTCTACCTGGTCCTGACCCCACACCAACTACCGCGACTTCTTCAAATCCTATTCCTGCAGGCACCTCCTCATAGTGTACGGTGGAGACCACAACAGTGAATCTTGGTAAGTCCGTAGTTCGCGAGGAAGCTCCTACTCCCTGGAGAAAAAGAAAAGCTCCTCCCACCTTGCAGGTCGTTCAACAGGCCTCGGTAGATAAAAGGAAGAAGACGACTTCTCCTAACGATCCGAACGGATTTGAGGTCGAGGCCTGTGGGACGCATTTTTCCCCCCTTCTTGATAGCTTGGATATGGTCCTTGGTAACTATACCAAGGGTCTGGACAGGAAAAAAGTGTCGGGTGACACACTTTACGACTACGTTGCTCGCCACAGTCTTTTGGTAAGGTTCTTTATCCACTTTCGTACTTCCCGTTTTATCTCTTTCAAATGTACTGACCTTTCAAGCCTTATAGGCTTCCCTGGGCATCTTCAAGCAAATGAAAGAGAGAGCTTAATCCATCAAGGAAAAAGAGAAGCTCGAGGCTGTCGTCGAGGTGCTAAAGAAGGACAAGAAAAAGTTGGATGACAATTTGGCTTTTGTGACCAATGAGTCCAAGAAGTACCGAAACCAAGTCGAGGACTTGGAACATCGAGTAAGAGAGGCCAAGAAAGCCAAGAAGGAGGTTGAAGATAACATGTGTCGTGAAAACTAGAAGTACGACTCGGCTTGTTCCCAGGCTACTTCAAAGCTAAATAAGGCTGAGGCAGAGCTGGCCGCAACGCGAGGCGACTTGGAGCAGGCCCGGCAGCAGGCCGAAGTGGCAGAAAATGAGGTCGAGCAATTGAAGGTCAATGTCGAGGTGCGGGTCACAAAGGAACGCGAGGAGGTCGAGTCTGACATCTGTAGTGCGTTTGTTTTCACTTTATGGAACGTGCATCTAGATCTCGACTTTTCCTACTCTGGCGAGGAAACGGTCAAGAAATTTGCTGCTGATGCTGCGAGCTCTAGAGTTGTTGCCACCTCGTCCGAGCCCTATCAGACCGTGGTCGATCTTTCTGTTGAGGATGCCAGCAACCCTGCTCCCCAATATGCAGTAGCCCCAAGCTCAACTTCTCTAGGTCATTAGACTTTCTTCTTTTTCTTGCTTTATTCTTGTACTTGGATTTTGGAAGCAACACACTTCTCTTATTCAATCGGATTTTCGTTTCTTTATCATTTGTTGCGAACTGAAAGCATAACAAAAAGATTGCGCATAAGCTTAAATCTAGTTAATTCAAGAATACTCTTAGCTTGTAGCTGATAAGTCTTAAAACTTAAACAACTTTGGATAATATATTAAGTAAAATATCGTTAGTTCAAGTCGTATTACTAGTAGGTCATGATCATGGGATCAAGTCTAAGCTAACATACGATAACTCGATGAACGTTAGATTAAATCGCATTTCGTCGTCAAGTTATACGCCCAAGTAGATCATAATTCGATCCCAGCTAACATACCATGACTTTTAAGGACTTGGCGAGGTCAAGATGAACACCCAGGTAGGTCGCAATCCATGACTTTTATCAAGATAAAAGGACCCCAACTAGTGAATCATGAGTTATAAGTTTCTAGTCGAGGTGGTGACTTAATCAGAGACCAAACCATGACACTACGGTCAAGATGAATGGGCTCTAGTCTGCCGGCCACGGCCTAGGGCAAAGGTTAAGATGAATGCTCAGATAAGCCACAGACCATGGTGCATAGGCTAAGTTGAATGGGCCCCAGCTCGCATATCCTAGCCTTTTAACTCCGAATTCGAATTATTTATTATCACTTTAACATTTAACGAAAGGTGGAAATGATAAGAATGGGCAGCAATAATAATAAATCCAATCCATTAACGGAGCAATATCAGCATAAGCATAACATCAGTCAAATAACATGCAAAGAAAATATGCTGCTTACCGAAAATATAGTCTGAGATGCTCCGCGTTCCAAGCTCATAGGAGAATAGTTTCATTCATATTTTCCAAGTGATATGCTCTGTTGCCCAGGTTTTCCTTGATAATGTAAGGGCTTTCCCAGTTCGGGCTTAGTGCCCCGTCGTTAGCCTTCCAAGCTCCTGGAAGAATAAGGCATAGCACGAGGTCACCGACGTTATAGTACCAAACTCAAACTTTTCGATTATAATACCTCGAGATCCGTTGTTGATAGATAGCCACCCTTATGCAAGCTAACTCCCTTGCTTTGTCGAGTAAATTAAGGTTTGCGGCCAATAACTAGTCGGTATCCTCAAGGTTGAAGGTGGCTCTTCGTTGACTAATCACCTCATTCTTTGCGGGGATCATCGCCTCAAATCCATAGACCATAAAGAAAGGAGTTTTTTCTTGTGGTGGTTCGAGTTGTTGTTCGATAGGCCCAAGGTACCGTTTATAGATCGTCCGCCCAAGCCCCATTTTTGTCTTCTAGCTTTATCTTCAAAATATGCTTAATTATCTTGTTAACAGCCTTAACTTGACCATTAGCCTGGGGATGATCCACGGTCAAGAAACTCTTCTGGATCCCCAAGGATTCGTAGAGTTGGACAAACTACTCGCTGGCGAACTAGGTCCCGTTGTCCGTGATTATCTGTTAGGGAACTTCGAATCTGCAAATGATGTTACCCCAAACGAAATTCTCCACCTTTGTCATGGATATCAGTGTGAGCTCCTTTGCTTCCACCCACTTGGTAAAGTAATCAACTGCCACTATAGCGTGCTTACATCCATCGCGAGCTGTTGGGAGTTGGCAAATTAGATCCATACCCCAAATAGCGAAGGGTCACGGCCTGCTCCTCTGCTGCAAATAGGCTAGTGGAGCTCTTGGGACCTTCGCAAACCTTTGCCATGTGTCACATCTCTTCACTAGGTTCATAGTATCTCGCTTCATCGTGGGCCAATAGAAGCCTTGGCAAAGCGCCTTTTGAGCCAAAGATAGCCCCCCGACATGGTTTCCACAATGACTTGCATGGATTTCCCTGAGTACCATCTGGCAATCGGGATCATTGAGGCATCTTAACAATAGGGTAGTGAACCCCTTTTTGTAGAGCATATCGTTATGAAGGCAATATTTGGACGCTCGAGCTCGCATATGATGTGCCTCTATTCTGTCGCCTAGTAATTTTCCCTCCAGTAGGTAATCGATAATGGGTTTCATCCACGACCCCGGGGCATCGTGATTTCTAAAAATTCGCTTCGACCCTCTGTGCTTGGTGCTACCAAGATTCCACCGATATAGTTCCTAAGGAGTCCGTATCTTGAGCTGAAGCCAAACGGGCTAGTGCGTCGGCATGAAAATTTTGGTTCCTTGGCACCTGGCGTACTTCACATGCTTCAAAGGTGCGCATTAAATCTTGAACCCTTTGGAGGTAGGCCACCATCTTCGAACCTTTTGCCTGTTACTCACCTCGTATTTGACATACCATGAGTTGAGAATCACTGAAGACAGTTAGCCGTTCTACCTTCACTTCCCTCGCCAAGCGTAGCCCTGCCAACAGTGCCTTATATTATGCTTCGTTGTTGGTCACTTTAAACCCAAACCTCAACGTGTATGGGATCTTGTGACCCTCCAAGCTTATCAGGAGCACCCCAGCTCCAACTCCATGTTCGCTGGAAGATCCGTCCACATATAACTCCCAGATCGGACTCTCTAAAGACTCAGGCTCTTTTTCTGCTGGCCCCGTGAACTCGGCAATAAAATCTTCTAGCACTTGTCCTTTTATTGCCGACCTCGGTTTATACTCTATATCGAACTGAGCAAGCTCGATGGCCCATTTGAGTAACCAGCCTGATGAGTTAGGCTTCCATTGGACTTGTTTTAGCTGGTATTTTGTCAGCACATCAATCCGATGGGCTTGGAAGTAAAAGCGTAGCTTCCTTGATGCCATCACCAAGCAGTAGGCGAGCTTCTCCATTAGGGTATATTTGGTTTCTGCATCCAACAATTTGTGGCTTACATAATATACCAGGTACTGTACTTTGTCTACTTCTTGCACTAGTACGGCATTGATAACGTATCGAGACACTCCTAAGTAGGTGATCAGCTTCTCTCTTTCTTTGGCTTGGACATAAGCGGGGCCTGCCAATATATTCTTTCAGCTACTGAAAAGCGACCTCGTATTCTTCCGTCCACTAGAAATTTTTGGCCTGCTTCAACATATTAAAGAATGGAATGCATTTGTCGGAGGCTTTGGAGAAAAACCTTCTAAGGGTGGCGATCTGGCCGTTAAGGCTCTGCACCTCTTTTATTCTGGTCAGCGACCTCATGTCGAGCAAAGCACCAATCTTCTCTGGGTTTGCCTTGATCCCTCTCTCATTCATTATGAAGCCCAAGAACTTCCCAGAGGCTACATCGAATGTGCACTTGAGTGGATTTAGCTTCATCTGATATTTCCTCAAGATTTGGAACATTTCTTCCAGGTCGCGGATATGGTCATCAACTTGCTAGGAATTCACCAGCATATCATCCACATAAACCTCCATGGTTCTCCCAATCAAATCTTTGAACATCATTTTAACAAGGCGCTGGTAGGTCGCCCCAGCGTTCTTTAGCCCGAAAGGAATCACCTTATAACAGTATAACCCCCGATCTGTGATGAAAGAGGTGTGCTCCTCATCTTCAAGTTTCATAGGAATTTGGTTGTACCCTGAGTAAGCGTCTATGAAACTGAGAAGTTGGTGACCTGTCGTTGCATCCACGAGCTGGTCTATTTTAGGCAAAGGAAAACTGTCCTTTGTACATGCTTTGTTCAAGTCGGTGAAATCTACACAGGTCCTCCACCCCCCGTTCTTCTTTTTTACCAGAATCAGATTAGCTACCCAAATCGGATAATGAGCTTCTCTGATGAACCCGTTCAGTTTGTCCACTTCTTCTTTTAGGGCTACATAACGCTCTGTAGTTATAGGCCTTCTCTTTGACGAATTGGCTTGTGATCGGGCTCTATGTTGAGCCAGTGTATCATCACGTCCAGGTCTATTCCCACCATGTCTTCGTGGTTCCAAGCGAACACATCTAGATTTGTTTTGAGAAAGTCGGTCAGTCGAGCCTTTACCTTAGGGACAAGGTCCTTACCCAGTTTGAGACATCCCTCAGCATCCACATTACTGACTATAACATCTTCTAGTTCGCCTATAGGGCCTATAGCTCGGTCGCAATCCACCTCGCGTGGATCCAGGTTGCAACTGACTCCTTTCTCACTCACACCTCACGAGTCACCTCATGAGACAATATTGACTTTCTTTCCTTTAAATCCCATTTTCAAAGCCTCTTCATAACAACATCTTGCTGAATACTGTTTGCCTCTCACACATCCAATCCCATTCGAAGTTCAGAATTTGGCGGTTAACGCTTTGGTCGAAATGACCAGGTTCAAGTCATTCATAGCGGGTCTCCCCATGACGACGTTATACGCTGAAGGCCAATCGATGATCAAGAAGTCCATCATCACAGTAGCTTGGCAATCTGAGTCCCCAATCGTAAGTGGGAGCCTGATGCGTCCTGTAGGGATCACTGCATCTTCAGTAAATCCATAAAGCTGCTCTAGGGATGCCCTTAGTTGGTCTGGCCCTAGGCCCATTTGGTCGAAGCATTCTATGTACATTACATTCATTGAGCTTCCCATGTCAACAATAATCCTTCACACTTCAATGTTTCCAATTCGAGCTCAGACCACAAGGGCGTCGTTATGGGGCCAGTACACCTCTCTTGTGCCTTCTTCTGAAAAAACGATGTCGTTAGGGTTGTTTTGGCTTTCTTTGATGGCATTTCCTACCCGCCGCACCTGGCAAGTAGGAGTTGACCGGCCTCCTATACATAATGTTCGTGTGACTTGTTAGAGGTTCCTGTAATATGAGGCTCACCGTGAATAGTGAAAATAGTTCTTACCGCAGGTGCCCAATCCAGCTCAGGGGCTTGGCGAGGTTCAAGTTGGACCGGATGTTGGGGCTATTGATCCCTCGGCCGCACCACATAATCACCCAGGCGATTTTTCCTTATCAGTTCTTCAATCGCATTTTTCAAGGCCCAACACTCAGAGGTGTTGTGTCCTGCCTCATTGTGTTAAACGCAGAACTTGTCCTTGTTCCTATACCTATCGGGGGTCCGCATGGGATTAGGCCTCCCAAAATTTTTCTTTCCCTTCTCGACAGCGAAAATCTTATCTTACGTGTCAGATAGAACACTATAGTGTTCATAGCTACCTTAGTGTGGAGGTCGCTCACTTCTCTATTCACACCTTACTTTTTTAGCGACCTTTTCGTAAGGATTTCAGCCCTGGCCTCCTTCGTCATGGTCGCCCGTGCCCCACTTCCTGTTTAGGTTATTGCTCCCATCTCCATCCCTTTGGCTGCTGTGCTTCTTTGAGCCGAAGGTTTCCTCTCATTTGATCTCTTTCGCGGCTCGCTCGTAGAAATCACCTAGGTCCCTTATAGGGGACTTATAGATGCTCTCGTAGAGCTTCTCATTCCTTCGAAGTCCCGCGGATATCGCAGTCAGAATACTATCGTCTGAGGGACTCTCGACGTTATTGACCTTGTGCCTGAACCTCTCTATGTATTCCTTCAAAGATTCACTAGATCGCTGGAAAATTGTAACGAGGTGACATGTTGGAGCAAGTTCTTCTGGAGCGACCTATATTTATTGATGAATCTTCTTTGGCATTCTTCCCAGCTATAGATACTACCGGGGGGGGACCCCTTAACCATTTCCGAGGTATGTCCCCCAGGGTCGGAGGGAATGCCCGACATTTAGCTAGCAAGCTCGAGGTCTGCAGATCCATTTGGATGTTAAAGGCATCTAGATGGTCGTAGGGGTCACCGTCTTCGTTATACGAGGGGATGCTCGGGATCTTAAACCTATGGGGAAGAGGCTCATGTTCTACTTCTCTTAAGAATGTGGTCATTTCGTCGTGTTCTCCCGTCCGATCATGAGTTCCATGTCGTGCTTTCAATTGTCAAATCCTCTACAACAGCTCCTCCGCGGTTGGATTTTAGTCCAAAGATAGTCCAAGGGGAGATCGCCTTTCACATCTGCTACCTCGATCCGGCAAATAGGGAGCTCTTGCTTGATGCCGTCTCCTATTCCCTGGTGATTTATAATGAGTGGCGTGATCTGTGCTAGCCCTGGCCGAGCTCTCCCTTGGGTGTGGATCTCCACGCCGTTAGCTTCTTTCATGATCCTCAACACAACGATCTTCATAATGATCTGCTCTCGTTCTCAGATTTGTGGGGTGGGCCTCTGGCCCCTTTCTCCGAGATCGCCATTCTTCCGACCTCCCAGATCGTGAGTTCGAGGAATGCGCAGATCCAGTATGTCGTGAAGTTCCTCTACCTTCTCTTTCACCTGGGACGAGCCTTTCATCTCGAGGCTGTAGGATACCTTTGGGTGGAGAGACCGCCACTCAATTCTAGACAACCTGGTTTTATGCATGGGCCAACTTCGTTGTTGCGTCCGTGAGCTTCTAGATTGTATTCTCCAGCGTCTTTTGACGTTGCTGCCAAGTCAGAATCGTCTTTATCCCTGAAACGAGGGTCGTGGATTAACGGGAAACCCATGAGGGGATTCCTGAGGTGGTTCCAACTAGTGGGGGAACGAAAGTTGTTGCAACGGTGACAACTGTGCCCCTATAGGTGGAATTTTCGGTGGTCGAATAGCATAATCTTCAGGTTGATTGACCACCACATTAGAACTTCTCGTGTGTCTCTCCCTTGCCATTGACGTTAATCAGAACGAGCCCCTTCCTCTAGTGCCAAAATGTCGACGTTCAGAAATGGTTGACCGAGATTCTTCGGCCCGTACTGATCTAGTAACCACAAATATGAGGGGAAGAATACAATAACACCATTGACAAACAGTACGCAAGAGTTTTTTTTACGTGGTTCTACCATAATGATATCTAGTCAATGACTATTCTCTAATTATTTTTGCAGAGTAACAGTATATATTTTTTATCATGCCCGTACAATAGCTTTTGGCCCCCTATTTATAGTGCGGGGTATTGACAGTTTACACAAAATTCAAAGCGGTGGGGCCACATCGTGAGGGACAGTGTCCCTTTATTATCTCCATAAAAAAGGGAATAAAAGTTCTGCACCATGTGGGGGCTGATTTTCCACTGATAAGGACAGGTAGACATCAGATCTAGCTATTTTGCTTCGTGGTCTTCCTTGCGAGCTGATTGAGTTGACCAACGAGCTAGAGTTGTCGCCAAGAGTTCGCTTGCTATCGTGATCAGTGCTCGCGTTTTAACAACCATGTGACCTCGTGGAGATGGCTTTGACCTTGGGCTCATTGGGCCTCGAGAGGTTGGGCCTTATCATTGGACTATTCCCAGCACAAAACAGTCCACACAATAGCCCAAGACGGTTCGGGGAAATACCTATAACAACGTCCAATTTTGTTATGAAATTAATCATCTATCTAATATCTTGACCTTTTAGATTATATGGTAGTTGATAATTTAACATAATATCAGAATAAATAAAGACCTTGAGTTCAAACCCATTGTTAATATTTTAATTGTTGTACATGTTTAGACCAATTATGCAATGAAGTCTAACCATATGTAAAATAACATGTTGAGAATAAAAATAATAATATAAATATAAAAAATAAAATTAACTCGTCGCATATAAAAAATTGAAACAACTGATACTGCTTTTATCTTAGGGGTAAGAAAATTAGTGTAACGCCCCGTCTTCCCAAAACGTGCATTACCTCGAGATTTCGGGATTTTTTTTTTTTTAATATCATATACACAACATAAGCCACTCGACATACATATCTTCATCATAGCCATTTCCCGACAATCCCGATCGTACATTCTCAGCATAACAAAATTTAAAATTTAATAGACTAAGACAGGTATTATCAATCACATCAGCGAAAGCAAGATCGAAACCTCAATGATATATAACCGACCAATTCTTCTTACAATTAAATATCCAGATTGATGTTTCACATGAAAATATCAAAATTTTACATAACTTTTGAACATCGTAATCATAGACAAAAACCTACGAAAACTAAACATAGCAACTACATCTCGATGACATTCTTTCCCTCGGAGCCACTACTTTCACCTGGAACGTTTGAATATTCCAAGGACATAGTCCAAATTAGATGCTAAATCATCTAAGTGAGAGTTCAAAAATATTTTCATGCAGATATGCAAAACCATATATAAAATCGATAAATCCCGACATGCCCCAGCCTAAGAGAATCCCACATAGCACTTAGCCCTAACCGGGGAAAATGCAATCCCTCTAAAGGTGACACGACCACACCGACCCATTGGCAAACCAATCCTACTTAAGAGGGACAACCTCGACATATGAACCCGGGAATCACCCCATTGTCATTGTTAGGCTTTATGTGCCTACTTAAAAGCATTCCAAAACCCAACACAACCCTAGCCCCAAGAGTGTCACATCAGCACTATCCCCAAAATTCACGACACCTCGGCCTTAATGCTATTGCTCAAAGGAACTTGGGGTGGTATCCACTCTCAGCCCTGTCACTTGAGCCAACAATCGGGGTGGTGTCCACTCTCAGCCCCGCCACTTGAGCCAACAATCGGGGTGGTGTCCACTCTCAGCCCCGCCACTTGAGTACCGTAGGGTGAAGTCCGTCTCAGCCCTGTCCCAAGTGGGTCACATAGCATTAACCCTTGGCATGCATTCCGAGTGCTGACACTTGAGAGCTACGTCACAGGTTAACAACCCACGTCCCACATGGACAACACAACATGCTAATACCGGAAAATCATAACATGCATAACTTAAAATCAACAGTTCAATGTATGCAATCGTACAAAATTCAATGCATGTGTAAATAACCGTTTGGACAGACTATCACAATAAACTAAGCCATAGGGATGAACACTCACAGTAAACCATTCACATGCTACTATAAGTCTTTTCGGATAGAACCACTCACCTTGGGCTAAATTCAAGATTCCTCGAAATGCGTGCTCGATCGACCTCAATTCTCGTGCCAGGTGCTCTATAGTTCAAATTCGAGCCTCAACGATACCTTAGACATCATATGCATTCAAAGGAAAATCAATATCTATTTTCCCAATTTCTCATTATTTTTCTCTAATTTCTTCCTATTTTTCTCTCGATAATTTCAAGTAAATACCTCTTCAAGCATTTTTTTTTTCTAAATTTTTCTCCATAAAAATTCATAAAACAATATTTATAAGCCCATGGAATTTTATGGAAATTTTTCAGATTTTTCTCCTATTTTTTCAAATTTCCATAATTACTTTTCCTTGAGAAAATTTATTTCTCATTGATTTCCTTCGAATCTACTTCAAGAAAAATCACCAAAACTCATAAAATAAATTCCTTATCCTTTTGGAATTTTCTCAGAATTTTATAAAATCCCTCATATTTATTTTCCATTTACCTTTCCCTTTAAAAATCCAAAATAATTATCTCCTCAAGAAATTTACAGGATAAAAATTCATCAAAATAAACTATTTATTTTCCTTAAATTTATGGATATTTTTCCAAAATTTTATTTCCTTTATTTCTATTTTTTTCTAGAATTTCCTATATTTTCAGTATTTAAAAAATACAAAAAATACATCCGGTCATCTTCTCCGGCAACCGGCGACCTGCTCCGATGGCTGATCTGACGACACCACCTTGAAGCCCTCCTCAAGTTGATCACAATGGCACCCTCATATGACCGAAAAACTCATCGAAAATAGGCCGATTTGACGATTTACAGTCCGACTCCGGCGAAGCTTTGCATTTTTCGATCAGCCAAATTGACCTTCGATTCGAACTCCGATTGACACGAAACTTTCCAAATTAGTTACCCATAACCTCGCGACCAAAATCCCCTTATTAGATCCTTCGATCGTTCACTCTACAAGCCGATTTCACCTTCACTCGATATATATATATATATATATACGGCCGAATGCAAAAACACCCCTATACCGCTCCAAAAATTTCCAAAATCTCCAGAAATGATCCTCTTCCCTCAAGAATCAAAATCCCCTTATTAGATTCCCTCGATTTGCCCTCAAAACTGAGCAATTTGATGCTCCAAATTTGGTCAAAAACCCTTGATATTTATAGGCCAAATCCGACCCCCACGTGGCCAATTTCCGGCCAAAACTCTTCCTACACCCCTCCTAGACCGTCCTTGCCCATGCCCTGACAAAAATAGGCTGCCAAATTGTCAGATTTTCAGGCCAAAATCTCGGCTAGATCTGCCATGCGCGTGGAGCTTTTCCGAAAATTGCAGTTTGGCCCTCTTAAAATTTTCTTTTACATTTTGGCCCTTATCCTCAAGCCCCTGATCTTTCTAGCACCATCACTAAGACCCTCAAGATTAGTACTTCTCATTTCTCCCTTGAAACTTCTGGAAAATTACGGTTTTGACCTCCCTCGGGCAATTTTTAGAAAATTACGCTTAGGCCCGATTGATCGATTTAACCTCAAATCCACTTGATTCAACTTGAAACCACTTAAGGGTTGTTCTATACATCAAATATTAGTTCTAGACACACTCCGTTGATTTTTTGGACATCGTCTATAACAATTCGGTAATATGACCTAATTGGCAGCTGTATTTTTGCTGTACCGAAAATTATTCCCGATCTCATTTCTTTTATCACTAAAAATCATAATTTAAATCACTCGTCGATACTATACCATTTTCCTTGGCTATCTAGGGTCTGGGGTACTCCGTCTGACTAATTCGGTCGTCCAAAGCTGTGTTAGTATACCCTATAGTCTTATTTTTTTCAAAATTCCATTTATGCCATTTATTAAATATCATTTTTATCCTCAATTTATTCCCGGGTATTACAATTAGGTTGCGTTCTCTTTGCCGTTTTCAAGCCATTTTCAGTTTTCGATTTTCAAAAATAATGAAAACGCTTTCTCTTTGCCATTTTTAAAAATGCATTTTTGAAAATATAATAAAAAAATTATAAAGAAAACCCAAAACAATATTTTGTTGTTTTGGATGTTTTCATCCAAAACAAAACCTAAAATTAAAACACGAAAAACGAATGTTGTTTTCCGTGTTTTGATATTATCTTCTTCCTCTCTTCCTTCACTCTTTCTCTCTACGAACCATCACCGTCGCCACTGTGCTTCCTTCCTTCTCTTCCTTTCTTCAAGCTAGATCTGCCACCATCGCTACATTTTCTTCCTCTCTTCAAGGCCATCACTGCTATCAACCAGATCTGCTGCCATCGCTTCTTCTTTTCCTCTCTTCAAGACCAGATCTTTCGCCTCCGATTGTAAGTCTTTTAGTCTGATCAGCAACTATTTTCGACACAAATTCATGATATATACATATGTATGCACGATTTGTATCTGGCCAGAGGTTTTAGCTTAGATCTTTGGATATTTGGCTGTTGGATATTCGCGATTTGTATCTTTTGTGCGATTTTTCGGTTTTGATCGTTGGATCTTTGGATATTCACGACTTGTATCTTATTCGCGATTTTTCAGTTTTGATCATGGCCTGGCTATTTTGGGTTTTTCTTTGTTTTTCTTGAGAGAAGATGAACCCTTGGATTGATTTTTCAGATCTTTGTTTTGCTCTGTTACATTACATTGCAACGTATAGTTAAAAACATGTTGTACTCTTTGGATTGCAGCGTATAGTTAAAAATTATGTTTGTTGTAACTGTTGATTTTCTACCGTGGTGTTGCTTTACTGTTATACGAATTGTGGTATTGCTTTACTGTTATGGGAATTTGGTTGTTGTTGTTGTTCTGTCCAGCTGCTTGATTTTGGATCAATTTGTCCTTCTTATCATTTGACAGAAGATGGGAATTTATAGGTCTTTCTTTAATAATATTTTGTATGACTTTGGCTGCTTTGTTTCATTGTCTCGCATTGTTTTAATTGTGGGAGGATGTTGATTATGTGGGATTTTGATGATGGGTCGACCATACTTTTGATAGGTTGGGCATTTTACTTTTGAATATATATATTTTGATGATGGTTGCACCATGCATAGGCTTCAACTGTTAAAATATATATATTTTCTTAGACTTAGATTTGGAAAATTATATGAGAGTGCATACGTTCTTACCACACTTTCACCACACTTTCAGAGCTTCAAAAGCATCAATATATGTGCTTTTTCTGACCTATTCTACCACTATATATATATTGTGCAGAAATAACTAGATAAAAATACTTCCAATATAATTCAAACCAAAATGAATAAATAATACTGTAGCCTTAATTAGCTGTTTTCACAATTCAAACATTTGACCTTCCAATCACAGAAGACATAAAGAAAAACCTTATTGTTGCTACCAAGGGGATTGTAACATAGGCAGACAGTATTACAAGGGGAAGATCTAAGAAAAGAAAAGAAATGGGCTTTCAAAATAAATGACTTGCTAAAAAAACAAATAGGGATTTAAGAGAAAACAGCTTGCTAACATAAAATAAGAACACTTTTGCAGTGAGATGCTTTTAATTTCTTACTGTAGTTGAATGTTTCTGCTGTGTCTTACCTATCATCTCAAATGTGTTCTCTGTGTTCCAACTTATACAACCTTCTCATCCACATTCTGTATACAATATATATTACAAACGAAAAGCAACAAATACAACTACAGTAATTAGCACACTGGTACTTTGTTGTTTTGGTCCAAATTCAGCTTCATATGAATGTAGGATTAATCTGCTTGGGATTCCTATATATATATCATCGTGGGGGCAACCCCTTTTTGTGACATGGGGCTGTTGTTCACTTCACTTATTTTCTATCCCAATCCATCTTTTTAGAGCAATACTCTCAAAAGAGAGGTTTATCATTTATGCCAATTCTATGCCCCTCCCACGGAAAATGACAGTTGTGTATACAAAGTTTCACATTAAAAAAATATCATCAAAATCACATGTAACAATAATATATTTTGAATAAAATAAAATCAAATCATTTTTCGACTCTCTAATTAAAATTTTTATATAAAATCATGAGCTGTGTATAGTAATTATATATAATATGTATAGGAGTAATAATATAATGTTAATTAATCTTATTGAAGATAAGAGAATTAACTCAACCAATTAGGCACTACACACATGCCCAACACTGTCAATTAATAGTGAGGCTTGATGCTTTTTGCTAGCCTTATGGTCCCTGTAAGTATAACCCCTTTTCCTTTCCATTTTTCATCTGTGTGGTCCTAGGGTTTCTTGTTTTTGCTACTACGTATAGTATCTCTTCGATAGTGAAACAACTCCAATCGATTATTATTGTCCTTCTTTCGAGACTCTACCATGCTATTTGGACTACCAATAAAATTATTAATTGGAGTAGGTAAACTTTACTAGCTTGTTGGGGTTTTATCATCTGATCTCTATTTCTGTATTACTATATCATGAGCTTGCTTGTAGATCTTTGTATGCTATATGCCCTCCTCATAAGGGTAAGGCCATTGAAGGCGAAGGATAGACCATACTTTTGAAAGAAATTTTATGCATAGCATCATTTGAGACTATTGACTTTAACTGTATGTAAAGTAAATACAAACTAGACTATTTACTTTAACTGTATGTAAAGTCTTTTGATGCGAAGTACATTATTTTTCAAATCAAACAATAGTCTTCACATACTGACATAACACTAACTAAACACATACTGATTAAATAAAATAGTATAGGTATCAAACAAATTAAATAAAATAACAAAGAAGTTACAACAGAAACTAACTATAACTTGTAGGCTGTTAAGAAAATTTTGGATTTGCACTTAGTTAAGTGGTTGATATTTATTATATGTCTTGAATAGAGAACATGGGTGGTCACAGAGATAAGACTAAGGAACCAATGTCATGGCCTGATGAGAATGAACATGCTTTTATCGAGATACTTTATGACAACGTGAAAGTAGGAAAATTGCAATGCTCTACATTCATGAAAGACGAATGGGGCAAGATCAATCAAGACATGATTGGTCTCACAAAATGGATTATGGGATAGATAGACTAAAGGGTAAGTGGAACCGTTTACATAAAGTGCATCGCTTGTTCGTTGAACTGGTAAGGCATACAGGTGTTACATGGGATCCAAATGCCAACAAAGTTGATGCTACAGAGGAAGTTTGGCAACACTTTTTCACGGTATTTTCACCATTTTTTATTTGTGACATTATATTCTTTTACTATATACAGCTTATTAATATGGCTTATTTTCATGAATGCAGATAAACGAGGCTGAGTACAAAATATTCAAAAAGGAAGGATGTAAGCATTATGCAGTTCTTGGAGAGATATTTGGTAGGACTACAACCACCGGAGGTTTAGGCAATGCTTCCACTCAACTTCCTCCAACATCAAAGGAAGAAAGGCAGATAGAAGATGATTTTCTGAACAGGGGAGTGCATGTACGTGCGCAACAAAATGATGATGAATATGATGAAGTTACAAGTATTCGTCATGACAAATGACGACGCAAGGAATCCAAGACCAATAAAAGTGAAAAACTTGAGGCTTGTATAGCTCAATGTTCATCTACAGTAAGTATGAGAAGTGAAGAAACTGAACTTAGGATGCTTTACTTGAAAGAAAAGCTTGCACACATGCAAGGAAAATTGTCTATTCAATCTAGCAATTTTGAAGCCACTAGTCCAGATCCGTATTCAACAAAGGTTTGCCTAGACATCTTAAATAGTATGGAAGGGGTGTCTAATGAAGATTATATGAAAGCAATGAAGGCTTTTAAGGATCCAGATTTTAGGGTGTCATTTGTGGAGATGCTAGAAATTAGGAGAGGACCTATCTTGAATCTTCTTTGATTTGTTTGATATTTTGGTTTGTTGCGTGTTTTCTATTAGCTTGGACTATTATGTTCTTTTAGTACTTTGATGTTATATTTCTAAACAGATGCTTGCTTATTTTTATTTTAATCGATGTGTTGAGTTTTCATAAATAATGTTGTTTGAGTAGTATATTAAATGATAATTGATGTAGATAATGATGTTGATTAAAAATATATTTGTGTAGAAGGATGTCTACTGAATCAAGTTGGGTTCAAAATTCGACTGATGAAGATTTGAGTGATGATGATTTTTTATTTACAGAAGATGATTTGGATGCGTTTATTGGTGATAGACTAATGCTTAGTTATTTTGTTACCAATAAACGAGTTTTTATTGACAGGACACCTTGTAGAACATCATTGCTTATTGGAAAAATGTACATACTTGAAATTTTAAATGGACATCCAGACGTGTGTCATCGTAATTTTCGGATGCAGAAACATGTTTTCATGAATTTTTGTGACACTTTGAAACATAAAGGGCTGTTGACAGATGGGAAAAAAGTCAGTGTCAAGGAGGGTGTTGCTATGTTTTTGATGATTATAGGGCACACTACAAGAAATAGTATTATTGGCGATAGATTTCAGCAGTCCAACAACACAATCCATAAATGGTTTAAGCGTGTTTTACGAGCTGTTTATTCATTAGGCACAGAGATAATCTCCCCTACAAATCAAAATGGACCTCATGAGCGTCTCTTGCACAAATATCCTTTCTTTAAGAATTGTATAGGTGCAATAGATGGAACACATGTTGCAGCTTGGGTACCTGCATCACGACAAACATCTTTTCGTGGAAGAAAGACTAATGTAACACAAAATGTGATGTTGGCATGTAATTTTGATATGAAATTTATATTTGTGCATGCTTGATGGGAAGGTACTGCTAATGATTCACGAGTATTTATAAACGCAGTTACAAGACCCTCGAACAACTTTCCAATGCCACGGGGAGGTATATTCTAACACTTCAAATGATGTATTAAATATTTTTATTGTATTACAATCTTAAATCATAGTTTTTTGCAGATCAATTTTATCTTGTTGATTCTGGCTATCCAAACATGCCTGAATTTCTTGCCCCTTATCGAGGTCGAAGATATCATCTGCGTGATTATCTTGGACGAGGAGGACCACGTGGAAAGGAAGAGTTGTTCAATTATAAACATTCCTCATGTCGGAACATAATTGAACGTTGCATTAGAGTGTTGAAGGCAAGATTTCCTATTTTGAGATTAATAACAAATTATCCACTTAGTAGGCAAAGACAAATCCCTACTGCATGTTGCACAATACATAACTTTGTTCGTCAGGAAGACTTTTTAGACAGGTTATTCACTGAATATTTAGTAGATAATATGGTATTTGATTATATGTCGGAGTCAAGCCAAGATCGGGAAGCCATACATTTTGATACTAGTCAAACAGCTCAAATGGGACAAGTCAGGGATCAAATTGCTACACAAATGTGGAATGAGTATCAAGGGGCTCATACATGAGTCTGTAATTTTATTTTATTGTTTTAATTTTTGAATTGTGTTTATTTTTAATATTTGTATTAAAACTTATAATCGAATCCCGCTTGTTATTGAATTGTTTGATGCAATGTAACACCCCGTTAATGGTGATTTAAATTAATTTTGGGATAATTTGATTTAATATTAAAATAATTTGTTGTGATTAAATAAAATTAAATTATGTGATTTTAAGGAAATAAGAAATTAAGATAATTAATTTTGTTATTTTAGGAATTTCTGGAATTAGAAAAAAATTGAAATAAATTGAATTGGGTGATTTTTAGAAGTTACGGGCGTTACTATAATTAGTATAGGGGGTGTGTGTGTGTAATTTATGGAAATTTAGGGAGGAGGGTGCTGGCGCGATTTTGTAAAAGGGGCCAAAGTCTCCTTTAAATTTAATGGTTGCATATATAGGTTAAGAGGCGTGTGTGGCGCAGGTGGTCGCAGGCGGGCGGGCGTGCGAGGCGGTCGCGGGTTCGAATCCGAGGGGGGGGCTGCGCGCGAGGGCTGATTTTTGGGCTGATTTTAATCAGCCCAAGGACGTCGAAACAACGTCATTTCGCTAGGAGGCGGTGGCCTCCCCAGCAGCCGCTCCAGCGCTGCCACATGGCGCCCCCTGCTTTGCTCAATTTTGGCCGCATTTAAGCCCGATTTCGTGCACGATTTTATACAAACGAGCAGTAAAAATTTTACAGAAAAGAAGCAACAGCAGCACGCGAAGAAAATTTCAGAAATTTGGAGCCAAAAAATTCGGATTAAATCACGTTTAATCCCAGAGTTAATTTTCCAGGTATGTAGGCAAGCTAGTAATTAATATTCTTTGCGGTCAAAATTTTATTTAGACCCCAATTTTATTAATTTTGTCAATAATTGGGATATTCCAGTTTATATAATTTTGACAGCGTTTGGTCAAATCGAGCCTAAGGCTATCTTCGGAAAGACAAGTTCTTTATACCCTCATTGTCGATTCTTTCGATGTCAATTTATTTGACCTCCCTTCGTTGATTTCGGCTGTTAATAAATTATGGAATTTAAAACGGTTTGTTTTAAAATTTAATTTATTAAATTGGTCTCGAGGGTTTTATTCATTAGTTGCGTACGGGGGTTTGTGCCACCCCCCAAGCTTGTGGGAATGATGTTATACTCACCTGGGGCTAGGTTCTTAGCTGTTCGGGTATGATTATATCTTTTGATTGTTATAGGCTAGAGCGGTTGGGCAGTGGGGGCAAGGATTAGTTGTTCGATGACGGTGTGACTGTTGTACGGTCTATCTTAGGCGTCGGCTGGTCTCTTCTAGTCACTGACCGCTGATCGGTGCCAAGCACTATTGACTGGCTCTATCATTACGTGATTATAGCATGATCTGGTATCATTTTATTCTTGTAGCATGGTTTGGTATACACATGGGTACGGGCTACATGTTGGGATTATCATGATCTGGTTATGCTTGATCACAGACATTCTAAATTGGTCAGGTTGCATCCAACACGGGCATATGCATTGCGTGTGATTTACTATATGGGCGGAGCGTGGCCTGATGCCTGGATATATAGGCGCCTTGTATCACGTTGATGCTCATTACGCCAGTGCATTTTATATGCATTGCATGGTTACTGGTAGTATTTAGTTCTCGGATGGGAGTACCGTTTCGAGGGAGCCTATGGCTCGGTTGTCGGGAGTACCGGTAAGGATATGGGTGATGGGAGTACCGACCCGGGACAGTGCGCACAGGTTTGTTGGAGATCCTTGTTTCCTTTCAGGGCAGCGGCAGGTTGGTAGAGGACTTGGGTGCCAGGTATTTTATGTGGGCCCCAAGGATCGTTATGTGTTTTTATTATGCGGCACTGTTGCATTGTTGCATCACATGGCTTGTGTGTACATGTGGGTTTATATTTGGAGTGATCTCCTCTTCTATTTCATTTATAGCCTTCATTTTCATATAAACTTGCTGAGTCTTGCGACTCACCCTACTTTCCATCATTCCAAGTAAGGGTAAAGCAAAAGTCGAGGGCGAGGACCGCGCCACCTAGCAGCCAGCCGTGTCGATAGGGTGTACAGTTAGCTGCCTCCGTCTTCTCTGATGTTTTGTTAGGAGTTCTGACTCTCATTTTTTACTGTGCCCGGCTGTTCCTTATATCTTTTATTTGCTGGCACAGGTGTCTGTATATTTTTATATACTCCTTGACTGTTGTTCCAGCAGGGTACTTGTGGGCATACATGTATATTGATTTGTTTCCACTGTTGTATTTTTTGTATGTATGCATGCTAGGGTATTTTTGTCTCGTATTTATTTCTCTTCCCTTATGTAAGGGCTTTCGTTCGGATAGACCGGGGGGTTGGGATATCCGGGCGGGGGTGCTTATATGTAATCTTATAATTTATAATTATATTATGTAATACTAGTTCACGTCTTTAATTTTTATTTTAATACTTATTATTTATAATCACATTATGATCCCACTTGCTATTTATTTTCAAGTCAATTTATTTATTTATTTAAATTTAAATAATTTTAATTTATTAAATATTCAAATTTATTAAATAAAATATTATTTTTAAATTATTTTCAAAATTTTAGAGAAAGCATTTTCTAATTTTTTGTTTTGAAAAATGGTTTTTCAAAATGATAAAGAGAACGTGTTTTTAATTTTTTGAAAACAGATTACCAAAATAAAAAATAAAAAATAAATTAAAAACTCAAAACTAAAAATTGAAAAGAAAAAAAATGCACCCTTAACAGTAATGCAATTTTGTTGTAATTTAGACTTTTCTGATTTTGTTGTAATTTAGACTTTTCTGCTAGTCTGGTGAAGCCCGAGATTATAAATGATTTACTGAGGATTGGACTTGTTATCAACAACTGTAGAAGTAGTTTTTGCAAGGCCAACTGCCTTTACGACAGTTAGTCAAATTGCAAAAATGAGTTGAAATCATGAAAATGTTAAGCCCCAGTTTCCAAATAAAAACCCATCAAAGTTTTTGTAAGCACATGAACTGACAAAATTTAGATTCTCCCGGTTTGATGACTAGTAAAACGGCGGGTCCAAATTCCATGAATCAAAGAAATAGATGATGGCACATAAAAAATAAAAAAAAAATCAAAAAAAGTTGATGCTGTTCTCCTTTAATTTAATTTCTTCAAATCCACACACCAAAAAGAAAAATACATGGATTGATACTTTAATGAAACAGAGGTGCCAACAATCTAATCCCCTAATTTTGATTTCAAACGATGTGTCACGACAGCCATGAAGCCCTTTTTTTTATAAAACTCTTAAAACTTAGCATTTAATATATATATATATATATATATCGAAATGGAAGAATCGGTCCATGATTTGTCTAACAATCCTCCGTAAAAAAAGCTATAAAAGCTTCATTTCTTCTGTCCACCCCTTGTCCGTTCTAGCAGGGGCGGAGTTAAATATGTAAGTAGTAAGAGTAAACAAAGATGACAAAAAAACATAAAATTTAAAGTTATATAATAATTATTCACATTAATAAAAGTAAAAAATTAGAATATCTAATGATATTGAAAGAACAATGGACTAGCAGCAATTTTTTAAATTAATTAACACAACATCAATAAAGTCAGAAAGTGAATAATCAAGAAGTGGTGACTTCAATAGATCATCTTCAACATTGAATTATTTAGTTTAGTTTGTTTAATTGAAGTTCACAATTTAAATTTCATATGCCTAGAAACAGAAATTACAAAGACAAACTATAAGCGATGAGACCAAAATAAGTAAAAATCAAATACACTTTTAATCCACAATCCACATCATTTATCAAAATTAAGAAAATAAACTAAATCACTTTTAATCTACTTTAAAATCATCAAAATTTTAAAAAATAAAAGAACTAAGAAGGGAATTTTACCTATGGTTACAAAAAAATCTTCATTGAAACTAAGAAAATTGAAAATCCATCTTCAATACTCCTTAACTTGTTAACAAAATTTGAGAAATAAAAAAAAATATCAAAGAAATTTGAGAAACAAAAAGAAAACAGAATACAGACCGAAGAAAATAGAAATAGAGAAAATGTTAGAAAACATGAAAAGAGAGAGAGAGGATACTTAAGATAAATTGAAATTATAAATAAAATGACCATAACCAAAGATTCACCTGCTCATAAGTGTGATGCATTTGCAATCAATTTCTATCGAGTGGGTACACATGGACTTCAAAGTCTTTATGAATGCGTTAAAATGGCCTTTTGGTTGTTTTCGAAGCTTGGGCATTGATTCTTAGTGGACCACTAATCGAGTACAGTACACGGCAAGGAAACATTAAGCTAGATGTCCTCATTGCAAAGAAAACAAGTCATCGTCCATCATCCATTCCTGTTTAGGGGATGACCAGTAATTTTGAAACATCCAATTAAGTATTGAGTTTCATTTTGTTAAGAATAAAAATGATAATATTAAAATAAAAATTAATCGTCCATTTAATATCTTAAATTTTTAAATTATATGGTGATTAACAATTTGAAATGATATCAGATCAAATAAAAATCTTGAATTCAAACCCATTGCTAATATTTAAATTATTTCACATATTTAGATCAGTTATATAGTAAAGCCTAACTATACATGAGATGATGTATTAAAAATAAAAATAATAATATAAATATAAAAGATAAAATTAACTTCAAGAGCATATAGAAAATCAAAACAACTGATGATACTGCTTTATCTTGGGGTAAGCAAATTAGCATTCATACAATTTCATTGTAATTTAGGGTGTGCTTTATTGGAAAAATATGAAAAAGAAAAATATTTTTTAATTTCATGAAAAACAATTCCCAACTCCCCCTAATAGTAACTTTTTATGAAAAATGGATTAAAACGTGGTTCAATATGTTGTATTATGAAAATTTTTTATGAAAAATATTAAGTAATCAAACGTATCTAAAATTTTTCAATGTGACATTTTTCCATGAAAAATAATTTCAAAGCAAAGGATCCTAGATTTTTGTGCAGGTCCACTGTCACTAGGCTTCTCTGGAAGAGCAAAAGCTTATAAAGGAAAGAGACATTGGATGAGAAAAGGATGCAAATTAAGAAAAGGATCTTAAATGATATCTAGTCCGAGGATTGAACTTGTTATCAACAACTCTACAAGTAGTTTTTGCAAGGCGGCCTACCCTCCTTTTACAATACCCAGACAGTTGCTCAAATTGAAAAAATGAGATGAAATCATGAAAATTTTAAGCCCCAATTTCCAAAACCTTTTAAGTATATCGATCCCATGTTGCAGTGGAATAGAGGTTGAAGAGCTAGCCGTACGGATCGACGCCTCTGAAAGTTCCAATCCCCAAAGGTTGCAAAGCAAAAAGTTAGATAATCGACGGAGGGAGGGTTTATTGGAGCTAAACCACCATGTAATGTAATGCACTACCTAAATCTTTGATGGTAGTTGTTTGATTATTAAATAAAATAAGTATTAATAATTCATTTTTCAACTTAGCCCACTAATTCTAAACCCATTAGTTTTTCAATTATAATCTCTAATGGATGTCAAAAAATATATATATTTTTTAAATAAAAAAAATTAATTATTATTATTCTCAAAATACTAGAATATTACATTTCGAGAGTTATAAGACACCCTAAAAGTCACTTAGGCCCCGTTTGATAGCCATTTATTTCTTGGGAAAATACATTTTTTCCACCTAAATTTCCACTTGTGTAGTGTTTGACAGCCAAAATTTTCCAAGTAACTCATTTTCCAACTTCTGGTCACGTGATCGCTTTTTCCTTTAAATCACGGAAACCATTTTCCTTGGGGGGAGGAGCTCTGATTTTCCAGGCAATTGAAAAATAATGCCCATTGTGCTCTCGTCTTCATCATCTTCAATTGAAAGAGAGAAAGAAACAGAGAGCGAACGAGAGAGAGAGAGGGCGAGCGAGCAAGCAAATGGGTCGACGGCAGGTGTGTGAGCAGGGAGGCTGCTTTCCAGAAATATGTATGTATGTGTGCGTATATATATATATATATATGTGTGTGTGTGTGTGTGTATATTTATGTATATATATGTCTGTGTGCAGAGACGTGTATGTATATGTATGTATAATTGTATCTGTGTGTATATATATATATATTTATGTATATATATATATATGTCTCAGCTGCAGGGATGTGTATATATATGTAACACCCGGTATAACCGGTGTTACGAGAATGAAAATGAAAGTGTGAAAATTCCAAAAATGCCCTTGAGAATGTGAGAGATTTTGAGATTGAGAGTGCCCTATGAGAGGGGTATTTTGGTAATTTGAATAGTGAAGTCCAATAAAAATGGTATTTTGATAAATTGAAAATAATTCTTATGTGGAATTAGGTGAATAAGTGAATTAAATCCCAATTTTGTATTTGTGTGGAGATATGGGATTAATAATTCATAAAATGGTATTTTGAGAATTTCGAAATTAATTTCATAGAGGAATTTAATTATGAAATATTGGGAAAATGATGGATATTCTATTATTTATGGAAATAATTATTTTTTCCTAAATTGGTGGGTAATTGTGGTGATGCCACATGGATGGTGGAGATGGAAGCTTGGAAGCCAAGGTTAATGTCTAAAGGTGACACTTGGCAAAGTCTTGTTCAAGTATAAATGGGTGATTTAATTAAATGTAAAAGAAATGTTAATTGGTCTTTCAAGCATTTAATGAGAGGCATGATTATATGAATTAAAGAAAATCCAAAAGAAAATGGTAAATGGTCACCATTAATGCCTTGAAAAATATGAGATTTATTTAAATATATAAGAAAGTATTTATGTCTCTCAAATTTGATGGATATGAAAATAGTCCCATTAATTTAAATGGGAAAGAAATGATAATTCAAAGGATGAGATTAATTCTTGGATTTGGAAAGTGATCTAAGGGCTATCATTAAGTCTTAGAAGTTGGCATGGATTGCCAAATGGGTGGAGATATTTTAAAGAGAGATGATTGGAAGGTGGAGATTTAATCTCCAAAATAAATCAAAGGCTAGGATTAAAACCCAGCAAAACACTTGGATTGTGCTTTCTTTGGATGGCTAAGATTTTGTCTTGTAAAGTGAGAAAAGATCCAATGGTGGATTTTAAGCAAGACTTAATGCCATGGATTGTGTTAGTTTGGAGGGTGCGGATTTATTCTCACCAAATAAATCCAATGACTAGGATTTATTCTTGAAATATGGAAAACTAGTATATAATGGCAAGTGAGGAGGTCTTGATTTCCTTTGGCCATTTGGAGAAAGAAATGAAGAAGGAAATAAAGAAAGAAGAAGAGATAAGGAAGTCTCTCATGGAAGAAAAGTGAAGAAGAAGAAGTAAGGGATTCAAGGTAAACTTTATTCCTTTTTTTCTTTATTTTAATATGCTTGAATGTAAAGTGAGTTCTAGTTTGAATGTCATCTTAGATGGAAGAAGATGATGGTGGGAGTTCTCTTGAGAAGTAGATTTAAAGATTCAAAGAGAAGAAAATAGGTAAATGATGGTCCCATGGGATGTGGCCTTGCAATGTGTTATAAGTATATTTCATAAGTGTATATGTTGCATTTGGCATGTTCTTTTATGTTCATGAGACTTATGGCCATAGGTTAGTTTGGGAACATAGTTGAAATGGTAGGTTGATGCCTCTAACCTTGGAGGGTTGTGAGGGCAAAGAAACCTAGCCACATTTGCATGCATTTGGCATCATATAATCTTGTTATGTTCATATTTATTTGGCATTGCACTCTTATTGAGCTTAATAGATCATGAGGTTTTTACCCTCATATGTAGGTTGTGAAAACATGGTAAAGTAAAGGCAATGGTGGAATGGCATGTGAAAGCATGAAAGAAGATTCAAGTGCATATTATGGTTTTTGGAAGCTTATGTGTTTGGTTTATGTAATGTAAATTGTTTGTTAGTTGAAGTGTATGTTGTATTTAGACAATGAGATATTGGCTTATGGTTTGATGAAGCCTAGGTTGGGTGAAAGTCTCATTTTGGTGTGTGTTGTGGGAAACACGAAGAAGTTAAATCATATAACTTTTGTTGGAAAAATAGTGCGTGTTTGATGTATGTTGTGGAAGCATCAAGACTATTGTTTAAGTCTTAATTATGGAGAAATAAAGGCAAAAATTGAAAAAATATGAAGTATTTTAATTGATTTTAATTTTTGGAAAATTTGGGATTTAAATGCCCAAGAAAAAAAAGAAAAAAAAAAGTGAAAGTGGCAGCAGGCCAGCAGCAGGGCCCAGGCAGCAGCAGGAGCGGGCGCGGGCACGCGCGGCATGCGCGACCAGCGCCAAGCGAGGCCCCGCGCGGGCCCCGGGCACGCCAGCCGGCCCCACCGGCCAATTTTTTTTTAAAATTTGGAATTTATGGGGAAATTCTAAATTGATTTTGGGTCCCGGAGGAATTTTCAAAATAAAGGGATTTTTCGGGCATTTTTGGAGAAAATGCCAAAATTTTGGAAAAATTAAAAAATTGAGTTTTTCCTCCAAAATTGTTAATCAAGCAATAGAATGATTTAAATGGTGATTTTTCGGAGGCCAGTAAAATTCTTGGATGGAAAAAGAATTAAATGTAAATAAGAAAATGGCGGTTGGGCATCTTCATGAGTTTTCTTTCAACCAAATGCGGTATAGTTGAAGCTCAATTCTGCTAGTGAATCCTAGGGTTGAGGGAAGGGAATGATGAGCCTAGTTCCCACCTAAGGCGTTTCGTCTTGAAACATGGTCCACCCTTCACCAAAGGCCGAACAGATGTACAATTCGGGTAATTGTTCACGAGTAACACCCGTAAGTGGGAGCGGGGCATTACAATATCTGTATGTGTGTATATATGATTGTGTCTCTGTGTGTGTGATTGTGTATGTTTATATGCGTGTGATTGTGTATATGTCTGATTGCGTATGTTTATATGTGTGATTGTGTATATGTGTATGTATGATTGTGTATGTCTATATGTGTGTGATTGTATATATGTGTGTGTGATTGTGTAAAAAAACACGTAAAAATTAGTAAATTTGGAAAATAAAAAATTTTTAATTTTGTGATTTGATTTGATTGGAAAAATGATTTAATTAATCTAAAATAGGTTACTATTTTGATTTTTTTAAACGATTCAGTATTTTTTAATACATTTTCACAAATAAATTCCATGAAAAATGTGTCATTTTCTATGAAAAATAATGCCTATCAAACACGAAATGCAAGGAAAATGATCAAATTCTATGAAAAATATTACCAATCAAACACCAAAAGAAGGAAAATAATATCATTTTTCAGGTAGAAAATTATACTAATTAAACAGGTTAAACTTTTAATTTCTAGAAATTTATTTTTTTTGCTATTCAATTCCTTGAAATTCATTTTCTTTCCACTCAAATTTCTCCCTTACAATCAAACGCACCCTTAGTTCAAAAGGCTTACGCCCAATTTGTGGGTTCACCTAGATTTCACCCATACTATAAATTTATTATTGTAGTTAAGTAGCAACAAAAGTAAAAGATGAGGTTTATTCGATAATTGATTATTATTATTATATTATTAAGGTAAATAGCATTCACTTTTCCTAGGTTAACTAAATACATAAGATTAGTTTCTCAGTTACTACAAAAAATTAAATAAATTTATTATGTTACTCCTATATTTTTCTCTCTCCCTTTTTTTCCCTCTTCGAATGTCTTATTATAAAAAATAATATAAGTGATGCCTCAACTAATTAAAATAAAAAATCTCTGGACTTTCCTAAATATAAAAAAAAAATCTCATAAATTGTGAACACAATTAATCCCACATAAGCAGAAGAGAATATAAATTAATTAGTATAGTAATAAGATTTCAATGCTAAAATTTTAAGACAATAAAACCTCATGAGTTACACATCAGCATAGAAATAGAAGTAATAATTACAATACCTGAGACCTGATTTTATTTGGAGAAAAACTTAACTGGGGCTAAAATTGAAAACCTAAATAGGGCTAAACACTTTTGCTAAATTACCCAAAATGCTTCCCCCACTAATGTAGTATTACATATATCATATGTTATTGGTAACAACTGGGCTCAATCCCAACAATTACATATGGGAAACTCGCTCCTAAGGAATAGCTACAACAAACAACAGCACATACCTATGAATGGACTCCCTTATGGCTCTCCACAACTGGAAAAACAAAGTTAATGTTGTGCCCATAATATATAGACCTCTCCCTGCTGAATTACAATGCAAAAACATTCATTCAGTAACATATAACACACTGGAAACTTTGAAATAGCAGAACAAAACAAATATGTATAGAGATATCTTGATTTCAATGAATGCATTCATCATATGCTCTAATAAGAAAGGGGCTTTTCGAGGCAAAAAAAGTTGTTATAGCTGAAATTTAACTTACATAAGATTGCTTGTGTGGCTATAAAGAGGAAGAAACACAAAAGGCAAGTTTATAAAAATTTAAAAGTAATTTGTCTGATCAACACAAGGTAGCAAGGACGGAAAGGGCCTAGGAAACAGATATCCAAGTTAATTTCCAATTAAGGAGATGCAGCAGACACATTGTACGGCTTCTTTCTTCACTATTTACGTACCAGGTACACACAACAAAGTGTTTTAGCGGGCCTCTAACTGTGTCACAGTCATCTCATTGACGCTGGAACTACTTTCGGCCATCAGATAATGAGACTCTTCCGAAATCCTCTCCATATAAAATCCAGGTTGCTTGGGCTGGGAAAGGACCACAGTCTCAGTAATCAACATTAAGAGCACAGATGACATGGCCGGTCTGTCTTCGGGGCATTTTTGCACGCATAGAAGACCAACCTGTATGCACCTTAATATCTCTGACATTGGAATTGATCCTTTTACTCGAGGGTCTAATAGATCAGAGGCCTTTCCTTCAATCCAAAGCTTCCAAGCCTGAAATCACTCGATATCGCACATCAAATAAATCCACTACTAGAAAATGCAAGTAAGGAAGGCAATCACTATTGGAAAATAAAAGGAAAGTAAAAAGGGTGTACTCTCTTGAACTCACATGTCCAAGAAGGTTAAGATCATGGTTGGGATGATGGAACAGTCGGTTCCTTTTGCCAATCAATATCTCCAAAACTATGACACCAAAGCTAAAGACATCTGATTTCATTGAAAAGAGGCCATCTATGGCATATTCCGGAGACATGTAACCACTACATATCAATGTCAACCGAGATAGAATTAGTGTCAGATGAACATTAGAGATGCCATTTTGGCCACCTTTCTTGCTAAACTTGGCAAGGGAAAAGAACATTGGCCACTTACTAAGTTCCAACTACCCTTCTTGTTATTGCGGAAGATTGATCTCCTCCAAAAGCCCTAGCAAGGCCAAAATCCGAAATCTTGGGATTTAAGTTCTCATCAAGTAGTACATTGCTAGCTTTGAGATCTCTATGAATAACTCTCAATCTTGAATCATGATGAAGATAAAGAAGTCCCCGAGCAATTCCAACAATAATATCTAGACGTTGCCTCCACACAAGGGATTTACTTCTTGCGTTTTCAGGACCTGCTTGGAATAGAGACCATTTACAAAGATGCTGATTACAACAAAATCACAAGCCTTAATCCCACAAGGTGGGTACAATAATCTTCATTAATTTATAAAAAAATCAAACATATATATTCTTTACATAAGGGACACTTCTATAATCACCAACTATGAATTCTGAGAATCACATGAAGGTAAAGAGAGCAAACCAAAAATGATGGAATCCAAACTTCCATTGGCCATGTACTCATAAATTAACATTCTTTCTTGTCCTTTGATGCAACACCCCAAAAGTCTTACTAGATTACGGTGTTGAAGCTTGGCAATCAGAATAACCTCATTTTTGAATTCATTGAGACCTTGTCTGGAGTTGATTGAGAGACGCTTGACGGCTATCTCCCTTCCAGTGGACAGCTGACCCTATTGTAATCACATAATGTAGATTGGATCATCATCCCTTAAGTAACACCTTTCAATTTTGATTTTATAGGACCTCTCATTAGGTTGCAAGAATATAGTGTTAAGAGGATTATATTTACCTTGTAAACAGGCCCAAAGCCACCTTCTCCAATTTTATTAGCGTCAGAAAATTTGTTAGTTGCCTCTTCAATTTCCACCATATCAAATATGGGTAACTCAAGATTTTCATTGTCGCTGGCTTGAATGTTGGACCCTACCTCTGTTAATCACAAAGCAGAGGAAAATTAGTTCTTAGATACGTTCAAATGCTGTGTTTTCTGCCACTATCCCAATCTGGAAACAATATTTAAGTCCCAAATTTCTCTTTTATGTTCATGCATAACCAAAAAAGAAATATGATCTTATTATGAATATAGAGTTCAAATTATTGCATTGACTTGGTAAATTGTTCGCTAGAGGGAAAGAGTGGAAAAGATGCAAGACTAACAGAAAATAATTTTGTCTACCTTTTGTTCTCCTTTTTACAAGCCAGCATAGCAATGAAATGCTCAACAGCAGTGACATCGTGATAACAGAAGTTACCAGGATGGCCATCTTAGTTCCATGGAACTTCCAGGGCTTCTTTGATTGTTCAGCTGAAAAGAAGACGACCATGGCCATCGAATTATTAGCAGAGACAATTATAGGGCAGTTAATGATGTTGGAGCTGCTAAAAAGAGTAGTAAATAAAGCATAAAAAACAATTGTGGCCTTTTTTTTTTAATAATGAACATAAAGGCACGCTCACACTTTGTGATTCAATTGTGAAGAAACTTGTAACTCTATCATTGTACTGGTAGTAGGAATGAAATCAAATTGTAATAAGTATGACTTAAAATCCTAATTCATTTGTGATTGAGTTTTTTAATTTGATCGTAATTAGAACTTTAAATTTGACTATGATTAAGATGTTATCAAATTTGATTTTGAGTGAAATGTGTCTCATATGAAGGAATATCCTCCTGATTCATCGATCATGATATGATTTTCTGTGTACATTTATAGATAATTTTAGCTCTATAAATAAGTGTCCAGATCACTAGAATTAGTGCAGTTATATCACTATTATAATAGTAATATTATCTTAGTAATATTTTGTTAGCAATTATATTACTATTATTGTACCAACATCATTATAGGGATATTTTGTTTTTTTCTATCGATAATTTTTTCTAATTTAGATTTTCACCTTAAATCTTGTGTTTGTTTGTGTGATTAATGGTTTGTTCGTCGTTGGTTTTCGATCCAAAATCATAACATAAATAAATGCTAAAAGAGAAACAATTACATTTACAGCTTCTGATGCATCACACCAAAAAGTTAATGGATAATTTGGTCATCGACTCCCAAACGTTCTTTTAAGGCAAAGGGTGTGAACTAGGTAAATGATACAGGAACTCATGCTCTGAAAAATTGGACAGGAGCATGGGCCACCCAAGAAAGGGTCAATATCAAATAATTGAACTATGATTTTGAATAACTAATTCAATAAATAAAATAACTATAACTTAAGATAAAAAATTATTACTAAAAATCAAGCGGTTGCATACCTAATTCAATAGCATCAACCCGTATATACAAGTCTAGTCCCCCATGGGTGAACTTCCTTACATCCATCAAATCCCCATGCCATGTGTAACACTCACCCCTACCTCCATTTGTGTAAGCCAAGCAAGAACAGTTTCCCAAACAAACTTTCTTGCACTCTTCCATGTTCAAGTTCATTGCTACTCGTGCCTCCAAGACATCAGGAACCTTTGCATTTGCAACCTTGACAAACCCTTCTCCAGCACCACACATGTGATCTGCCATGTGCTTCCTCTTGCATCCAGCTGACCCATCTCGCAAATACCAGTCACGTGGAGACTTGGGTTCATATCCCGGGAGGCATGTGCACTCAAAATCAACCCCATTGTTTGGATCACAATTACCATATGCACCACACCTGCCATAATAGTCACACTGATCTTTGGGGGCCGACCAGAACTGGACCCATCTATGATTGTCGTCATGCCATGTGCTTTTCTGTAAAAAACCAGAGTCATCCAGGAACACTCTGGACACAATCGAGGCATCTTTAAGGCCAAACATAAAAGAGAGCTCGTCACTATTGTCAATATAAATGGAAAGGAATATGTAGGGAGTTGACATCTCTAGTACACCACTCCATTTGTTATCGATCCATGGTCCGGTTTGCCATCTAGGGACTGATCCCTTTCGCAATACTAAACGGGGCAAGCCATTTGGATCCATCCTAAAATAATATACCCCAGTGCCTGGATCATCAGGTGACTTCCAAGATATCAAGAACCGGTCTAGACCGGTCTTCCGGTCCAGCCCCAGTTTCATGTTTGGTAGAATTGTATGTGTGGGATAATCAAAACTTTCCCATACAACAACTCTACTTGCATTATCTCCTCGAAACAACACCAAATTTCCAGTATCAAGGAGTTGAGCTGAATAGCTGCTGCTGGCTGTTACTGCTGTTGAAATATTTGTCAGACAAAATGGAACACTTTGGTTCTGATTGTAGATGACAAGATCACCATCTTTGTTGATGGACAGAACTCCAGTGGTACCCCTGATTGGATCATTCCTATTGGCAACCCAAACTACGGTTTGTACTGAGATCTTCTTGTACCATATTCCAACATACCTGTATCTGGAATTTCCAGGGGTAAAAAACCCAAGTGCAAATGTCCCTCCACTTGACACCAAAAGGTCCCCATCCTTGATGGGTTGGCTTGAAGTTATGGTATCAATGGAACTGCAAAATCTGCAGAAAACAAAAGGAAGCAAAGGAATGAAGACCCATGCTTGACGATTTATTTCGGTGTAGAAATTGAAGGACATTGACTCAAGAACACACGACACTTTTAGAACATCCCAATATCAGTTATCCTATTCCCTGTGCCTCTCAAACTCGCTTTGTGATTTCAAAAAGCAGCTAATTGTGTTAAAACTGAACAATTTTGGACTTACCAATGGCAATATTGTTAACTTGTATGTGGAACCATATATGATAAGATTTTGTTCATTAGTAGAAGCCAAAAAGAGTTTCCTTCATGACCTGCAATTATTTGCCGACACAACGACTTTAATTACATGACGTGCATTTTCTTTCATGAATCATCTGAAGGTGATCTTTAAGCAGGAAAACAATAACCGTGCATTTCTCCCGGTTTGATGACTAATAAAACGGCGGGTCCAAATTCCATGAATCAAAGAAATAGATGATGGCACATAAAAAATAAAAAAAAAAATCATAAAAAGTTGATGCTGTTCTCCTTTAATTTAATTTCTTCAAATCCACACACCAAAAATAAAAATACATGGATTGATACTTTAATGAAACAGAGGTGCCAACAATCTAATCCCCTAATTTTGATTTCAAAGGATGTGTCACGGTAGATTTAATGGAATGGAATGTAGCCATGAACGCCTGTTTTTTTATAAAATTTTTAAAGGTAGCATTCAGTGTGTATATATATATATATATATATGAATCGAAATGGAAGAATCGGTCCACGATTTGTCTAACTCTTCGTAAAGAAAGCTATAAAAGCTTCATTTCTTCTGTCCACCTCTTGTTCGTCTTAGCAAGGGCGGAGTTAGAATATTTAAGTAGTAAAGACAAATAAAGATGACAAAAAATATAAAATTTAAAGTTATACAATTATTATCCACATTGATAAAACTCAAAAATTGGAATATCTAATGATATTGAAAGAACAATGGACTAGCAGTAATTTTTTAAATTAATTAACTTCTACTAATCAAGAAGTGGTAATCTTTTATTTTGTGTCAGCCCTCTCCTAAGAGAATAATTTTAGATGTTTTGAATTTTTAATTTGTTTTACCACACTAAATTCAAAGACAAGATATCGACTTAAATAAGACCGTAATGTATCGTTAAACTACAATTTCAATAGTAAAACTTAAAATTAGAATTATTATTTGAATCATGCTTTTGTTTGAAATCTGCTTAAATTTTTATTTATTTAAAAAAAAAATAAGGCAAGTGGTATGTTTCTTTTCTCAAAATAATAAACACAATTTTTATTTTTCAAAAACTAAAAATACAAAATAGTATTTTATATTTATATTTTTGTATTAACTGCTTGCCAAAAAGAAAAACAAAATTATGTTTAATCAATGACCGGCAAGAATCAACGAAGCTGGTGAAAAAAATCTTCGCGGGGGAATGACCAAAAATTAAAGACCGCACCGTCTTCTACGGCGATGGTCCCATCCACGTTGTATCCGGCAATTTTTTATGTGATTTGATTACACGACACGAAATAATATAGAAATAAGTGAGTTAGAGTTGGGGTTAATTGGATTTGGGTCATAAATGAATCAATCTGTTTATGACACGATTATTTTCGTGTCTTATGCAAGTCAACCCTGTTTAATCTGTTTAATTAAACGGGTTGACCCGAACACTTTAACACGATTATATACGAAATGACACATTTAATTAAAAGGGTTAGTGAATTGATCTGAACACGTTAATATGATTATATACGAAATTATACGTTTAAGACCAATTTACAAAAATAAATTAAAAACAATTATAATATTAAAAAAATTATTATATATTCAAAATTTTTATGATTATAATTTAATATTTATAATTAGTAGACCTAATATATACTTTTTTTTAAGTCAGAAGGTGAATAATCAAGAAGTGGTAACTTCAATAGATCATCTTCAGTATTGAATTATTTAGTTCAGTTTCTTTAATTGAACTCCACAATTTAAATTTCATATACCTAAATACAGATATTGTAAAGACAAACTATAAGCGATGAAATCAAGACAAATAAAAATCAAAAACACTTTTAATCCACAATCAACATCATTTATCAATAAATCAAAATTAAGAAAATAAGCTAAATCACTTTTTGTCTACTTTAAAGCCATCAAAATGTTAAAAAATAAAAGAACTAAAAAGGGGATTTTACCTATAGTTACGAAAACATCTTCATTGAAACTAGGAAAATTGAAAATTTATCTTTAATACTCCTTAACTTGTTAACAAAATTTAAGAGATAAAAAAGAAAATACCAAAGAAATTTGAGAAACAAAAAGAAAGCAAAATGCAAACCGGAGAAAAGGTTAGAAAACATGAGAAGAGAGAGAGAGAATACTTAAGATGAATTGAAATTATAAGTAAAATTACCATAACCAAAATTCACCTGCTCATAAGTATAATATTGCAGTTGCAATCAATTTCTATCAAGTGCGTACGCATGGACTTCAAAAGTCTTTATGAATGCTTTAAAATGGCCTTTTGGTTGTTTTTTTGAAGCTTGGGCATTGATTCTTAGTGGACCACTAATCAAGTTAAGTACACGGAAAGGAAACATTAATTTTGAAAACAACCAATCAATCCATCAATCAATCTTGTGGCTGTGGAGTTGTGTCTATTAATTGGAGCTAAACCACCATGTAATGTAACGCATTACCTAAATCTTTGATGGTAGTTGTTTAATTATTAAATAAAATAAGTATTAATATAATAACAAGTATTAATTATTAACTTGTTTGATAGAGATTAATTAATAATGGAATTGAGTGAAAATAAAATGAGAATAAAGGAAATTAATTAATAAAATGAGATTAATTAATTATTAACTTGTTTGATGGTAGTTCTTTATTTTATTATTATTATTATTATTATTATTATTATTATTATTATTATTATTATTAATTCTTGCAAGCGAAGAGAATTTGTTTCTGTTCTTTACCATTTCATCCAACTCCATTACTTTTTGTTTAGTTGTCAAAATCAACCCCAATTATCTAAGAGAAAACAAAAAACTATAAACTTGTAACTCTTATAAATTTTCCTTAATAATTTGGAGATCAAGAAAATGTATTTTTTTTAAATTTTCACAAATTATCTCCATCTCATTTTTTTACACAAAGTCGTGTTTTCTTAGTATTTTCTTTGAAAAAGATGATATCAAAAATGACAAAAATATTATCAATAATGAAGTCTTAGCTTAATGATAATGTAAAAATTTTGAAACTTTCAGATCTCAAGTTCAATTATATATTGTTATAAGGAAGATTCTTTTAATATTTTTCTCTAACTCATTGTTGGAGTCATTCAATTTATATTTATTTTATTTTAATAAAAAAAATCTTTAGAAAAATCGAATATAGTTTAAGCTTGAGAAAGGTGGTTGAAATGATTGATCAAATTCCCAAGAGAGTTTCTTTGGTACCATTGGGTACTTGTACCTGCAAAATAATAGCCATTGAATTATTTTAGTTGTGTACTCGATTAAGGGTACTCAAAAATCAATTACAATTTTGAATTTTTTTTTTTTTTTTTTTTTTGCAATTTTATCTTAAATCTGTGTTGAGGCTTTTATGATATTTGTAACTTATTTTGGGCATTTGTAACATGTTAAACTGCATTGTGTCTCCGATTAGGGTTCTTTCCCAATTAAGAAGTCTATCTGATGGTTACTAATTTCTTGACTAATTGTTGGGTTTGTTTAATCTTTATTTGTTCGATTCTCCTATTTGAATCTTTACTTGTTTGTTGATGTTTGATTTAGGGAGTTTGATTCTGTTTCTCTCTCCCTTTCTCTGTCAAGCAACTTCTGAACTTTGAAAATTAGTTGGTGTTTGAGCTAATTTTTCCTAAATGACCTGTTCTTTGTAAGCAATATATTGCTCAAGGAGACCTACCTAGAAAAAGCTCTCTTTTATGTTAATTAGACTCACAATTTGTACATGTATGGGCATGCATTTTTTTGCTACACTTCTCTTCACATATTCATTGTCTCTCCCTATTATCAACTTCATTACAAATTATGTCTCAAATTTGATGAATCCATGGTTATGTTTTGCCATCTTATTCTAGCTCAACAATCAAAGAAGCTCAAAAGTCTTTGTGGGAAATACTCAAAAAATTAAGTTATATTAGGTGTTGCGATTATAATCACACTTATCTACTTCATTTGTTTGTTGGTCTAGAAAATGAATAGATGCTCTCAGGACACAAGTCAAATGGTTAAGTTATAATAAGTTGGGATTCACACTAGTAAATCATAGATTCGACTCCTTACCCTATGCAATGAGACAAAATCTTCACTTACGATTTACCTCTTTTATCGAAATCGAGCACACGATCGGTGGGAGACCACGCAAAGACAATAATCTTAGAAGAAGAATAGATGAGATGAACAAATTGCTTCGGATAATGTATTTTTGAATTTGTTACTAAGATACTTTTGATAGGAATGAAACTATAAAACAGCATCATATGGATAGTGAAATTTTAAATTTAAATTTTATTTTTTAATCTATAATTTATTTGCGAGTAAATGCAAAGTTTAAGCAATGAAATATATATATGGAAAAAATATCTACCTATTAGCTATTATTTCTTACTGATTGCCCCTTCCTTTGAGTAATGATATCCACAAAAGTCACATAAATGTCTAGTCTCTAAGCATATTCTGTAACGACCCATTTAATGGGTCTTAGATGGTAGATATACTTTTTGTGTAATGCATTTTATGCAGGCCTTAAATTGTGTCAATTGTTTTCTTGTGGTTGAGAGGTAGTTAATTTAAAAGAATAATCTTTTTTTGGTGGAAATTACTTGAAAGTGAATTAATGTGTGTGTGTAAAATAAAGCATAATTGTGTTATAAGTGGGCTTTTGATTGGGCTTGGGCCATGGGTGAAAGTAGGCCATGGAATATATATATATGTATATTGTGTGAAAAAATGTGAATAAGGAAAAAATGATATGAAAATGGAAATAAGGCAAAAGAACAAAATGGGTATGATAAAGTGAGTGTTGTGTGTGTAAGTGTAAGGGACAAATGAGGAAAAATGGGACAAAATGGTTGGGTTTAGGTGGCTGGCGGGAGGGCTTGCCATGTCTTCTTGTTTCTTTTTCAATTTTCCTTCTTCCTCTCTCTCTTCTTGGTGCTCTCGGTAGCCTCTCCCTTCTTCTCCTTCTTTTTCATCATCATCGTCATCTTCGTCTTCTTCTTTTTCTTCATTCATTCTTTTCTTCTCTTGGTAGAGAATAAAGCTTCAAGTGAAAGGTCTTCATCATCTTCTTGGTCTCTCCATCTAAAGGCAAGCATCTATTTTCATTTCTCTTATCTTTTAATGCAAGATTATATCTTTATATTTAGCCAAGTTAATATCTTCATATCTCCAAATGGTGTTTTAAAGCTTGAGATGAATGGGTTGTTCCTATTTTCTTTATAAAATGTGGTTTCTTTCAAGAGGTCATTGAGTCTTGTTTTTGATCTTTATAGGGCTTGTTTTCCCTGTCTTTTCTTCAAGGAATGGCAACTTGGGGGTTAGGGGATTAACCATGGGTGGTTTTGTATTCATTTTGTGCATTTCGAGTTGCGCAGAGTCGACTTGTTTGTGGGTTAAGTCGACTCTGTTGAAGATGGTTTCTTTTGGCATTTTTTTCCCCTTTTCACCTAAGTCAACTCGTCCAGGAGGTCAAGTCGACTCAGCGCAAGTCAACTCGATTTCAGGCGAGTCGACTTGAATTTCCCCTGAGTCGACTCGACCACGACTTGATTGTACTGCTCGTGTTTCGTTGTTTCAGCCATAACTTTTAATGCAGAACTCGGAATTAAGATCCGTTTGAAGCTTCATAATCTATACTTGAGAGTTTCGATTTGATATATAATATCATATACTTTGGATATAGTTTGAGTCATTTAAGGCTTCCCTAAATCCATATTAATCATAATAATCACGTTTTGGGAAGTTGTTAAGTAATGTTTTTGGTTGATATGTCCACGGAAATCTCTTCTCTTGTGTGATGCATTGCTAACATTATCTTTGCACCTCTTATTATTATTTTGGCGCGACAGCTAAGTTTCACAAGTGTGAGACAGGATATCCCATTGAGCGCCTGACGCGGGTGAGGTGACCATAAGCCCGGTAGGCGATGCTCTTGCCACTGTGGGTGGCTGATGAATTTTTCTATATATGTATTCACATAGTCTCATGGATGTGGAGGCGGATGTATTTCTATCATTATATAATGTTGCATGAGCATGGGTTTATGACTTCTTGCTATGAGTCATGTATGGAAAAAGAGTGTGATGCCATTGTGTAAATTGTGCGAATATCACTCTATGAATTAAATTTGTGCATTGTTGTTAAGTGAAGAAATACCAATTTCTGAGGTATTATTAATAAGGAAGGCATGATCAAAAGATTTGTTTTTAAATATCGGGTAGAAGTCTTCCATTTACTCTTATTTTACGCATGCCTTCAGGGATCCATCTATCTTATTCCCTTTGCTATATTTATATTTGTTGAACCTTGTGGCTCATTTGTTTGCTTGTTGTCATTCCAGGTAAGGGAAAATCTATAGTAGAAGGGGAGTCTGGTGGGACTTGAAGTTGATTTTAGACGTGTACAGAGATCTCCCACAACCTAAAGATTTTGGGATTTGTGTGAAAGGCTGGTGTTGAAGGTCAATCATTTTTGTATGTTAATGGCGCCCTTTGCTTAATTTGAAAAATGTATGGCTTTTAAAGCCTTGAGAAACATTGTATGAATGATTATTACTCCTAGGAGTGAGCCCTTTTATAATATGAAGTTTTTGGGTTATGTTGGTTTCTGTACTCCATTTTGGAATGATCTTCTTTTGGATGTCCTATGCTAATGAGTATATTTAGAAGCGGACCCTAACATATTCACAGAGAGCAAACCAACAACTTAAACCTTTGCTTACTCTCTTGCAGTGGTAGAAAAATAATATAGGCTTGAGTATTAATATTGGAAACCCTAGCAATCTATATATAGAGAACCTAGTCCTTATCAAATAAGGATCATAATTTCATAATTACAACCAATCACTTAATATTTTTTAAGTTGTATTTTCACCTCTTATGCTTGTGACCTCTTAAGTTTACACTAAATTGGCATTATAAAATAAATTATACTAACCATGTTAATATTACAATTTAAATTCTTCTAATTTGAATTAAAACTCTTTTAATTTTCCTTTTTGAAAAATGAATGCCAAACCCTTAGATTTTAGGGTATGGATCAAATGTCAAAACCTTTAGATTAAATCAATGAAATTCAATGACTTTTATAGGAGCGCCTTTTTTGTTCTCTAAGAGTGTGTTTGATTACATTATCAAGAATTTAATTCTAGGTAATATTGTCTAGAAAACAAAAACCACCTCACACCCTTAGAAAATAAATTTCATGGAAAGAAACTTTAAATACTTGTACCATGCATATTTTTTTATAGAAAAATTAAGAGTGTTTGATTATTTTTCATAGAAAATGTGTAATAATTACATATTTTTCATAATAAATATGTGCAATCAAACACACTCTAAAAGTATTTACACTATTTGATTATTTATTTTTTAAAAATACTTTAAATAAAAATTAATCGTTGGTGCACCACGTATACATTAGGATTAGTGTGAGAGGTTATACCATCATGTTCAAATTAAGTATGAGAAGTTCCGTCATCATGTTCAAATCAAGCGTGAGTGGTTCCACCAAAATATAATTTGTAGGTAAGAGTCGTTTTATCCCTAAGTTAATAAAATATATAAATTATGGTTCTAACTTGTTTATTCCTAAATATGTATGTTAATTCGTCATTTCTTATATTGTCTTAATTATTACTTGGCATGACATGGCATGATAATTTATCTTTAATGCATTAATTTTATATTTTTTCCATTAAAATACTCTTTACCTCTTACTAAGTCAGTGATAGACTTATCTCTTAACATTTTCATATTTATAAGTTGGCATTAACCCTAACATTAAGGATCATGGTAAGCTAATCTACTATATATATCCTAAACACGCTCTGAATTACAGTACATTCACCACACTTTATTAAACTAGTGTACGAAAACATTTATGTTTTCTTTTCTTTTTTTTTGTGTTCTAATTAATTTTGGTCAATGTAACCAAATCATAACTTCGAACCAGTAGCCACATGAGAATAGCGTGTTCATTATTCCAACCACAATTGGAATGGACGGTTCAAAAACCCCCAAACTTGACCGGAACATTTTCATTTCTTATCATTAGCGTCGCGACGGTAGAAAGAAAGGCATTTGAGTATAATCTCACAATAGAGCGAGGGCCAAATCGGGAAGAAAGAGAGATAGGTGCTTTACTTCCACACATACCCCCCTATGCCCGCGCGAATAAAGAAGATATCCTAACAGAGAAATCAATTATGATCCAACAAATAAACAAATAAAGCAGTAAAAAAATATATATTCTGATCATTTAGACACATCTCTGATTTACTTTTCTTGTGATGACATAGGGATGGATTCAACCAGAACGGACGGATTCGACCAGAACACAAGTGATAACGTGTAATCTAAAAAAAAAAATACAGTGGAGTCAGCAGCTTTTTCCACCAAACAACTGGGACTGGCTTAAACATCCTCTCCCAATGTAAACATGTAATTCTCTGTCCGAGGGCGTCGTAATCTCAATTTAATGAAATACATTCATACATATACGTATGCAGTGATTAGACTTTTCCAGTTCAGAAAAAATGATAGTTGAGAATTGTTTATCATATTGGGAAAATGCATATCACCTTCAAACAATCCAAATCATTGGACCCAATGTTGAAAGGACAGCCCCATCTCATCTCTTCTAGAATATTATTTTTTCAAAAATAAATAATTATTAATTCAGTGTTGATTATCAAACTTAAAAATAAAATGTGTCTAAAGGTAAGAAACTGTAAGCACATTTACAAACTAGGCACACTTGGCAGGTTTATTTATAGGTATTTAGTTATTTCTCATACCATTATTGTTAAGTTACAATAATAAAATTTATTTATCTCGATATCGGCCTAAACAGACGCATCAATCACTATCAAAGGTTCAGAATATCATCAAAGTTAGAATTCAACAAGGCATAGGCCTGTAATAGTGTCTAGAATCTCCAATGCGATATGTCTAGAAGGGTTTTTGAGTAACAAGCGATGTGGGACCCTGAGGGGGTCTTCAATATGTTGGTCTTTCAAAACTAAGGGCAAATCGTCCAGGATTTAACCTACGAGCACAATAACAATTAGGTCACGTAGGGGAGTCCCTCATATGGGCCCTTCGACGATCAAATCAAATAATGTTATGAAAAATATGTCCAATACATGTTACAGATAATATGCATGATAATATTGATATGTGCATAGATGTTCATGTGTTCGTGTTGGTGAATAGTAACTCCTTGATGAATAGTATTATTAAAATAATTGACGGACTCTAAAGAATTGACTTACCCTTTGAATACTTGAGAGAAAAATAGAGTTTTTATTGAAAAGTAAATACCCCCTATGAGGGGGCAAGCCTTCTATAAACTATTTATAGAAGAGGAAGAGAGAGAGAGAGAGACACGTGCTAGCTATTTCAAATTTTTTGAATGTTATATTCTTAAAATATTCTGGACATATTTTGCAACATATTCAGCTCGAGGGTTTAAAGAAACAAAGGGACTCCAAGGACGGAGAAGATCTCGGTTGGCCACCATGGCCACATTTCGGTTGTGGCCCGAGTGGGGGCCGTGTTGCTCCCCAATTGTTGTTTCTTCAGTTAAGCATTTTCTGCTTCTTTATTTCCCAATTGGCGAGTAGGGCCTCTCAGTTGAATTAATTAATTTGGAGATGCCGCCGCCATGCCTTGTCGTCTTCATTTCTTGCTTCAATTTATTTATTAATATTCATTCATGTTTACTTTGCTATCTCCAATTTAATATACAAACCATATTCAATTATGTGTCTTCGTGTGCATGGCCTCGCTTCCCTTGCTGCCTCCAATCATTTAATTCCTGATTCAACCTCCACAACTTCAATTGCCAAGCCTTCTCATTAATTAATTGATTTCCATTTCAATTTCAATTGCCAAGCCACTTTTTAATTAATTAAAGTAATGTGGCAATTGGAACAAGTCTAGAACCTTCTTGGAATTGAAGATTTTTTTAATAATGCCTTTAAAATTGGAACATGGCCCTTGAATTTTCATGACCAAGTGGAGCCCACTCATTAATTGCCATGTTGTCTTGGTTCCTTCTTTGTTGTCTTTCTTTTTGAGTTGTGTTTTGGTCCAGGGTCTAACTCAAATATTTATTTATAAATATGATCTAAATTTGTTATTTGGGTCTGATTCATATTTAAATTATTTGTTATCTGTAAGGCATATCATATATAAAATTAATAATTAATATCAATTTAATAGTACTTCAATAAAAAAATTTAATACAATAATTATAAAAAAAAAAAAAAAATCTCTCCACAGAATAGCCCGCCTTGGCCCAAAACTTTCAAACTAGAGAAAAGATTCAACGAGAATTGAAGATAAGCCCTCAAAATTGGCCACACAAGTCGTGATCGTTGACTCAGCAAAATATGGTGGAAGAAGTTTCCTAGCACTATCGACCCATGCTTAGCCTATGATGTACAAAAAGTTTCGGATGATCTTTTGACGTTTTTTATTTTTTATTTTTTTTATCAAAACATCAAAAAATGCCATTTCTTAACACCTTCGGCCACTCCCATTAATTTCTTTTGAAGGTGGAGGGTTTTTAAATTCAGTGATGTGAGTTTAAATGAGATATTTTAATTAGTATAAATAAGTTTTGGATATTCAATATTAAATATTAAAAGTTAATTTAAATTTACTAAATTCTAATTAAATTGGAAACCATGTTCTGACTTGTATTTTTAGCACATTGATTGCTACGTTAAACTTGCATGTGAATATATAATTTTTTTTTTTTATAAATTTATTTAGAAAAAGAAAGGAAAAACAATTTTCAATAACGAGATTGAGCGTCAGCGTGGCATTCACGAATCTAGAATAGCATTAATTTGTATTAATTAATTCTTCCGTTTGCTTCCTTTTTTTCAGCAGCCCCGTCGTTCCCAAGTATCACTCCATCATCAGCAACCTTAAAGAACAAAGGATGAATCCGGAAAACTGGGTTTTGATCATTTCCTTGCTTCCATTTCTTTTTATTAAAATCTGCACTTCACTTGATACCCTAACTCCAAACCAGTCCTTGAAAAACGACGGCCTTCTCGTATCGGCGGCCGGCACCTTCGCTCTCGGGTTCTTCAGTCTCGGAAATCCCACTCACACGTACGTCGGAATACGGTTCAACAAGATCTCCAATCAAAGCGTAGTTTGGGTCGGAAACAGAGCCAATCCCATCAATGGAACCTCAGGTGTTCTTTCCATCAACGAAGATGGCAACCTTATCCTCCAGGTAAACAACAACCAAACAATCCTAATCTCGCGGACAAATGTCAAAACAACCAACTGCTCGGCTCGGCTTTTGGATTCCGGGAATTTGATATTGTTTTATAATGATGAGAGCGGCAAAAGCGTTGTCGCATGGCAAAGTTTTGATTATCCGACCGACACGCAGCTGCCCGGGATGAAGCTGGGGCTGGACCGGAGGTCCGGTCTGGACCGGGTCCTGACATCGTGGAAGTCACGAACCGACCCGAGTCCGGGAGAGTACAATTACAGAGTCGACCCAGACGGGTTGCCCCAGCTGGTGGTAAACCGGGGGTCAGAGCGGCGGTGGCGGAGCATTCCGTGGATGGGGAGCCGGTGGATCGGCAGGGAGGCGATGGCGAATAGCTTTCTGTTCAAAGCCATATTTGCAGACAACGAGGACGAGGTGTCCGAGGTTTACAGCGTGGAGAATGATTCCATTATGTGGAAGTTTCTGGACGAGTCTGGGACCATTCGGATGATGCGGTGGATGGAGCGCGACCGGCGGTGGGGGGAGCTGATGTCGCTGCCGAAGGACCGGTGCGACGATTACGGCTGCTGCGGGCCGTTTGGGTACTGCGATTCGAATAAGGGGGTGGAGTCTCAGTGCAATTGCTTGCCTGGGTACGAGCCCAGGTCGCCGCGCGAGTGGAGATTGGGGAATGGGTCAGGTTTGTGGTTAAAAACACTTCCGAGGTTTATATAGCTGTCTTCACTTGTTTAATTCTGCCTTAAACAGTTCCATAATTAATCTTCCGGGAAGGGCTAACCTGAATTTCAATGGATACCTGTGAACTTCGTCCACCGTACCCAGACGAGCTATGGAACTGATAGTATTAATCTTCTTAGCTTTTAGCATAATTAATAGTATTTTTTTATTTTTAGGTTTTAGCTGTCAATATTGTTAGGTTGTTTACGTTCCAACTCAAGTTAGTTGAAACGTACCCCTCTTTAAGGGCAACTAACCTACCCCTCTTTTAAGGGCAGACAATTTGAATTTTTTTTATAAAATTTTCTAACAAGGTGGGTGCAAGAGGAAGCGGGCGCTTTCAATGTGTAAGAACGGAGAATGGTTCAAGAAAGTTGAAAATGTAAAGATTCCAGACACATCACAGAAGACATTTGGACGGACAAAGTTGAGCATGGAAGAGTGCAAGAAAGAGTGCTTCAACAACTGCACTTGTGCGGCCTACACAAGTTTAGAGAGCGGAGAGTGTGTCACTTGGCATGGTGATTTAATGGACATGAGGATTTTTAATGGGGGACTAGACTTGTACATTCGAGTGGATGCAGAGGAGCCAAGTACGTCACTAATACTTATCTAACAGTGTTTTTTTTTTTTTCAATTACATTTAAAACTCTTATTTTCTTTTTTCTATCTCGAATTGTGAGATAAGGGGCAAAATGAAAATAAATGGAAAACTTTAATTTTGCACTTTGGGAACGTTAATTTTAAAATTTCTTAGAAGTACAAATTTAATTTTAACTTAATCACACTGGAATGGTCATTTATTGTTTAATATCATCCCATTTCAACCACTTACATTATTGTCCAAATAAAAATTATTTTCTATTACTTTTCATCCTTAATTAACAAAGGAAAAATATTTTCTACTTCCCTTCATTTTTCTCCATCCTATTTCATTACTGAATCTCTCCCAAACAAATCCTATGTTCTATTTTCCAGGTCTTCTAAATGCCCTGAACACCAAAAGACAACCTAATTGCATTTCTTTACATGGTGCATGCATGCCAACTTCTATAGCTTTTTTCCAAAAACTCATTAAAATCATTTTCTTTTCAATTTATGAGTAAGGGTATCATAAGAATAAAGAATAAGAACTTCAAGAAAGGGAATATTGGATAATAAACTTGATTTTGACTCTCCTTAGTTATTAGCTATATTTTAAGCTTATAACGAACTTGATACATCTTTTAAAAAATGGGGAAAAAAATCTAAATTTTTCTATACACAATAAATATATAGAAAAACTAGAGAGGTCATAAGTCATGAAGACAAGTAGGAATTGAATTAATTTGGATAATTTGAAAAGTGATTAGAACCCTCTTCTAAACCCTGTAGATAAGATATGTCATCTATTTTCTACAAAGCTAACAAATCGAGTTGACATATCCATTTTTGTATAATAAGCCATATATTATTACAAATGTGTATAGACACATTTTTTGTGGCACTTTCTCTACTTTTCCGTGGTCTCTAAGGTTTCTCAGCTACATGACTAACTCTGTCTCAAATTTGATGAATCAATGGCGCCATGTTCTGTCATTTTGTCCTCAGCTCAACAATCAAAGAAATCCGGAAATCTTCGTGGAAAAAATTTGGCCATTGTGGTTACATCAATTGTTGTGACAGTGGTCATGATTACCTACTTCGTTTGTTGGCTGGTGCTCAGGAGGACCAAAAAAGGTAAACAAATTGCTTTTGGATCTTATTCTTCCATTTCTAACTAAGTTTGTCCTCTTTTCTTTGGCTGAATATTATTCCTAGGTCTCACAATCTCTCAAACTTTAATAATAATCAACTCCTGTATGGTTTCATAGGGCCATAAAATTCCAGTTTTTAACCTAAACAAAAAGTTTTCTTCACTACATATCGAGTTTTCATTTTACAAAATAATTCCCAAAAACTTTCTGAGAAATAACTAGTCAAATGCATCCTGTATGGAGATCCTTCTAAAAACCAAGTCAGGAAATATGCTTTGCAACTGCATGAAAGGCGACCTAATTAATTACTTCTACGTTTTTCCTCTTTATTTTCTACCTGTATCCTCGGGTTAACCAGATATTGCACTTGAGATGAACGTCTTCTTGTGTTTTGTGATTAGTAGATTCAGAACACAACTATCAACCCTTTGATGAAGAAAATCTAGAACTGCCGATGTTTGATATGTTCACCATTGCCGGGGCAACGGACAAGTTTTCAGATAAGAACATAATTGGAGAAGGTGGTTTCGGACAAGTTTACAAGGTAGTGATATATATAAATATTCCATTGTTTTCAAAGTTTCATAAGAAGTGAGTAGAAGAGCTTAGAGTCTAACATGATCGCAACAAATTTCATGTGAACTGTATATAGGGGCAACTATCAAATGGAAAAGTGATAGCAGTGAAGCGGCTCTCAGCAAACTCCAATCAAGGCCTCAATGAATTTAAAAACGAGGTTATGTTGATTGCCAAACTTCAACATCGTAATCTAGTTAAGCTTTTGGGATGCTGCATCCATGGGGAAGAAAGAATGCTAGTTTATGAGTATATGAACAATGGAAGCTTGGATTCCTTCATTTTTGGTACGAGTTTCAAAAGAAATTTTGCTTAAATATAGTGCCTTATAATAGGTACTAGGTAGTAGAAAAAATCAATGAAAACATTATATACTTATTTCACTTCTAGCAGGTCAAGAAAACACAAGAAATTTGCTCGCATGGGGAGGGCGATTGGATATAATCGTTGGGATTGCTCGAGGGATTCTTTACCTTCACCAAGACTCTAGATTGACAGTCATTCATAGGGATCTTAAAGCTAGCAATGTCCTACTTGACAGTGAAATGAACCCAAAAATTTCAGATTTTGGTCTTGCTAAAACTTTTGGAGGTCATCAATCATCAGCACAAACCAAAAATGTTGTTGGAACTTAGTAAGTTACCAAACTGTAAGTTTCATTGCTTTAAGCTAAGCCGGAGATTTGATATATGTCTTAATATCATTTTGCAGTAGCTTCTAATTTGTTTCTTAACATGTGCAGTGGTTACATAGCTCCGGAATATGTAGTGGATGGCATTTTTTCAATGAAATCAGACATTTTTAGCTTTGGAGTCATAGTTCTAGAAATAATTAGTGGCAAAAGGAATAGAATGTTCCATCATCCAGACCATGACCTTAATCTTCTTGGACATGTAAGCTTATAATTGGGGCCCTAAGCTTCTAGTTTTCATTTATCTAATCTTGATTTCCATTTTTATTGTATATTGTCCAATTTCAGGCTTGGAACCTTTGGATTGAAGGAAAGGGAATTGAGCTTTTGGATCCAAAGGTGGAGAGTCCCTTTTCAGCGTCAGAGTTGTTAAAGTATATACAAGTTGGTCTTCTGTGTGTGCAGAAAAGCCCTGAAGACAGACCAAGCATGGCTTCGGTGCTCTTAATGTTGATTACTGATACTGTAATGTTGCCCCAGCCCAAGAAGCCTGGCTTTTATACGGAGAGGAATTACGTTGAGGCTGATTATTTGCTTTCTGAGAGTACTGGAGGTACCAATGAGATGACTATGACACAAATAGTGCCTCGATAAATATCATCCTACATGCCCATGAGAACAATTAATAATTCTTATAATTGTAACTCGAAATTCAAATTTGATTGAGATTTGAACTCTTAATTTGACTGTGATTATGATTTTGAATTTGATTGTGATTAAGATGTTGTCAAATTTGATTATAACTAAGATTTATCTCATTTATAGGATATTCTCATAAATCATCTTCTGATCAACATATAATTTTATGTGTATATTTATAAATAATTTTTGGTCTATAAATAGGTGTTCAAGACTCTAGAATTAGTTGCAGCAATATCATCTTAGTAATATTTTGATAGCAGGAATATCACTTTTATTGTAGTAATATTTGTTTAGTGATATTTTATTTTTTTTACTTGTGATTTTTCTTGATTTAAGTTTCCACGTAAAATTCTATATTTGTTTGTGTGGTTGATGGTTTGCTTGTGATTTGTTTTCAACCCAATTCCGTAACAAACTGGTATCAGAGCCATTAGATCAAACCATTAGTTGTTGGATCTGGAACTTCTGCACCATATTTTGGCTAGGGTTCCTAGCAGCCACTGTCGTCATTCATTCGCCACCATCTTGTTCAACTGCCATCCCCACTGTTGCCTGCATTTATTGTCAGCCATCATTGTGACCTTTGTTTCATCCTTAGCCTCCATTCATCGACACCCTCTGAAGTCGATCCACCATTGCTGTTGACATCGAGTTTTTTTGTCAAGGTCCACTCCCGGATTACCCGCTAGCATAGGAAATCCGAGAGAATGTCCATTCAAGATGGATACAGATACAAATATTACTCAAAATTAGCCAAAAATTCTTTTTATTTCCATATTTGCTCACTATCAATAGAAGCCAAAATAAACATTATATATCATTCTTTACATCATAAACTCGGGTTTACAACCCATTCATTTTAAAAATAAAAGGACATTAAGGCTTTAAATACAAAATGAAACCCTCTAATCATGCCCTCAAATTATACCCACGAATCTTTGAGACCGGGACATCTCTGTACTTATTTAACCAGAACTCGCCCAAAATAATTATCTTCCACTTACTTGGAATGACAAAAGAAACAAGGGTGAGCCACAAGACTCAGCAAGCATATAGCACAAGAGAGACATCAATAGGATAATATATGAAGGCATGAACCATTCAGAGCCAAGAAAAATCACAATCCTGACAAGTAAACCTCACTTGAATCCATGCCTTCTACGCTTGACAACATCATCTCCCAAGAAATTATAATTTATTACATTTCATCAAAACTATTTTTTCAAAGTGAGCCCTAAGGCTGGGCAAGTGTATAAAACAACGAAAACAGATATGACCAGACTTCCCTAAACATCATTCATATCATATCACATATGGACACACACTAGTCCCAAAAGCATGAATGACACACAATCCATGCCATATAGTTATATCACACGTTACCCAACCATAACATCAATGCATGGATGCACACATAATGCACACATATGGTCTTTGGGGCCCACATAAGAAAATGCACATAATGGCGCCTAAGACCCTGTATACAAACTTGTTGCAGCCAAAGACAGGCTACCAAAACAAGAACATGAGGCCGAGGCTCTTATCTCACATCCATCAACATCATCATCATGTATCACATCACTCACAATCTCATCAAGGTCACAGGCTATTGTGGGCCTCTACCCACAATCTTACGCATCACAAGATCCAGTTGTTGTGGGCCTCCACCCACAGTCTTACGCATCACAGGATCCAATTGTTGTGTACCTCCACTTACAGTCTTACGCATCACAAGCATAAGCCAATTTCCACCACCATCACCATCATGCGCAAAGAAACCATGCAATGCAGCATATAAGGAAAGTAGTGGCTCTTACAGCATTAACGTGATGACCAGGCCCCCATAAGCCAAGCATCAGGCCATGTTACGCCTACAAAAGAATCCACACACACAAATGCTCTAATGCATATGCTTACCTAACATACACAAGTCAGTACTCACAGACTAACTGTGTCATGTCAATGCTCACACCCCCATCACATACAAGCATAACCCCATAATGAATGCAACCTATGATCCAACATCACAATCTGAGACAATATAAAAACACAATGCCATGCAATACAACCACAACAATGTAATGATAAATGGCATTCACACATCCTCACTTTGATTCCCATTAGAGCTCTTGGCTCCTCCACACGATTCACATTGAATAGATTTCACCACATCAATTAAGGGCAATTATTCATATAACGAAAGTCATGCAACACACATGAGTTACCATGGACACGCCAACTAAGAACATTTCTTATTAACTTCCCAAATGATTATCATACTTCCTTATGCAACTCGTTTATGCTATCATCACATGAATCCCATATATATACGTATAGGTGTCTTCAACCACATCCTATCATTTTAGAGGATTGAGGGATATCAAATGAAGCATTTACAAATAACTTATTTTAATAATCTTACTTGATTTGGATTTAGAAAATCCTTAACCAACTCAAATCATATCAAAAATATATAATATTATATATCAAATCGAAACCCTCGAAGTCTAGTTTATGACGCTTCAAACATATCACAATTTCGAGTTTTACATCAAAAGTTATGGCCAAAACAACGAACCATACATAGTGCAATCAAGTTGCGGCCGAGTCGACTCGAGGCAAATCCGAGTCGACTTGGTTAAGAATGAAGAAAAATGGCCAAAAACCCACCGAAAACTCACAAAATGGACACCAAATACCCAAAAACTCATATTCTTGCTTCTTAACCCACAATGTCATTCCATGAAAGAAAAATATGGGATTATCAAGCCCCAACGAAACCATCAATGGGACACCACAATGACTCAAGAAGAGACCCACAACTTTAGAAAAACATGAAAAATAACTCATTTAACTCAAACTTTTTAAACACCATTTTAAGATGCAAAAATACAATCGGATTACACATGAGGACATAACCTTGCATTAAAAGATAAAAGGAGAAAAGATGAATGCTTGCCTTTTTGATTAAAAACCAAGGGAAGAAAAGCACTCCAAGAGCTTTAAATCCCCCCACCTTGACTTTGATTCCACCACACTTAATGGAAGAAAAAAGAGAAGAAGAAGAAGATAAAGATGAAGAATTTGTCGAGAGAACCAAGGAAAAAGAGAAAGAAGAAGAAAAAAAAGAATGGAAGAAGAATATGAGAGAAGTGACCTTCAGGCCAACTCCATCTACCCCCACCTCATTTTCCCATTTTTCCCTCCACACAACCCACACCACACAAAATATCAAGGCCCATTTAGGCATTTTGCAATATTTTCATTTCTTTTCTCTTTTCTTTATCAAATCAATTATGCAAATCCTATCTTTGCCCTCACCTTTATTCATAAAGCATGCTCATTTTTTACTTTTGGCTTTAATTCATTTTCTTATCTCTTTTTCTATATTCACAAATTTTGCACACACAAAATAATGCACATATATATATAATACTAATGCCCACTTTACCAATGGCCCAAAACCAATCAAAAGCCCAATTCATTTTAGGCCCATGAATTTCTTCTAAACCCATCACTTTCATTGGCCTTAAACACTTGACCCAAGCCCACTTTCATTTAATTTAAACACATCACAAAACATGTGGTTTAAGCCCAATCAAAATCCTTCCCATTTAATTAAAACACAACCCACCAATTTAACACATAATTTACCTACATATATTTTTCCACATAAAATTATTTCTCACATTTAATTTAATAGGGGAAAAATTTCCAATACTCATAAATAAAATATTAATAAACTCTTAAACCTACTAACGGGTCATTACATTTTTTGCCTTCTACATCACCGCCTCAATTTGGTCGTCGTCGATCTTTGTCTCATAACCTTCTCTGATCGATAGTCGTCCCCTTGCATATTGACGACCATTGGTCTTTTTCGTCGTATATCATTGCAACTACTGTTGCCAAGTACTTACGTTATTGTTGGTTGTTTCAAGCACACCCAAATCTAGTCCAGACTCGACCCACCAAGGGATCTGACCCACTCCAAATCTACCAACCCATATCCAACATATTCAAATATGTTTGTTTGCCCAAATTTGCTGCCCAGGTCTGGTATTTTGGTTTATTTTTTGTTGTGATTTTTGTTTATTCATCGTTTGAAATTATTTAGAGTTATTTGATCTTCGTGATGGCTACTTTGAACTCTAAAATATGATATTTCTTTGTTGGATAAGAATATTTAATTTTCGTTAAGATGTGTGCAAATTTGACACAAATGAATTTACATAAAGGTGGAGTCATTAAGATAGATTTACATTGGAGAATATGAAGTTATTAAGATCAATAAAAATATATCGAAAATGATCTCATTATCTATCCTTTAAGTGTAACTGAAGATATTCACTATAATAAATTTTGTGTGGATTCGGTTGGTATTCCTTGTGGTGCAAATTTGGTTGGTATTCATCAGGGAAATTAATTCTCCATAATTTTATTAGAAGAAAGAATTTTGAATAATTTCATATTTGAATTTCATGTCAAGTTGGAACTTGTTATTATTATTGCAACCTAGAATTCAAATTTGACTGAGATTGGAACTCCTAATTCAACCGTGATTATGACTTCAAATTTGAATGTGATTATTATATTGTCAAATTCGATTTTTACTAAAATTTGTCTCGTCTAAGGAAGATTGATCATGATATAATTTTATGTATATATCTATAGATAATTTTAGGTCTATAAATATATACTCAATGCTCTAGAATTAATTGCAACAATATTATCTTAGTGATATTTTGATAGCAACAATATCACCTTGTTGTAATAATATTGGCTTAATGATATTTTATTTTTTCTGCTCATAATTTTTTTTTAATTTTAATTTTTCATGTAAAATTTTATATTCGTGTGTATGATTATGGTTTAAGTATAGTTTGTATTTGATTCAAATTTGTAATACCAATCAATTTGGAGGGGTCTTAAAAGGGAAAGTGAAAGATTTGGAAGGGAAGAGTGAATTTTTGCGAATTTTTCCAAAAGGGAATAATAATGTGTATTTCGGGTTTGTCTCCATTTCCCCTACTTACTAACTTGCATACCTATCAACACTTTATTTAATTATGATTTTTCTATTTGTACAGAAGCTCTTGTGCCAAATATCAGATCAATAGTACCGTAAGAGGTGGATTCAGAGATTTGTACATAGTTGCAAAATTACCTTTAATTAACAAGACTGCATCAATGTGTATATTTTTTTTTTTTCTTCAAATTAATTGCATCTAACCCGGGTAGAGCTCTGTTTGAGCATTGAGCAGGATTAAATAATCAAGAAGGAAGCAATTGCCATTCACGGTTGTATTTTGAATAGTCTCCAATTTCAATCATAAAGAAATCAAACCAGGGCTTGGAAGAGTAATTGAGTGAACATTTAGAAGAGTCCCGATCCAATCGCTCTCTCAAGCAAGCATTCAGTGTATGTCTTGGAACCTTCAACTATAACGTGTATGTATATATAGGTAACTAACCGATGGTAGTGCAACTCATAATTTCAGCGTTCGATTATCTTGGCAATTCAACCTATCCTTCATCAATTGACCATTACTATATCGTTCAATTGATAGATCCTAAAACAATAATGAAGAGAGGTTGAGAGAAACATACCGGCACGGAAACAGAAGGCAACAGTCGGAGAACAGAAGCTTCCGACATGGCTATCGGCAATGCAACGCCGGCGACAGATCAGCGTACCTCCGATGGAGAGAGGGGACTGCAACTGCTGAGGAAGGGAAACTCAAAATAAATAATGATGATGGCAAGACGTACTCAAGAGGGCGGGAAAAGGGGATTTTACCTGGAAACGACGACGTTGGATGAAAACTTTATGACAGTGGCAGCCTTTATCCATTCTATATCTATATCTATATTTACACTATTATTATATATATGTAAAGGGAGTGTTTTGGTATTATCAAATCATATATTAAATTTAGTTTACAAAATATTTTTTATATTTTTTGTTTAAAATATAAAAATAAAATTTAATCATTAAGATTTGATCTCATAACTTCGTAAATATTAACTATTGAATCTCACACTGTACTAACTTTAACTTTTATTTAATTTTACCTTAAAAAATATAAAAACTAAACCACAATTACTAACTCCACCTAATAAATTTTAATTTAAAATATTTTATTTTATTTTTTTTACAATTGCATAACACATACAGTACTTCTAATAATTATATAAACAAACATTATATTTTACTTTGTGAATCTTTGTCAATAAAATGTATTTTTAAAATATCATTCATATATCTTTCTTAAAAAACAAAAGTTAAATACATTAACAAAATTTAAACTCTTAATCCCTAAAAACTAATTAATTGTTTAAACAACTTCACCATTGGACCGTATTGACCCAATCTCAACTCTCGGCCCATCGCCCAATCCCGATTGTCGACGCACGACCCAATCTTAAACTTACGCTACTCTATGACAGTCATCTTCACCATTATGTGTTAGATGTTCCTGCGTTTATCTTCATTAATGGCATATCTCATCCTCATTAATGAGAGTCCCGTCAACACCAAGTCACCATCAAAAAGCCCTGTCGAAGCCGGATATCTAGTCCTATCACTCTGTAACACCTGATACAAGCATGCATGCGGGAGAATCTCTTCTCCTTCTATATAAATCAACTCTCTTTAAAGCCAAAGTATGTTCATCTCTAGCGTCTACTAATATTTTGCCAACTTACTCTCTTACTTACTTAAGCATCAAAGTGGTTGCAGGTGTCAGCCACCCCCCGACGAACTAATTATCGGAGCTTATTCCTTGTCGTTGCAAACCCGCCTTCGACCATTCCTTTGGACAAGAAGGAACAACCATTACACCCTAACTCATTTTTATTCAAAACGTTACCTAAAAAATTAAAAAAGTAAATAATTACTATTAAACATTTTATTTAAATTTTAAATATTTTATTCCTTTGCATTTTCGTAACATGAATCACCCATCTAGTACATGTAACAATTGTATAGTTTTAATTTCGCTATATATATATATATATGGCTAAAATTCACTAAACCCTTAAATTGACAATTTAGGACATTTAACAATTGTATAGTTTTAATTTTAACCAAGAATCCCTTTTGACATTAGTTTTGAAACACAACTTGTTTGTAGTTTTATTTTTGACTGATAATTATAAATCTTAAATCCTTTACATGATTTCTCAACCAAAAAGAATTAGATGTACATGCCCCAAAAAAAATAGCCATAATATCTCAATTAATCTTAAACAACTATACACAATCTACCATTACAAAACAATTAAAAATAAAAACACAAAACTTACCCTTTAAGTAGAGAAAAGTAACACCAATTGATTATTTGATAAATGTGAGCTACACATTTATCAAATATTACATAAACATTTGGTATGTGTAGCATTTTTAACAAATTTTGAATATATCAAAACATTTACCTATAACATGTATTTTCAAAAAATGCCTAACAAATATATACATACTAATTTTTAATATTTTTCATAAAATATTTAAAATAACATTCATGAAATCAAATAATCATGTCAACTAATGCAAAAATTTACTCACGCCCCTCACCTTATTTTATTTGAAGAATGATGTGCACATGGGCTCAAGATCAAGGAGATGAGAGTCTTCGAGAGACCCTTTTGAAAGACTCCACAAGAACAGACAAGAAACCTCTCTAACAAAGATATGAGCACATGTATTTCTTATAATAGAGACGTGCAAACATATCTCCATCAATATCAATCTCGAGAAATTAAAGATAGTTATCATTATTGTTGTAGCTCAACTATAAATAATTAAAAGTTCGTTTTCTTGGTTAAAACACCTTAACCTTGCTAAAGAGTTTTATAATTTTATTTAAAAATCTAATTTAAATATTATAGTATTTATACAAAAAATGCTTTTTACCTCTAATCATTTCTATTTTGTAGAACAATTGAGACTTGGAGACAAATTTTCTAAGATAAATTATATTATTTTGTTCCCAAATAGGACAAAGAAGATTCACAAGCTTCTTACTTCTTAGCTCCTTCCCTCTTTCTACTCATAAACTCTCTTCTCAAGCTCTCCCCACTTGTCTGTTTAGTCATTAATGGTGGACTACAGCTTATGTGTTTATATATATATATATATATCATATTTATCATTCTCATGTTGAATTTGTCTGACACAAACATGTAAAGGGGGTGTTTGGGGGTGGGGGGAAGGGGCATGTTCCCTCTCTCATTTTGTTCATATCAGATAAATATTATGTTGTCGACATAAATAATATAACATTCTCAATATATATCTATATAATAAATCAGGACAGTTTTTGAATTGTCTAAAATGTGTAGATATTTTGATTGCTGTGATCAATTTCTGAAATATTGAGGGCTGGGATTAAAAAATTTCCCGCCCAACAATCCCAATCTCTACCTCATTTCATTTATCAGAAGCGATCAAATCTCACGCAGTAAGTTCTCACCTCTCATACTCTCTCTCACCTCTCACTTTCTGCATCACTCAAGCTCTCACCTCTCACCCACTATCTCTCTCTCCTATCACTCTCTGCATCACTCGCTCTCACCTCTCACTCTCACACTCTCTATCTCTCCCCCACTCTCTCTCTCAAACCCACCCCGGCGGGTTGCATTGTCCGTCGAAGTAGCAGAGACGCGGGAGGTCACCCGCGGTGGCGAACGGCTGATGGCGGTGGCCTCTCTCTCTCTCTCTCTCTCTCTCTCTCTTTCTCACTCACGGCCTCTCTCTCTTCCTCTCTCTCACAAACCCACCCCCTCCCTCCACCGTTGGCTGCTGCGGCCAGATCTCAGTTGCTGTGTATATGTATGTGTGTGTTGTGTGTGTGTGATATGTGTGTGTTGTGTGCGTGTGTTCTGCATGTATCTATATATATATTATATATATGGGTGTGTGCAACGGCGTGTGTGTGTTTGTGATGTTTGCTGTGTATATGTATGTGTGTGTGATGTTTGTTGTGTATATGTATCTGTGTTGTGTGCGTGTGTTCATTATGTGTGTTCTGTGTGTATATATATATATGGGTTTATATATCAATCTCTATGTGTGTGTTTGAGTTGTTGTTTGGTTGATTTGAAAAGGAGGGTAAGAGAAATGAGAATGAAAGTCAGATTCTTGGCTCTCTGTGTTAATACGTGCATTTGAATTTGTTTAGGGTGAGTTGAAAAATGGAAGTTGGAATCTTTTGCTGGGAAGTTTTTCTTTTGGTTTCATTTCAGATACATACAGTAATATACATACATATAATATAGATAATGTGTTCGTCTTTGTTTTCAACTTTTATTTTATTATTTTAATTATAATTGGTGTAATACAATAATATACGCATAATGTGTGTATATAGTTTTAATGCATATAGTTCCTTTAGTTGAGCTATATGACTGAAGGCGAATAATATACCATTTTAGTTGAGCTATTTTAGTACATTGATAGCTATAATTTGAAAGTAGAGATAAGTTGTTGGGTGGTGGGAAAAGAGAACGGTACCCTTTTGCATGTCTTTTTGTGTAGAGAGATAGGGAAAGTGGGTATTTGTAAAAAGAAGAGAACCTTGCAAGTGGGTATTTGTGAAAGGTCCCATAGGTTCATGCTGACTCTAACTTAGTGCCAACGTGCACAACCAATATAATATAATATACATAGTGATTTTTGTTAATATAATATATAGTGATTTTTTATTGTTTTCTTTAAAAAAAAGTATTATATAATTCATTTTGATTGTAATTTAATTGTTAATTCGTATTGTATTTGTTAATAATATTAATACAAATATATTTACAATATATGCTCATTTTTACAATTTGAACTATATTTTTAATATATAAATAGTAAATACCATCATACATTAACCATCATACAATTTGCTCATTTTATTTAATTGACATTCTTTAATTAAATTTAACTAATTGATTAGATCCAATTTATACATTCTCTTTTTTTCTTAAAATTTTAAAATAAATTACGTAAATATTAATGTATTTTGGTCCATTAACAAAGTTTTAGATAAATTACAAATTTTTAGATAATGTATTTTGGTCTATTAATACAAGAAATGTCACTTTTTATTTTATGTAAATGTATTTTTTGAGTTGTGTGGATATAAAGAAATGATGATTTATGAGTTATGATTTAGAGAGATGTTATATTGTTTTATATTTAAATTTTGTTTTTCACCTTTATTTCATATAATATAGCTTTAGTTTTAATTAAGAATTTTTTTTGTAAATTTATTTTTAATAAAAAATTAAATTTACATACTGATGCTCTTAATAAAATAAAAATAGAATTATTTTTAATGTAGGATGATTTCTCTATAAACTAGAAATTGTTATTATACCTTAAAAAAGTTAAGCCTAAAACTAAGTAAATCCTTTATAAAGACCCAATTTGCCCAGAAACCCACTTAACCCAACATTAATGGTGAATCAAATTGAAAAAATATTAAATTTAATGGTAATTTTAAATTATCTAATCATATATTATTATGTAACTAAACTGTGAATATATGGCACTAGAAAATAAGGAATATTATTTTATTTTTAATTTTATCAAAAAATATTAATTATCATGTGTCAAATTTTTACATTATGTCATCTTACTTAAATTATTCTTACCCATGTGTCGTAGTCAATGGCAGTGGCGAGAGTTGAAAGTTTAAAAACTTTTGCACTGAATGTATTTTAAGCATTATTTAAAAAGAAAATGAGAGTGAGTGATTTGTTGTGGAACTATCTAACAAAATTGGTCTGAGAAGGAAGAGATTGTTTGTTTGGAGTTATTTAAAAAGAAATTGACTGTTTTAACATTTATGTGTAATATACATGAGAGTTTATGTTTTGTTTTTTTTTGTGCACCTTTTTAAGGGAAGATAATATTCTATGTTGTATTTTAGAAATTTTTGGTGAATCTTCACTATGACTTTGTTATCCGTTGAAATTTATTTATTCTTTTGCATAAATTTATGTTTGGACTTTCGAAGTGATAATTATTCATACTAGGTTTTGATTTTGGTTTTAATTTCATTTCTATAAAATTGTGCTCCGATTTTAATTTTATCATTTTAATGTGATTCTTAAAAAACATTTATTCTAAACATTGTGGGGGCCCGAGAGTGAGACGGCGATGAGGAGGGCAGGAGGGAAAGACGTCGGATGGGGGTGGGGCGTTGCGAGGGCTGGTAAGGGGGTGATGGCCATTCGAGATGACCCGTAGGCCACCGATCGGCCATTGTCAGGGGCACTTGAAGCCCTCGACTAGCGACGGTCAGGGACTCTAAAGGTCCCTGGCGGCGTCTGGTATGTATTGTTTGATATTTAATTTTTAATTTAATTTGTTCAGATTATAGAGTATTGATGTGCTTTATTATATAAATTTAGTAATTTTGTTTATTTTTATTATAAAACGTTAACAAGTATACAATAATTTTTATTTTTATTTTTTATTTTATATTTATAATTTTTTTTGGCAATATTAATGAACATTATTGCATTTTTTTTTTTGCAATATTAATGAACATCAATGGTGAATCAATTTGGAAAAATATTCAATCTAATGGTAATTTCACATTATCAAATTGGAAAACTTTAACCCATTTTTTGTAAAGTTTTAACCCACTCTTTTGGTGTATAATAATATAATATTTAAATTTCTTATGTTGTTATAATTTGATATCAGTAACACTAACTGTATGCATTTTAATTTTAATTTCTTTTAGATTGCAAAGTAAGTAAGGTGTTATACATTATTTGATAACCATATTTAATGTTTGATTATTTCGCGTTTAAATTTAATATTCAATTTTTTTTAGTTATATTGTGCCTTTAGGCACGGGTTATCCCTAGTATATATATAAATCATTATACTTGTCTTAATTTTGATTCATTCGGATATTATTTAAATTAAAGTATTTTACTTTTTTTCAAGACCTTTCATGTGATAAAATTAACCCTCTTTTCATAAATTAAGACAATTTTTGAAAATAAAATTAATGTGAGAAAAAAACATTGACCGCACCTAAAACCCCTTTTTTTTAAGTATAACAATTGGAGCCTTGGCCCCTTTTATGCAGCCCTGGTCTGGCTGAGCCGGACATTCAACGCCGGGACACTTGCCAGGCAATTTCTGTTTTGTTTTTTTTTTTTTACAACTATATATACTATTATATAAGTGTTGTGTCCAACAAAAATAGATTTAACCCCGAGATAGATTAAAGAGAAAGAAGTTTAAAAAAGGAAATTGAAAAGACCTTTATGACATAATTGTTCTCCAAAGATTTTCTCGAAAATCTCTCTCAAGTACATCAAGGAGACCTTTCGGACGTCTTTCTTGAATCCAACAATATATCAAACTTATCTCCGATATCTCTATCTAAAAATTCAAAATAGATTATCCAAAAAATATGAATTAGTCTTTATTTATCAATTTCAAACTTTATAAATAAGAAATAATTCATTCGATTGAGGGAGAACTATATAACTTTATTTAGACTATAATTTTTTTATTTTCTTACACTTTTATGTGGAGATTAACATAAACATCAAAAAAATCCATCATCACCCTTATTAACTTCCTCTTTTACAAGTCTCTTGGAGACTAGAAATTTGAGATTTAATCTCACGACATTGTAAATATAAAATATTTAATTTTACAATTTTATTAACTTTAACCATCAACTAAACTTTCTCTTAAAATATATATAAAAACTAGACAACAACTATAAATTGACATCTAATAAATCTTCATTTAAAATGTTTTATTTTTAAATTTACACGTGTATAACACATGCCACAGTTTTATAATATAATATTTTTACACATACTCATTTAACCTTTGTTTTGGTTAAATTTTTCTATCACCATTTAGTTTAATTTTTTGCTTAACTAACTAAATCAAATTAATTTTTTAAGTCGACAATTTTTTTGTAAATTGCACGGGCACTGCTTAAATTTTTACCTTGAATCCTAATTAACTAATGCAATTTAATTCTTTTGAAATTCAAAAAAAATCTTTTTTTTTTTCTTTTTTTGATTCACTTGAGGTGCTTGAACTTTACTTGACTAATCCATAAGAGCGGGTAACCTTTCCCCTTGACACATTTCTCAGATAAATTCGAATGTGGATACAATCTATACACATCTATAGTTGAACATTCAGTACAGTCCACGCAGAACTTAAACCTTTCAACAAGTCTCTGCACTGATTCTAATCCTGATACTTCATATAAAACTTCAAGTATTTTACCACAGCACCATACACTTAGAGGGCAATTCAAAAAAATTCTTACACCTTAAAAGGGAGGGTCCACAATCCATGGTTTTCTTATTATTTAAAGTATTGTTTTAATATAAATTATTAATGTTGCATTATATACAAAAAATTATTAAGAGATTAAAAAAATCCCAAAGTCTAAAATAACTTTTTGGGATAAAATATGTAAATTTTCTTGTACATGAAAGTCTCACACAACACGTAAACTAAATAATTCCAACATCTAAATTTTTTTTCAGGAAAATAAACATCATCTATAAGAAATAAACGTTATTCAAAAGAATCATAATTCTAACAAGGTTAGGAAAAGTCAAGATAGACATTATTTATAAGAATCCTAAATCAAATTTAGAAAAAATCAAGATAGATTTTATCTGTAAAAATCTTAATTCTAGCCAAGTTAGAAAAAATCAAGATAGATTTTATCTGTAAAAATCTTAATTCTACCCGAGTTAGAAAAAATCAAGATAAACGTTATTTGTAAAAATGTTAATTCTGTATTACTTCAGATTATTCCATACTTTTTTTATAAATAAAGAGACATTTATTTTAAAAAATTGTACATTTCTAATACTAGTTTTAATATGGTATTTTATCATTTTCAGTGTTCGACTTAAGTATTGAAGTGTTTGCGTGGGACCTTCCCACGCCCTGTACCTGTTTTTATCCTCCTAGATTTAGGCAACATATTTTCACTTAAATAAATTTATTATTGTATCTTATAATAACAATTAAAATAATTAGATTTGGCATTTTGGTACATGGGCTCACGAACATATGTTCCGGAATGGATAGTAGCATTCATTACTAACAGATTTTAATCCCGGTTTCAGTTCCTAATAAATTTTCTTTTCTTGCCCTTCAAAAGAGGTTTGATGACTTAAATAAAATAATCGTAAGTTTATTAATCGAGTTAAAGTGTATATATACATATATATATATGTATATTATGATAGAAATAACAAAGTCTAAAAGGGAGGAAACTAATTAATAACAGAGGAAATTTACTAACAGCATCTACAATAAATTATCTATAAAGGTGAAAATACATAACAAATAAATTTAAATAACTTTGAACTCTAGAAATTGTTGAGACATTTGTGTTAGTATCTTGTCTACAAAAAGTAGGGTAAATTGACTCTACTTTTTTTAGTTTATTTTTTCTTTTATTTTAAGTTTGCATTGTTGTTTATTATTTTATAATTTGATTATTATTTATCAAATTGTGATTTCAACCAAATCAAATTGTAATTTAACCAAGTTATATATTGGGGTTTTGTGTTTACAAAACGTGCCATGAATCAATAGTTAGTGTCATTCTATGATATATCGAAACATCTTAGCAGAAGGCAAATCTGGAAAAGGATTAGACTCGATCATGTACTAGTCTCAGTCCAAATTCATGTAAATTATTTATTTTTTAATTTTTAAATTGTCAGCCCATATTTCTTTTAACTAGCCTATGTTCTTCGAGTCTCAATTCAAATATGTTATCTCAAACCAAAGACATAATCAGGATCAAATCAAATTTTTTTGAATTAACCCAATACCCAAACCCATCAAATTCTTCCCGTTCTCTCTCTTCCTTCACATTCATAAACACTATTCTTAACTTCCTTCACGCCTTCACTGTTTTCATTTCTTTTCAATTTATCAATCTCTACCATTTGCTCTAAATTTCAAACATCAATTTTACACAAATTTTCGTCCCTCTAAAGGCACCGATGACTGGTGAGGGTTCTCAATCTAGGTATAAAACCCTAACTTCTAGTTTCAATGCGAGTAAGAATAAGATTGAGCATTTTATTTTATTTTTTTTAATTTTAAAAACATTCTAAAAGTTACTAAGAATCTCTAAAAATAATTTTCAAATTTTAATAGATCTAGATTGTATTGTAGATTGAGAAAATAGATATAAATTCTGTTGTAGATGAATTTTATGCTTTAAAATCTTGTCGAGAACAACTTTAAATTAAATTATAATAAATTTTATTATATATAAATTCATTACATTGACTTTCTTAATTTTCAGCCCCTATGTTCTAAATTTTTGGACCCACCCTTGCTTCTCGGGGGCACTGTTTCGACGTTTTGAATTCCAAAATACTAATAAATATTTTTGATCTACTTTTATAATTTTAGAAAGTTTTCGTGGTCATTTTGTAATATAAGAAAAATATCAAAGCGTTTTTGGAAACTCATTTCCATCCACGAATATGGATAAAAAAAAATTTCGTCTCTAACTCAAAATTTTTAATTTTTTTTAAAATTTATTTTAAAAATTTATTTAAATGCATTATGAAATTTATGTTTATTTTTAAATTGAATAAATATGTTTTATAATTTTTTATATTAAAAATTATATTTATAAAAAAACTCTTATATTTTTTTAATTTATGTATCTCTCCAGTGTTTCTATTTTTAAAAAATAACATTTCCTCATTTTTGTTTTCGTTAATTGTCATTTGAGTAAAACACTAACCAGTTACTTGAAGTTGGGAAGATTGTGAAAGTTTTTTCAGTTTTATCTCTTCCAAAATTATACCATTAAAGAGGAGTTTGTGGTTCTGTGGATATTTTTTAAATCAAAATCATGTTAAATTTGTATAGTGGTCCAAACCGAACGATGTGATGTATGCTTTAGGCATGGAAGCCTTGGACAGAAGGGAAGGCCGAGGAGCTATTAGACCCATCGATGGAGGGTTCAGTTCCAATGCCTGAGCCCTCCGGTGCTGAGATGCATCCATCCAAGTTGGGCTCTCGTGCGTGCAGAAATGCCCAGAAGACCGGCCAACAATGGCGTCGGTGATGGCTATCCTGGAAATCATATTTCCTGTTTGGAAAAGGAAAGAGAGAAAGAACACTGCATAATTATAAAAGGACCATGCTTTAAGACGTACAAATTTGATGATTAAATCGGACTTTATCTTATGACCAAATTCGATTGGATTTCATAGATCGAGCTTCATCATCAATCATCGGATTTCATCATTAGATGAAGTTTGAGACTTCATTCAGAGGTGACAACAACAAATAAAATAAGGATATTTTTTAATTTTAACACCTTTAATTATTTTCTTCAATTATTTATATAAGTGACATTTTTCATTATAAAATGTACTAAGTTAGAAGCTGTCTGTTTTCCTTGGGGACTATTAACATGACGTGTATACATATGGAAAGTAAATAATTTGAACATTTTGAGAATGCTCGGCAGTTGTGGCACAAAAAAGAAGATTTTGCTCATTGGGTATGCAACTGCAAGGGCCCATCATCATCATTGCCATTGGGCTAGTATTCTGAAAAAATGAATGGCCAATCCAATCTTCTTCTATTAAATTCTTACAATAATAATACAATGTATGTACCGTAAAAGAAGTAAAAATTATAATAAACAAGAATATTAAGCTGAATTTTTGTATGAAAAAAGATAACTAAGTAACAATCAAACAGATCAGTTGTCTTGGGAAAAATTGCACGTCGACGGAAGCTTGACGACGAAAGATCCAAAAGAAGAATATTTTAATATTTCTGTGGAGTGTAGGACTTTGGTATATATATCCCTTGTCCTATACATCTTGTCTAAGGGAGATCCTTGATTGATTGTCTAAGGAGATCTGGGATATGTCTGTATTCTGTTAATAAGAAACTCAATGCCTCACTCAACTCTTAATTAAGTTGTGATGTGGAGTTGGTGGTGCATGCGTGCGTGGGTGGCCATGTTCATGGCATGACCAATACCAACGTGCCATGTTTGATTGGTGAAGTTCTCAGACTCTGTTGAGTTTTCATATGAATGCCCATGTCAGTGCCCGCATGAAAAATAGACATTAACGTATTACAGGGACACCGATGGAGGTGAGCGCTGCCACTAATAGTCAAAACTTGCTTTTAGTGGCTGCAGCGGCCAGCAGGTGAGTTTGTGGTATGAAACGACCAAAGCATTGCAGTTGTGGCTCACCCCCTAAATTAATGTAGTAAAATATTATTCAACATTAGTTTCGTATTTACTATGAACAAATAATATTTCCAGCATTCACACGTAGACAGAGGCGGAGTCAGCAATTTTAAGTATAGTGGACAAAAATTAAATAACATAAAAAAATTTAAAATAACATAATATTAAAGAAAATATATCAATAAATTATTATAATTAGGGTAAATTATATAAAACCCCCTTGCACTTAGGGTCATGTGCAACTTATCCCTATGTACTTTCGATTATATCAAAAAAACCCCTCGCACTTTCAAAATGTTGCAATCAGCCATAATTTGTTATTTTTTTACATAATTTTATGTAATTTATTGGTTGATTAATACAAAATTTTATATTTTTTTGATATATTAAAATTATATATGTAGAATTATGTATTTTGTATGTAGATTATTATACAAAATTATGTAAAAAAAAAAATAAATTATGGCTGATTGCAACATTTTGAAAGTGCAATGAGGTTTTTTGATGAAATCGAAAATATAGGGGGGTAAGTTGCACATGACCCTAAGTGCATGGGGATTTCATATAATTTACCCTTATAATTATTCTCGATGCGTTTTTATATTTTGATAATACCACGTAATAACATCATTACTAATTTAATTAAATATGCCTTTTTTAATATAAACTACTAAACTATCATTCAACCATCGATCTCCAGCATTAGTTTGCATTTACTATCAACAAATAATATTTCCAGCATTCGCACGTATACAGGGGTGGAGTCAGCAATTTTAAGTGGACAAAAATTAAATAATACAAGAAAATTTAAAATAATATAATATTAAAAAAATATATCAATAAATTATTACAATTGTTCTCGATGTGTTTTCATATTTTGATAACACCATATAACAATATCATTATCAATTTCATTAAATATATATTTTCAATATACACAACCAAACTATCATTTAACCATTGATTTCCAATTCGATTACTTAGCCAAGTCTCGACAAGTTTTATGGCAGAAACTACTCTTTCTAGTGTAACAATAGCAATAGGAAAAATTAATGCTAGTGTCAAAAGTTTGTAAACTAATAGATACATATAATTTTTCTTTGTCTTTGTCAACTTCTGTGTAAGATTATTAAGGGCTTGTAGTCTTTCAAAATTCTTGTCACTACATACATCAATAATATATGTTTCAAGTATATTATCAAGCGCCAAGAAATCTATTGATGAAAAATCTTCAGGATAATACTCACCAAGTCGAATTAATTTATTCTCATCAAAAGCAGATAATGAATCATCTGGACACAAGCATGCTACACAAAGGTATAATTCACTATTTACCTAAGAAAAATGATCATTCAACTCCTAAACTTGCATATCAATGACTGCATAAAAAGAAATCCACCCACAAGTGATGCAAATTTGTCATTTTTAGAGTGTTATGCCATGAACGACTTGGAGGTTTATAAATATCATCCATGTTGGGAACATCAATATTGTGCTTCTGACAAAAAGAATAAACTGTTTCCAAAAAAGAATCTCATCCATTGTCCCTCATTGTTTGAAACTGTTCTTTACAAATTTTCACTAATCTCATGGTATTGGCAATATCTTGATCTTTCTTTTGCAGTGCCTTTGAGAATTCATTTGACATTTCTAAAATATTTTTCATGAGATGTAGACTAAATACAAAGTCAAATGTTATTATCAAACTCAACAAATTACGTGATTCATCTCTTTTTTTCAGAACTTAGAACATCATTAGCAATTATTTCAAGGACATCAATTGTAGGTGAAAACATGTGAATCAAGTTCAATAAAGAATCATAGTAAGAGCCCCAATGTATATTACCGGAACGCTTAAGAGTAGTTTGTCGATTAATGCCCCGTCCACTTGATATTTCATTATGATTGAGTGTTTCAAAAATTTGAAGTCTTTGTTTTTCTCTAAAAAGATCACACTATTTAGCCAATCCTCCAACAACATTCATAACCCTATCAACCAAGTCAAATAATGTTTCGATCTCTACATGCTTGTTTGCTATGGCTACAAGAGTCAGTTGAAGTTGATGTGCAAAACAATGAATATAAAAAACACTTGGGTTCTAATTTGAAATAAGTACTTTTGAGACCATTTAACTCACCTAGCATATTGCTAGCTCTATCATAACCTTGATCTCTCAAACTAGATATACTCAATTTATATCTAGAGAACAAATTATTAATAGCATCCTTAAGCGAGAGAGCTGTGGTACTCGAAACATGCTTGACACTTACAAAACATTCAACTACACATCCCTTATTAATTATCCACATAACGCAAAACAATAGACATTTGTTCCTTAACTGAGATGTCACGAGATTCATCAACTAAAATGGAAAATAACCCATCACCAATCTCGTTGATAATGATATTTATTGTTTCAAAAACAACAGCACTTATAATATCTTTTTGAATGTCAAGTGATGTAAGTTTGAGATTTTCAAGAGCATTCTTGACAGTTATTGCCTTAATCCCATCATTATGATATGCCAAAAAGTTTAACAATTCAAGAAAATTTTCTTTATTATTTGAATCTTCAGATTCATTATGTCCACGAAATTAAAGTCCTTGTCGTAAAAGAAATCGAATACAATCTATTAACACACCTAAAAGAATTCGATAGTCATTTCATGTTTGTTATGCTTGCTTCAAGAAAATTATCCAAATATCTTTCTCTTGATTCATAAAGGCTTTGAACTTAATTCAAACTTTATTATGTAGACTATTGTGACTTCCAACGTGCTCTTGAAGTTTTTATTTCGTTTTCCAATTTGAGAACCCTCTTTTAACAGAAGTGTCACTACTTCCTCGTTCTACAATTGGTTGGAAAAGATAATAATAGAAACAAAATGTTACATCTTTTTTAATGTATATTTTAACCAAGAAATAAATTCATTAAACTAAGAAGCTTGGAAACATCTCAATGTTGATTTTTCAATTTTTGTATGTGAAAATTTATGCTTATGAGGTTGACATTGATCCAATTGTATGTATACTTTTCGAATTTCATCTTGTACATTAACATCATATTCTATAATTGGAATTCATAGTCCAAGATTTGTAGGAAGTTGAGTAACATCAAATCTATTATAAATATTTTCATCCCAAACATCCATTTCAACCCGAATATCTTCTTCATCATAAATTTCATTTTGATCCCGAACAACATTACTTTCCATGCAAATATCACTTTCTTATTGAACAATATCAGTTTCACTTTGATTCCTAACTATATTAGTATTTTACTCTTCAATAGAAAATGGAGTTGTCTTTTTGAAAAATTTCTCCATAATTGTTGACATTAAATTTAAGTAAAGAATAAAAAATCAATATAGTTTCAAATATATAATTGAAGGACTAACATGAAAACACAATCTCTAAGTTAACATAGTTTCAAATATGTAATTGAAGGAGTAATCATTCGAAGACAACAATCTACTAACAATGAGGTTATTATGGAAGCATTATCCACTAATCTCTCAAACGCTTAGACCAAACATGAATACGGGGACAAGTATTGATATAAAAGGGAATATATGAACTAACTCCTGCCTTGCGGAGTAATAACCACAGAACTAAGTCAAGAGTTAATTCCAAATCAAACTCATTACGGAATAATGTCATCTGCAATAAGCACTCTTATTATTTTTATTTCTTCCATTAAGTGAGAAGTGACCTCTAATAACTAACCCAGCATTGGATCACATATGCAAACAAAATAAAATCTCATAGAGCCAGAGTCACTGGTTAAGAACCTAATGTGAAGTTTTTGCACAATTTTTTTTATGATGTTATAATTAAATTAAAATGTTTGCACTATCGAGTTCTATGAAAAAAAGATCTCAGCCCCTTCGGCCAAACCCAATGCACTGGCAGTCATCGTCGGCCACCATGGCCGGTGATTTCTGGCAATTAGAGGCAATCACTCAACACCCTTATCCTCATCGACCAACATATCCAAAAACCAACCAAATTCAACGGTCAAATCTTCGTAGATCTAAGCTTAAACTTTTGACCAAACTCGACACCCATGTATATATATATATATATCATAAATCTGTGATGAAAATACTTACCTATTTATAGATCGGGACCACTTTGACGATGAAAATACGATCGAATTAAAGATAATAAGTCAATTTGTGGCCGGATGGGTCTTGCTTCAGTGCGGTGCACGTGGAGAAGATACGGTGAAGAGAGAGAGAGAGTAGTCGAGTGGGTGAGGTGGAGGAGACATTGGTAACCGATGGCATTGGGGCGTTCAACTGTCATAGTAGAATAAGTGAGAAAAAGAGAAAAGAGAGAGAGATAGAGAAATAAAGGTTGGGTTCGATGAGTTATGTTGCTTGAGAAAAAAATAAAAATTATATTAAATTATATATATATATATATATACAATAACATTATTTAAAAATGCAGGGTTGGCAATTGCCCACCCTTGGCTAGCTGGAGCTCCGCCCCTGCATGTAGACATTTTCAAAACCTAACAGACGTGGTATGCTCCTTGTTTACCAAACCCCAACTCCTAAGCAACCACTAGTAGTTAGACTACCGTAATTAGGAAAACGTCAAACTCGCGTGGTTGATTTGGTAATAAGAGAGATTTCCTCTGCGACCGGTCTAAAATTTTATATATAGCAGCAAGCTAACACACAAGCTGTTATATGTTATTTTAGTGTGCATATATATAGTTTATATATTATTGGGTTGTCTATTAAATTTATTTAACGCACACTAAATAGCATAAATATCTTAAAAGCCCCGCAGATTACATCCTTATCACCGAGGCATTATTTTTGATCAAAAACAAAAGCAAGCAAGCAAGCAAACAGAGACTGACAACGTGACATCGGATTCGTCCAAAAGCAATGCTAAAATTAGTATAGAGAAAAAGGCAGACGCAATGGAAATGCCCTTTTGGTATCAGTTTTAAACAAATCAAATACGCACACGCAATTAACTATGATAGGTTTGATTAAGTGCTTTCTAGAATTAATTTAAAACTCTTTTGTATAACATCAAATATTGGTTAGTCTGTCGGACTTTGAACGGGTCATCATGCCAGAGAGCTGCTTGATTATCATCATCATCAGTGCAGTGCATGCACCCCCTACCATACATTGCTGTAAGATCGATCACCAGATGTCAAATGGTTGGAATTATTATCGTTCTCGAAGGCTTAGCCTTCATTAATTATTCATTATCATTCAATTCAAGCCCTCTTTTTCAACACCCAATGTGAGAAGGTGGACATGATTTTGATATTATATCCCTCCTTTTATAATTAATGTAAATTGATTATTTATAATTTGGGATTTCATTTATCCTGAGTGATTCAATATATGTATTATTGATTGATTTGGATGTAATTTATATTCATAATAAATAAATATGTTGGGTTCCATGGTCCAAGATCTAAGATATATATATATGTATATAAAAAATACTACTTGTACAAATAATTGAGTTATCAAGAAAATGATTGAAAGTGCCAAAATTCAAAAATGTCCTGATATAATTTGCCGCCTATGGATGAAACCCGGTCAAGATGAAGTTTGATCAAGTTTTCATCTCATGATAAAGTCCGATTCAATAATCGAGCTTGTACATCCTATTGGTACATGTAACACGATTTTATGTATATATTTATATAGTGAGAGAGAGTGTGTGTGTGTTAAAAATATTTTATCTTACATAATAAGTGGTTTATCCAATCAATTTTATCTTCCCATGGTTGAGCCTATTATTTTTATAGTCAACTAATTTCTAAACTCTGCTAATGGTCAAACAAAAAAAAGTCAACTACCATTATCATATTGTCAACCATTTTGAGTTAGTGTGTATCATCGTATCTTTATCTTGTTGCAAGATGAGCCTATTCTACCAATTTAGTTACTACTAATCAAGTAATTGCTCATTAAATCACAACCATTACTTTTCACTACGTATTAAGTTGATAAAAAATATATATATATATATAATACATCTCATTTTAATTATTAGGTATCTAGTTTAGTTAACTAAATGCATAGCATAATAGACGAGATAAATCTAGTGTATCTTGAAAACATCTTGTGCAAATCAAATTAGTCGACAAGCAACATAATCTAGTTAACCATATCGTAATAGAAAACTTTCTATTTTTCTTGAGGAGAGCTTTTGAATTTGGTCGATCGAATGCCGTCATCTTATCTTTTTCTTTTAAAATTAGAGCAATTTTCTTTTCTTTTTATTTCGTTCGTGTTTTAACAAAATTAAAGATTTTCCTTGGGTTCTTTTATTTTGATCTGTTAAATTTTCTTAAAAAATTTAAAAGCTGAATTCACCTCTAGTGGATATTTTATGTACAATATTTCTAAATTTTGATGAAATGAAATGAAAAATACCGAAACGCAAGTTACGCAACAAATAATCAAACTACCACTAATTAATTATTAGTCATTTTTAATAATAAAAATGTTATAAATTCTATTAATTGAATAAAAAAGTCATTTTGAAAGTTATAAAACATTGTCAATAAGGTGAATTTCAAAATATTTTTTTTCCTATTTTACTTAAAAAAAATTGTGTCATATGATTTGAAATGTATTTTTCTTATTTACACATGCATAATATGGAATATACCCCTAAACTTTAAACAATGTCACAAATTATTTAATTACGTGTAATATGGTATTTTAATTTTTTAACAAAAAAAAACATTAAATTTGAGATTTCTTGACCCTTACCTTGCCCCACACCCCGATGAGAGGCCACACTAGATATGAAATGGGGTATTGAAGTTGAGGGTCGAGCCCCTGTTGTCATCAATAGTAATTAGTAGTGACATTAACAGTGTTTCAAATTAATTGAGAATATGATTTATCTTTGATAAATAGGTGAGATTTTCTGACCATAAATCGCTTATCTTCAATTTCTTCAACCCTACAACATAGGTTGTTGGGGAGGGACAAAAAAAGATACTTTTTATTTATTTTTTAATTATAAAATAAAAATAAAAACATTTATAAGAAAAAAAAAAAGAACTTTCATTTCTAGGTAAAAGTAACAGAGTCGTTATATTGCTCTTGTTGGGTAAGAGTATTTTGTCCAATACTAGCTTATAGGGGTGGACATGTGGGTCCCACCCTCCTCAATGGGTTTAAGTCCTTTCTCAATTTGTTCACATAAAACAAATTTTAGGATGTATTTGATAATATAAAATTTTTATAAAAAAAATTATATATGAGAAATTAAATTTCATTTTTACTATTTGATACACTGTATTTTTTATAAAATTGAATTTCATGATACAATCATTAAAACATATTTTGACCCATTTTCTATAAAAAAAAATTCATTTAGAGGGATAATTTTTATTTTTCATAATATTAAACATCTTATATTATTTATTTTTTTTTTTTTTGTTAACGTACTATCACGAGCACTCCCCTGCAGCTCGACTCCACAATTCCAGTAAGAGATGTAAATTAAGAAACTCAATAGTCAATTTTGATCCCTAACCTCTCTCTACTGATATGAGAGCTATCTATTATTTTTTCAATTTTCAAGGTTGTCCTTGACAACTAATCTTTTTTTTCGAATCAGAACTCAAACACAAAATTTGAAAATTCAAATAATAACACCCTAACAATTTTTTCTTTTATCCATCGATGTATGGTATGGGGGCAACACCTTATGTTATTGGCAATAGAAATTTTTTGATAAAGGTCATACCAAAGATGATGTTTATTTAATTATTATCTGTACCTATTCTAAAATATAATATGATTAACGTTATCTATTTTAAAGTTATTTGATTTTATTATGTTCGGAATCAGAAAAGGTATGTAATCCCGCGTAGGCACAGTCTGCAAGATAATGGACAGCTCACCATGCCACGTCGGCTGTGCCAACGGTCCGAAAGGGGGAGCAAGGATGGACCGTTGCCAATGCACCGGCAACCAATTACCGGGCACGTGAGTCTTCATCATTTCTATCGAAAAATAAGTAATTTTTGTTGGGCCTTTATCTTTTTTTTTTTTAGGTTCATTTGGAGCCGGTGGTGGAAAATTTAGAATAAATAAAGACAAAAGGAAAAGAACAAATTTAAGTTGACAATTCCCAACTTCTTACGGGTTTAGGCTCTTTACCGCTCCACTCATCATTTGATTTGGTTGAAATTTATTTGAAAGTACTTCAAAAGTTGGACTGAAATGATGTGTCCATATGTTTTTATATAAAAATATCATAAATCATCAATCATTTTGTTGATCTTTTTTAATGTATTTATGAAAAAATATATTATATTTTGTTAAATAAACCATGCTAAATTATTCTTAAGATATATTAAAAACCCAAAATTAGCAACTAATTAGTAATTTATGTATTCATTTCTTTACAACTAATTAGTAATTTATGTATATATTTATTAAATATTAGTTTTTATTATCACTAAGACATAAGTTGAATAATCAAACAAGCAATATATCAGTATTAGTTTGGTGGGTCGTAAATAGAGATGGCAAAATGGGCCCGGCCCGGGATCGGGCTAGGGCCAGCAGTTTGCTGGCCCATTTAAGGCCGGACCGATTTGCGGGCCAAATGGTGGCGGGCTGGGCTGGCCTGCTTGGCCTGCCGGCCCGTTAATCACCGACAAAACCCCCCACCCTCAGCCTCACTTCTCGTCCTCGCCCTAACCCTCTGCCTCGCCCTCACCCTCACCCTCGTCTCGCCCTCTGTCATCCTCGCCTGCATCTCTCGCCCTCGCGCTCGCTCGCGCCCCTCGCTCGCCCTTGCCTTGGCCCGCGCCCCTCGCTCTCGCCCTCGCTCGCCCTCTGTCTCGCCCTGGCCCGCGCCTCTCGCTCTCGCTTTCCAGAAATTATGGTATCAAAAAAACAAAAAAAAAACAAAAAAATTAGGCAGGCCCGTGGCGGGCCAGGCTAGGGCCAACAATCTGCTGGCCCGTTTTTAAGCGGGCCGATTTGGCCCGGCCCACGAGCCACTTGGTGGCGGACCGGCCCGTTTGCCATCTCTAGTCGTAAGTTCTATCCTCGTCTTATGTAATGAGGCAAAGTCACAATTTATCTCTTCTGACGTAATCGAGAACACGAGCATTGAGAGCTGTGCAAGATAGTCACCTCAAGTATTAGTTTTTATTAATGAATCAATTTATTTTATATTTAATTTTTATAAATTATTTAAATGTTGTTCAACCCATATTTAATGTCCAATTTTATCTAATAATCGGGAAGCAAACCAATTAAACCAAAAATTTGGGGATTGGTAAATTTGAGAGTCCCGTTCACACCCAAACCTAGACACCGCCGCGTATTGATAATTGGATCCTCCACTCGCTAAATTCTCCAAATAACGTTTCAGTCACCGAATTTTGGTCTTTTCTCACTCTCCATAAAATTATTTTTCACTTCAACTCCCTTCATTCAAAAAATTCTTGTTTTAACCCCCGAAATTTCCGTCTTTTCACATCCGTAAAATTTCTTTACCTAGTCAGAAACTGAAGACCAGAAGCTTCTCTCGTTCGCTCTCTCTCTCTCTCTCTCTCTCTCTCTCTCTCTCTCAGTTTGGGTTTGTCTGAAAACTTCATAAATCCGAACATACCAAAGTTCAAGCTCGAAAGCCTAAGCAGCATTATCTTCTCGCACTAATTTTTTTTTTTTTTTCCCATTAAAGGAGGTGAACCAGCCGAATCAAGGGTACCCAAAAACTCCAGATCTGTCTTCTTTATTTGTGGGTGGAGAGCCGGCGGCCTCCCGGAGAGTGTGGCTATGGCTTTTGTTTGAAGAAGTTTGTGTTTTGGACTATTCAGCTACTCTTTTGAAATTTCAGGTTTGTAATCGGCCACATCTTCTCAGACCTAGTCTCTGCCTTGAATTGTTAATCCCACATTCGGATAAAGATAGATCGATAATACAAGATGGGTATGTAGTAGTTATTGAAAAAAAAAGAGGACTTGGCCCTGAAAGCTTTGTTACAGTTGTAAATTATATTCTTGTTTATATGTATATAAATGTGTATATACACCAACATATATTATATTTATATTTGATATTATCTGATTTGAATGTTTCTTGCACGCCCGTTGAGGCTGTTTCTTTTTTGACTATTTTCTTATCAATTAATAAAGATTGGAAAACGAGTAATGGTGATGTAGTCGTTGTATATATAAGGAAGAAGTCTTTGGTTGTTTGCTTATCTGCTGATTTCTTGTGTTCCTGCTGTATTAGCTGTTTGAGCAAACAATGGTTCTTCAAATTCTATGTTCGCGATTGTAGGTACTTTCCGTAAATTCTCAGCTTTTTGATGTGTTTTCATTGAGTGTTTGGATGAAAATTTTTTGAGTTTACAAAGATAGAATGTTAGGAGGGCAGAGAGAGAGAGAGAGAGAGTATAACAATTTTTTGGTCTCGCAGAAGATTAGACATTTTGCAAAATTGGGCTCTTTCTTCTCACAAGTTTATCTGAAAATCTGTTTGTTTTTATGTTTGACGTACAAAATCTAAATGGATGATGAGATGAATCTTTATAGAGAGAAAGATCGGGGAGAAGTTTCAATTAGTTTGAACTGTCCGAGAATTCTAGGATTGAACCTTTGCTCATACATGTTTGATTTTTGCTTTCCTTTTTGTAATTTCAGGAACTGCTGAGATATTGTTTTGGACTAAACATTTTCAATAGAATGGCTTCGAGATCGTTTAAAGCTTCAGAGTCACAGCAGGGTAGGGCAGTTCCCATGACAGTGACCTTTGCGAGAAGGACTTCATCTGGTCGATATGTCAGCTATTCTAGAGAATCCAATGATCTCGATAGCGAAATCGGCAGTGGCGAGTACGCGAACTACACCGTGCAAATACCCCTCACACCTGATAATCAGCCCATGGATCCATCGATCTCACAGAGGGTTGAGGAGCAGTATGTGTCGAATTCAATGTTTACAGGGGGGTTTAACAGTGTTACTCGTGCCCATTTGATGGATAAGGTAATTGAGTCTGAAACAAGCCATCCACAGATGGCAGGTGCAAAAGGGTCTCGCTGTGCGATCCCGGGATGTGATGGAAAGGTAATGAGTGATGAGAGGGGAGAAGACATCCTCCCCTGCGAATGTGATTTTAAGATATGCCGGGATTGTTATGTTGATGCCGTGAAAACTGGAGATGGCATTTGCCCAGGATGTAAAGAACCTTACAAGACCAGTGATTTGGATCAGAATGAAGATGACAACAGCCGGCCACTCCCTCTGCCACCTAATGCGGGGATGTCAAAGATGGAGAGGAGGTTGTCGTTGATGAAATCTACCAAATCAGTGCTGATGAGAAGTCAAACCGGAGATTTTGATCATAATCGATGGTTGTTCGAGACAAAGGGAACTTATGGATATGGAAATGCAATATGGCCAAAGGAGGGGGATTTTGAGAATGACAACGGCGATGGAGTTGGTGAGCCTTCTGAACTTCTTAACAAGCCCTGGCGGCCCCTAACCCGTAAGTTGAAGATACCTGCTGCAATTATAAGCCCATATCGGTATGATCACTTTCTCTGATCTGTAATTGTCAATTTATACTTGTTTGTATCCCCTGTTTTTATACTGTTGTGAATGTGGCAAGATGAAGCAGACATTAAGGATGCGTGTGATTTCCTGATAGGATTTTAAAGATGAGATATGCTGTTTTTCTTTTTCTCATTTTCTTTCTTACGGTTAAGTGGTTTGAGTCTTTAATTCCCCATGCTCCCTAATATATATATATATATATATTTAGCATTTATCCAAAGACAATGATTTGAGAGGATCAACTGTATCTATTCATGGAGTCTTGATTTCTTTTGGATGGAACAACCTTATTTGTCCAACGTCAGAATGTGTCGGCTTGTTTGCACACGTTCAACTTTTATTTTGCTGTTATAGTTAATCATGACTTGAATTTGCAATGCTATCCCACTCAAAAGGTAAGGCTGCGTTCTCTTTGTTTTTCAATTTTCAATTTTGAGTTTTGAATTCATTTTCAGTTTTCTGTCTTAGTAGTCTGTTTTTAGAAAATTGAAAACGCGCTCTCTTTATCATTTTAAAAAACTATTCCTCAAAATAGAAAATTAGAAAACGTGTTCTCTTTGAAATTTTGAAAATAATTTTTTAATTATATTTTATTCAATAAATTTGATTATTTAATAAATTAAAAATATTTAATGTTAATATATTATTAAAAAATATATATATACATTTTAAAGTTAATGAATTTTATAATATTTTTTTCCATTACAATAATAAAATATGAATAAATAAATAAATAAATGTGTTTTGAGTTTTGAGTTTGTTTTAAATGAAAACACTCCAAATAACTTTTTGTTGTTTTGAATTTTCCTTACAAATTAGTTTTTGTTTTTAAAAATGCATTTTTAAAAATTAATGCGTTTTCATTATTTTAGAAAATTAAAAACTAAAAATGACTTGAAAACAGTAAAGAGAACGCAGCCTCTTCACGTCAGCCTCTTCACGTACCACGTTGAATAAATTCTTCTTTGGTATGTGTTTTGTCCTTTAAATTTGACATCAGTCATTATGACGATTAAGGAGTTCGTGTCTGTCTCTCTGTAATTAGGAATGCATACTAAAATTTGGTGCTGAAAGACATTATTTCCATGTATCCATACAGGCTACTAATCTTTGTCCGCATAGTTGTTCTGGCATTATTTCTTGAATGGAGAATCCGCAACCCCAATCACGATGCACCATGGTTGTGGCTTATGTCTGTGATCTGTGAGGTTTGGTTTGCTTTCTCATGGTTACTCGATCAGCTTCCGAAGTTCTCCCCAGTAAATCGTGCTACTGATCTTAATGTTTTGAAAGAAAAGTTTGAAACAACCGGTCCCCACAACCCGACTGGGAAATCTGATCTGCCAGGTATAGACATCTTTGTTTCTACTGCAGACCCAGAGAAAGAGCCACCTCTGGTCACTTCCAACACCATCCTATCCATCCTAGCGGCTGATTATCCGGTTGAAAAGCTTGCTTGCTACGTTTCGGATGATGGTGGTGCCCTTTTAACCTTTGAGGCGATGGCAGAAGCTGCAAGCTTTGCCAATCTGTGGGTCCCATTTTGCAGAAAGCATGATATTGAGCCAAGGAACCCAGAATCTTATTTCAATTTGAAGAAAGATCCTTTCAAGAATAAGGTGCGTCCAGACTTTGTCAAGGATCGCAGACGAGTCAAACGTGAGTACGATGAGTTCAAGGTTCGTATCAATGGCCTTCCTGATTCAATCCGGCGTAGGTCTGATGCCTATAATGCTCGAGAGGAAATCAAGGCTATGAAGCTTCAGAGAGAGAGAGGCAGTGATGAACCACTGGAAAGTATAAAAATTGTTAAGGCTACGTGGATGGCAGATGGAACCCACTGGCCGGGCACTTGGGTTGTTTCCTCTGAGGAGCAGTCTAGGGGTGACCATGCTGGAATTATTCAGGTAATTTTCTTATCAACAATTATTTTTAATTACGAGCTTCCATCATTTTTTTTTTTTGGTTAACAATAGTTCTATAGGCATATACATAAAAATGATTTAGACTGCTTGAATTTCTTGTGCTGATGTAATTGGGTTGTGTATTTGCAATTTACAGGTGATGCTGAAACCTCCAAGCGATGATCCACTACATGGGACATCAGTTGATTCCAATCCCATTGATCTGACAGAAGTGGATATCCGGCTTCCTATGTTGGTTTATGTTTCTCGCGAAAAGCGGCCTGGATATGATCACAACAAAAAGGCCGGCGCTATGAATGCCTTGGTTCGAGCCTCGGCCATCATGTCCAATGGACCCTTTATTCTGAACCTTGACTGTGATCACTACATTTACAACTCCCAGGCATTAAGAGAAGGCATGTGCTTTATGATGGACCGTGGTGGTGATCGCATTTGCTATGTCCAGTTCCCTCAGAGGTTTGAAGGAATCGACCCATCTGATCGCTATGCCAATCACAACACCGTTTTCTTTGACATCAACATGCGTGCTCTTGATGGGCTTCAGGGTCCAGTTTACGTTGGAACCGGATGCCTCTTCCGCAGGATAGCTTTATATGGCTTTGACCCTCCGCGATCAAAAGAATACCACTCTGGCTGCTGCAGCTGTTGTTTTGCTCGTCGTAAGAAGTCTTCTACAATTACTACTTCCCACGAGGAGAACAGATCACTTCGCATGGGAGATTCTGATGATGAAATGGACATTTCTCTGTTTCCTAAGAAGTTTGGAAACTCATCCTTTCTTATTGATACAATTCCGGTGGCGGAGTTCCAAGGCCGACCACTTGCTGATCACCCTGCCGTGAAGAATGGACGACCTCCAGGTGCTCTTATGATTCCTCGGGAGCTTCTTGATGCATCTACAGTCTCCGAAGCAATCAGTGTCATCTCGTGTTGGTACGAAGATAAAACGGAATGGGGCATCCGAGTAGGGTGGATATATGGATCCGTGACTGAAGATGTGGTGACAGGGTATCGGATGCACAACCGGGGCTGGAAATCAGTTTATTGTGTCACCAAGAGGGACGCTTTTCGTGGGACTGCGCCCATTAATCTGACAGATAGACTTCACCAGGTCCTCCGGTGGGCCACTGGTTCGGTTGAGATATTCTTCTCCCGGAACAATGCTGTTCTGGCAAGTCCTAAAATGAAGTTTCTACAGAGGGTAGCTTACCTCAATGTTGGCATCTATCCGTTCACCTCCATTTTCCTTATTGTTTACTGCTTCCTCCCGGCACTTTCCCTGTTCTCCGGCCAATTCATCGTCCAGTCCCTCAACGTCGCCTTCCTCACCTACCTTCTGATCATCTCCTTGACCCTCTGCTTGCTGGCTGTGCTCGAGATCAAGTGGTCCGGCATTGAACTGGAGGAATGGTGGCGAAACGAGCAGTTCTGGTTAATCGGAGGCACAAGTGCGCATCTTGCTGCTGTGCTTCAGGGCCTTCTGAAGGTAGTCGCTGGCATTGAGATATCTTTCACATTAACGTCAAAGTCCGGCGGTGAGGATGCTGACGATGAGTTTGCGGACCTGTACATCCTCAAATGGACATCGCTGATGATACCCCCTATCACAATCATGATGACGAACCTGATCGCAATAGCAGTTGGCTTCAGCCGAACAATATACAGCGAGATACCTCAATGGAGCCGGCTGCTAGGTGGCGTGTTCTTCAGCTTCTGGGTCCTGGCTCATCTCTACCCATTCGCAAAAGGGCTCATGGGAAGACGGGGGAGGACACCAACAATCGTGTTTGTCTGGTCCGGGCTTCTGGCAATCACGATTTCGCTCCTCTGGGTCGCGATCAACCCCCCGTCAGGCAGTTCTGAGATCGGGGGATCCTTCCAGTTCCCATGAAATTTCCGACCTCAACAGCAGGTGTTCAACATCATTCATCTGCCCGTTCTTGCTAAATTCAAAGTTGCCGAGGGGTTATTGTTTCAGCAACCCAACTTGTGAGAAAAATGGGGAAGAGGCTTTGAGAAGAGTAGGGTGAGGGATTGATTCTGAATATGCTGTTCATATTCATTGATTTTTGCTTAAATTTGGGTTGTCTATAGACTCCGCAGTGGGAGAGGTTGTGTTGTAACACATTCTTTGTAATTAGTGAGACCTCTTAAGTAGAGTTCATCTCTTTCTTTACTTATGCTTTGCCTATAAATTAAATTCTAGAATTATTTTGAATCACCCCACAATTCACATACAAGTGATTTATTGATCAACCTAAATCCCCTTTTAGTTATGGTTAAGACATGTTTACTTATTGTTTTTTATTTAAAATTTTATCTTAAAACACAAAAATGTTAATTAGCAAAAGGGGACGAAAACCTTTTACTAAATTTTATTTAAAATGTTAATTAGTTAATTAATTATAATTAATTTGATCGTCATAAATTATTACAAGGGACGAAAGCCTCGCTTTTGAACCCTCGTGTAGGGTACCTACCTCTTAGCAACATTGAATAAATAATATTATAAAAAAATTTGAATTCAAATATAAAAAAAAAAAAAAGTCAAGATAGATGGCAATCAAACTCTCCTTGTATTTTCCTAAATATAGCCTATAAATGAACCCTAGCTAATTACTAATAAAACTTTGTATTAGTATTTGAATTAGATTATAATTCCAATTAAGTTGTGTTATGGTATTTTTTAAATCACTTTCTATGGAGCGGAAACAACCCAATGAATTGGTCCAATCTTTCAGAAGTCCAGTAAGTCTCAGGTTGAGGACATCTGAACGAGCTCACAGGTCATTTCGTCTAATTCAATTCGCAGAATGACTTAAGTTGCGAGATATGCCAATTAGGCTACTCAGCTCGTGCCACGAAAAGATGACGAGTTTATCGATAATGGTTAGAAAAAATGTCAACTTTCATGATTTATGGCAAATCAGATCCCTGCTAATGCGGAACCCATTCTCGATTTTGTGGAGCTAATAAGGATATTTTGTCTTCATAATATTAAAAGAAAGAGATAAGATATTGTTATTTTGTCAGAATAACCAGAGAACAATCGTGAATTAGGTATCATTCCGGTCGAATTACGTAAAAGTTTCCTGAGTGTAACTTGTTATTTGTTCTATTTGTTTTTTTTTTCCTTTACACTTGTATTTATTCACTTAGTATGGGCCAACAAATAATAGTCGATCAATTTTGAACGAAGACAAGTTGATATATTGTCACTCCCAAGATGATAGACTTTTTATGCCTCTATTAGCATAAATTGTTAATTATTTAGGTTACAAGTTACGTTCCTTTGGGTTCAAACTAAACCCGTAATTTACTTATATGTACATTGAAAGTAAATAAGGATCATTAAACATGAGTGAGGCAGTGTGGTTAATTAATTATTAATATTTTATGGTAAATTAATATATATAAAATTATAAATATGAATATCTACTATGTATTTTTACAAATTAAGGAGATCCTTCCTTCCACGCATGAGGCTGACGAATGAGAAGGTATGGGCGCAAGGGGCATGGGGCATGCATAACATAACTGGAAACGTGAAATAGGTGAGAAGTTGGTCGACGGACAGAGAGAAGAAGAAGAAGGAGGAGAAGAAGAAGAGATTGGTATGCTGGCGTTAGTCTCGGACACGGTTTTTCCGTTCGGCCCAAAGGCGGTCGTCCTTTTTCTCCGTACCATCAATCCCGTTCTTCCACATTTGCCCTTCCATCCTCTCCTATTTACCAATATACCATCAACACTTGGGTTACTTTCGAAAATAAAATTTGTAATTAGATAATAATTAAAATTATGGTAAAATTTACTTAAAATTATTCCCTTCGTGTTGGCATAATTGTGAATTCCTAACAATCCAAGGGCAACTTCGTCATCCAAAAACCAAACTTCCTTACCGGTCCCTCCTCTCTCTCTCTAAAAACTGTTGTCAGCTATATATAAAGCCTGTAAATGGAAGAAAGAGAAACAGAGGAGAGAGGGAGGGAGAGAGAGAGAGCCAATGAAGAAGGAAGAAGAAACAACAGAAAACCACCACTAAGTTAAATCGACAATGGATCTTTTACCATCGTTGTTTTCCTCTCTTCTCTTATTCTTCTCCTTCTCTCTCTTCTCCTTCCTCATCAGCTCTGCAGCAGCTTTCAACTTCTCAACTATCACCTTCGACCAGGGCTACACCCCTCTTTTCAGCGACTTCAACATCCTCCGCTCCCACGACGACAAATCCGTCTCTCTCATCCTTAATCGCCTCTCAGGTCACTAATTATTAATTATTCAGATCAATTCGATTCACCTATCTATGTTATGTGATTCAAATTTAATTTTCCGTTCGACGTTCGTTAATTTTCTCGATCAGGCTCCGGCTTCATCTCCTCCTATTACTACAACTACGGTCTCTTCAGCGCCAATATCAAGTTGCCGGCGAACTATTCCGCCGGCATCGTCGTTGCATTTTACGTAAGTTATACATATATATATATCTATATAGACACAGATACATACATATTTATACATTTATATATATATATATATATAGATCAATGTCTTAACTCTAATTTCTTGCTGGCTCTAGCAATGTTAATTGTGTTACAGATCTGGATCTTGATACTCCTAGGCAAGGTCTGGTTGAGTTTTTGTAATTGTTCTCCTTTCTCAAAGGTTTTAATCAACAAAAAGAAAAAGAAAATAATATCAATGAAGCTGAATTTTCTTCAAAATCTTCGAATGAATATCGAGGTTAACTAACGGCCATGGTTTGGACGCAGACATCAAACGGTGACGTGTTTGAGAAGAATCATGACGAATTGGACTTCGAGTTCTTAGGAAACATCCACAACAGGCCATGGAGGTTCCAGACGAACTTGTATGGGAATGGAAGCACGGATCGTGGGAGGGAGGAGAGATACATTTTGTGGTTTGATCCGACCAAGGAATTCCATCGCTACACCATTCTTTGGACCTCCAAAAGCATCATGTAAGCATATGATCTCATCTTTATTTTTCTCTTTCACCTTCCTTTTCCGGGAAAGTTGAGTTCCCTTGAATCTTAACTCTACACGTTCCTTGTTTAACCGCTTTGTTGTTATACATATATAGTTTTTGACTACAACCTCACAAGAGATATGCCTGTCGTTATGCATGCATGTTAAGTAAGTTGAAACCTTATTCTTACATAGTTTTAAGAGAGAAAACTCAACAGGAATGGTTTTCTATTTTTTGGTTACTATGGGATTGCCTTAATCTTTTTGATCAATTAATTTTCATTGATCTAAGCAAACCAACTTGTCAACATATTAAGATCCACCCAAGGGACACAAATTGATAATTCTATGATCAGAACATAGATCAACCATGTTTTCTTGCCACTCTCCTATCATAATAGTCTTTCAACAACAAATTTAAAACCTTAAACATAAATGATGATACTTCTATTTGAAATAAAAATGATAATCACATAATCAATTAAATTTTCTCTATGAAAAATTCATTAAAAAATATTCGTTTATGTAATATTGCAAATTTATTTTTGTATGATCTAATCTTTTTCTCTTTTAAGTTTTGTGTTATGCTTTTCCCGGGAAGTTTTGAGTTCCGACAATTAACCCTAGCGTGCCATGTTTAGGTACTTTGTTAGCCAAACTTTCTGGCCAAACCAAATCCAAATGAGAGAGACGACTTCGGTCTTCTTACTAATCTTAGTTCGGTCTGTCCATTGCTTTTAATTTCAACCACAAGCTTCTATCTGGCCGAATTTATTTAGTTATATTTTTTATTGTTTTTATTCTTTCTACAGTAATATTATATAAATAAAATTTTCAAATAAAAAAATAGTATTACAATTATACTAATTTTTTGAGATGTAAAAAATCAAGCATATATAATAATACATATTTTCAAAAATGTTATTATTGCATTTTATAATGTCTCTATGTTTAGTTTTTGTAAAAAGAAAAATCATTTTCAATTTTGAGAAAAGAATTTCATGTAAACTCCTCTCCTTTTCTTCTGTTTCTTGTGTTATCCTTTTTAGGAAATAATCATATATATATATATATATATCCATCATTCAATTTACAAATACCACATTTTTATAATGAAATAATATTTTATAGGATTTTTTATAAAATAACATCTCAGAAAAATAATTAAAAGCTAGTTTTTTTTTTTTGGGTCCTGATGATAATTATGAGTTAGTTGCATTGATATAACTATGAGCTAGTTTAATGAGTGATTTTAACAAGTTAATTACATAATTTTTGTCAAAATTTTATTTATATATTATTATGCTACATAACTATAAAAAGATCTTTAATGATATTATTAAAAATTTATAATTTTTAATTTAAAATATTTCATTTTAATTTTATCTGTTAAAATGACAACTGTTTTTGTTGAGCCCTATTTGTTTGGTGCCTTTTGTTTGGCAAGTTGGTTCCTACTCACATGCTCCTTTGTAAAGTTTTTTCGGCACGAGTCTTCTGCTTGGTGCATGCCTTTTAATGGGGCTATTTGTTCTGTATTAGTTAATTTCGGCTTTCCATTAGCCAAAGAAAAAAAATGATAATTATCATTTCAAATTCTCTTATTTTTTTGTCTAAATGTATGATGAATTTAAATTTGAATAAATGTATACAAAAAATTTAAATAATAGTGTCAAATAGTTTAAAGTTTTTTTTTTTTTTTTTTGGCTTGAATACCTATTACTTTTTTGTTTCATGTTTTGTTAAAGGACACCATATGCTTCGTTTTCAAATGATTTTCTTTCTTGATTCAACAAAACTCCAAATTTCTCGTCGACCAATTAATGTGTCGTATTGAGTGAATATGCTCCTTGACGACCCATAAAAGTTTTGGTGTTTTTAATGTAATTTACAATAATAACTTTCTAACAAAAATAATGCAAACCGGCCAATAATTGAAAGGACTTGCACTGTTTGAACCATGTAGAAAAATGCCTAAAATTATTAAAATACAAGCTACATGCCTGATTCTGATAGACGTTGGCCCACCTTAAGAAAAACTGAACTCCTAGCCTCTTGAGTCTGAGCAAGAAGTGGCAGAGCTTGCATGAAGATGGAACGGTAAAACCCCAAGCATTGCTTTTACCCCCTTGTAAGGTAGCTGTAGATTGCCACACCATTGAAAATGATTGTTGCCTTGACATTATCTAATTTAGGGCAATATTCTCACTTGTGAGCATTTTTAGGGATGTAAATTGATTCTTTAATGATCTTAATTAATCTTATTTAAATTGAAAATAAATAAAGAAATAAGACACATTTAATTGGTCTAATGGGGCTCCCTTGTTGCTTTGTTGTGGTCCAAAGTAGAGATTAATTAGTTATAGCAGTGATTAGCCAATGCATGCATATTAATTATAACACCATTCTGTGAGGATGATCACTTGTTGAGGTCCAGGGTATGGCTCCACTTTTTAAATTGACAGTGAAATAAGGTGAATATGATTACATTTTCAATTTATCTAATACATGAAAATAGACAAAGTTAAATTTGAATCTTCTAACATATCTAACTTGAATTGACTTTGATTAAGGATTGCCAATACTCTATTTTGTAAAAATCATTACATATGAAAATTATGCCTGTACAGAAACTACGGGCGTAATCGTGATTTTTGTTTCTATTTCTGTGCATTTTTTAGATTCTACGTGGATGAAGTCCCGATTAGGGAGGTGGTGCGGAGCGAAGCCATGGGCGGCGACTACCCATCAAAGCCAATGTCACTCTACGCCACCATATGGGACGCCTCCAACTGGGCCACCAACGGCGGCAAGTATAAAGTCCAGTACAAATATGAGCCCTTCGTCTCCGACTTCTCCGACCTCGTCCTCCAGGGCTGCCCCGTCGACCCCATTCAGCAAGTCCCGGCCAGCCTCTGCGACGACCCCACCGCCGACCTCGAGTCCGCGGACTTCGCCACCATCTCGCCCGAGCGCCGCAAGGCCATGACCTGGTTCCGCGAGAGGTACATGTACTACTCCTACTGTTATGACACCGTCAGGTACCCGGTGCCGCCGCCGGAGTGCGTGATCGTTCCATCGGAGCAGCACCTCTTCTTGGAGACTGGGAAGCTGAAGCAAGCCCTGAAAATGAAGTTCGGTCGCCACCCTAACCGCCGGCGCGGCTCACGGCCGCGGCGGAGCAAGGCGAAGCTAGCTTCGGTTGCCACCAGGGCCGCAAGTACGATGTGATAATTAGTGCTCATGTGGACGGCGTGAAACTTGATTTGAGGCATTAGTGGTGGTGGTGGTGGTGGTTCTTAGATTGATAGTAGTTGTCATTTTGTGCAGTGCATTTTATTGTTCTGATTACTTTTCTTCAGTTTCTTGGGATGTGACAAAAGCACAAAATCTTGGATTGCTGACTTTAGTTGGAAGTACAAAATGATATTTTGATAGAATTAATGTTGTATAGAAATCATTCAGTCTATCAATTTTTTATTAACTCATTGGCCTACAAAATATGAATTTGATTGTCTCAACGTTTACTGAACTCATTCTTGTTAACTGTTATACAAAGTGAATAAATTTACGTTGAATTATTGTTGAACGTCATCAGAATATAATAATTCTGTGTCCAAATAATATTTTAATTTTATCTTTTGATTAGCACTTGGCATTCGATTAAGTAAAATAAAAAATTAGCCTTAAAAACTAAATGAGACACTTTATTTATTTATTGCTTGCACGCTTTTTATTTGAGATAGGGCCAAATGCTCACAACAAAAATCCTATTAAGGGAAAATACTGCCCTACAAGCCAACCTAACGGACCAAGAGAAACAGCAACAAACTTTAGGCAAAAAGTAAACTGCCTTATAAGGAAGGAGTCCTAGCACTTAAGATAATATTAACAAGTCAAAAGCAGATCTACTAGGAAGGCACACAATGCAGCCAGTCCAACGTATAAAAGAGGTGTTAATTTAGTTAGCCTACAAATCCCGATGAAGTGCAAGAAGATGGTAACCGGGATAGACTCCAATGAGATCCCTCTTAGAATGTTGTGTCGACGACTGTAGCAAGAAGGACCAAGAAACCAACAAAAGAATTAGGCGGAAGCATAACATAATAAGAACAACATCATCAACCTGGCGCATTAATTGTGCATGTGCAAGCTCAAGCCGAAACACAAAGGGTGACCCAAATTCGTCCTCAGCCCACGCTCTTGTGACAAGTGTGACAAAGAGTGTCAAAACCCTAAGTCCTTTTGCCTGGGTCCGTATATAGCCACTTCGCAGGGGAGCCCCATAAGGAAACTTCCAACATAAGCTCAAATTCAGTAATGAGCTAAGCCTAATATGTGTCGAATAGGAGAAAAAAAAAAAAAAGAAAAAGTAAGGGCATTACAATGATAAGCTCACTCTCACGAGAGCAGAAGCTATTAGCGTTGGTAGGGCATAAATCAACAAGGAGCAAAGAGGGCGTGGGTAATAGGCTTGGTAGGAGAATGACGAAAGGAAGACGGCAAGGCGGGCGGCAAGAAATACAATCAAGGCAAAGAGAAAGGGATGGCCAAGAGTGAGAAGAATTAGATGGGGAGATTAAATTATCTTATTTTATTTATAATTATCTTAAAAAAAATACGTTTTGTAACATTCGTGTGCATAATATGATTCAACCCAAACCAATTAATTTTGTTCTCGTTGATTCAAAAAAACAAAAAAATCTAAGTTCAAAATTTTTGGTTTACAATTTTGACTTCAATTTGTCAAAAAACTCATAACTAACCCTTATATATATATATATAATATTTATTTTACATTATATTATTACCTAAAAAACTTGTATATATAATATTTAACTAACACTTCATATCTAGTAGGGAAAAAAAAAAATATATGATAAAACTTTCAGCCCATTTTTTAGTTTAAAAACTTGTATAGAAAAAATAATAAATTATACGAGTAATTATTTTTTTATTTGAGTTCAAAATTTTATTTCTTTATTAACTAATATATTGCAAAAATTGCAGTTTGAACTAAACCAAACAGTAATTTCATACTTTAATTTGATTTAATATCATTATTAAATACGGTTTAATTTGAATTGAAATATATTCAAACCATACTTTATAATTTGATTTTTATATTCTTCCAAATTGGACAGCTCACCCCTTGTTACATCTTGCAGTATTACATTTGTGAATAGGCAACCCTACAAGGACAAGGACACTATTAGAGATAGACTTAAGAAAATACTTGCCGCAGCCATAGAGCCACTGACTGATCATTGTTGATGACCATCATTACAAGAAGCCTCAAATCTCAAATTATAAACATTCTTTATGTTTCACTTAACAGAAGCTATATAGAGGGTAAGAGCATTTCTCACAAAAAAATATAACAGGAAAGTGGCCTGCAATGAAGCTCACTTTCTAATTCATTATCAACATACCAAACCTTTATTCCACTGTCTAAAATTGGCTACATGAATTCCGCATTTTACATTCATCAAAAGATTAAAATCCAAATCTATCAATCCTATCGAGGAGGATTTGGACAAGCTCGAAGGCTTGGAAAAGCAAGAAAGAAACAACCCTTTAACATCCATCTTCATGATTCTTGTCCAATTCTTTCAAATTCATGATTTGTCAGTGTCGGCGCTAAGGAGATAGGCAGCAAAGTGACAAGTAAAGGTGGGGGACACTCAACATAGTAACCAACAAACTCAAACTAGGTGGAGCAATGTACTTAATGCGGAAGCATATTGCTAGAATAAGTACAAACACCGGATCCAAAAATCCAGAAGTACAGCTTTCTAGAGTTTGCCTAATTCTCTGCCCATATCGTCAACCACAGATTGTACGAAACCAAAATACCGGTAAACTATTTTAACAGGACATAAGGGTCTGACAAAGATTTCGGATTCTACATACTATCTTGGATCTTCTACCTTAAAACATTGGTCGAACCAAGGATGATGGGTTATATTTGATATATTTCCAGACTTGAAAAGAGGTAATATTAAACGAACCCGGAGCTACATTTACTGTGCAAAGCTAAGGGCATGCTGTGACTAATTGGTTAGAGTAATACCCTAGAGATCATTCTGGTGGCAGTAGGAACTTCACTGACCACCCTCCGCAAGATCTTTCTGCCCAGTTTGTTGTGTGCCATTGCCAACATGTTGGTTGTTTCTTCCAGACCTTGCATCTTCTTGCCCGGGAATCTCCCCAAGTCTCTCCTGCATAAGAAATCACATATCATTTTAACTGAGAACCATACCAGAAAAGCTTAGCACACTGAAAAGCATTTCAGGACCCACTCTTTGTAGATGCGGTAAAACAATGTGCTTGGTTGACTTAAAGAGACATATTGACTACTATTTTTTTTTTTTTGCTAGGTAATACTGACTACTATTTGGTAGGGTAAAAAACACTACTTGTTCCCTGAAGGGTAACCCATCATTCTTGGTAAAAAAAAAAAAAACTATATATGGGAAGAAATCATTTTGTTTCCCCTGGTATCACCTCCACATAGTCCCACTAGAATAAAAAATTGAACCATTGCTTCCACAGCAGATATCCACAAAATGCCTTTCTTGTTACACTTTTTGCAACACTATTAACCTAACAGACTCTCAGCCTCTGTGCTGAAGTGAGAAGCAGAGATTGTTATTTGGCATCAAAGTGTTCTTTCAGGAGGCCCAATCAAAATAGCAACACTTACAGGTTCAAGGAAAATAGAGGGAATGATTCTAACAAATCTACACATGATAATAACATGAAAACATTAGTTTGGCTTTAGTGGTATTTCTGAACATTAGTTTATCTGTTATGTAGATGCACTACAAGTGGAGTAAATAACCAATCCTCAAGGGTCTGAGAAGGATCGTGCAAAAAATAAAATCACCTTCAGAGACGCATTCTGCTCAAGAATCTGTTCATACTCACTCCGGATGCGACTCAATTCTGATCTAAGAGTGGCATTTTCTTCTTTCAAAGCTTCAGCGCGCTGGGCCAGCTCATCACATTCCACCTGGCTCATAACATGATGCATGAATGTAATAGAACCATGGAATTGCATGATGAAAGTAGCAAACAGCCAAAAGTTAGTAGGATTCATCAGTACCTGCTTTCGCAACCTGGATCGCCGAGCAGATTCCCTGTTGGACTGCTTCCTTCTCTGTCTTTTAAGCTCTCTTTCATCCTGAACTCAAGAACAACAGTTGTACATCCAAGAAGGCTATTATAAAAACAGGGAAATCAGAAGTTCATCTGTTGGGAGAAACAATCATGTTAATGCATCAATTCATCCAGTATCTGGCAAAAAATAATCTCCCACAAAAATATTCAAAACCAGAGAGAGAGATAGAGTGCAGTTTACTCAGGATGAAAAGAAACCAGCACATAATCATTATCATCAAACATTATGCTTCTCAGAAAGAAATGTCTGGATTAGCAGGTCTCACTAGTCATTGTTATATTTCTCCAAGGACTATCATTTTGGGGCATGTAGATCATAACTGAGAATTACAGCAAAAAACAAAAATACAATTTTAAAAGAAGATAGCAAGCCCTTGCGAGGAGAAAATATGTTACATTTGATAACTTTGAATGAGTGGCCAAAACCTTTAGTTGCATATAATTATTCCGAGGGTCACACTAATACTTTAGAAGAAGATAGCAAGTAGGCAAGAAAGATAACCAACAAACTAATGCCATCATATCAAAGGAGTTTTTTTTTTTTTTTTTTTCAAAAGAAGGTTTAATTTTGTTAAATTAAATTAAAAAGAGAAGAGAGAAGACCATTACAATAGAGTTAAACTAATGCCATAATATTAATAGAGTTAAACTAGTCAATTTTCTTTTACCCTTATTTTTTTCTGGAAAGTAATAATATATAAAAAAGCGACCTCGCATAGTGGCATAAAGGTTTGGCAGAAGAAGAAGAAAGAGAGAAAAGGGAAAGCCTATATTGACAGGGAAGAATAGTGTATCCAAATTCTACAATTATGCCAAGAAAAAGTTTACCCTTCCTTAAACAAGAAAATATCAAGCCTTAATCCCACTAGGTGGGGTCAGTAGTGTCGATTACATGAATTCTAGCTCACCTATTATTTTCAGACCTCCATTACATGCCTCTATCTAAGAAACAAGTAAAACATTCTATACCTTCAAAAGTTCTACTAAACCCGATAATTACTCCCTCATGAACAATAAGAAGTGATCCCTCATAGCCTCTGCATACCCTGGCAAACCCAAGCGCCAGGAACACAAGAAAATAGTCTATCCAACATCACTAACTAAACATCACAGATAGAAAAAAACAAAACCTGACACAACACTAGCAACGAAGGTAATTCAGTATTCTACTAACAAATGAAGCATCAATTCAATATTATACCACCACCTCAAATTATGAGGCCTAACAACAGATCACAGTGAATCAATCCAAACAAAGCACTGTGAGAAGCCATCGGTTTCTGCTAAGCCCTCCAAGGGATTCCCCAATCACAGTGGGTCTCATAAAAGAAGCAAATAATAAAAGAACTTCCTCCTAAATGGATCAAAGCCTCTTGTCCTCCTACTGTCTAACCAGGACCGGTCATGTGGCAAGTCAAGAAAAGTAGTTAATATGTCAATCTTGAAGACTATGCTTAGTCTAAGAAGTTCAGAAAAGGTCAATAACTCAATCTTGAACTACCCTTAAATTACAAACTGCAAAAATGCTATTAGGAGAACTAGAGTCATCTCCTGATCTCTACTAACTAAAAGGGGTTAGGTAACGTAGATGCCTATGACCACAAACTTCCAATGGAAGTCTTACCTGAGAAACAACACCTACTTACAAGAATAAATAAAATCATAAAGAAATTTCCCCATACATGAAAAAACACTGCACACATCACAACACTGAGTGAGGACTTACATAACCAATAGACCACCATCCTTGTGCATAACCATTTTTCCGACATTACCCCTCCTTGACAACAGCTCTCATAACCAACCACCAAAGCAACTTACCTAAATAAGTCTTATTGAAAGGACCAAATACCATAGCTAGACCCTTCCAGACAAAAACAAACTCGGTCCATTTACATGGTGATATTTAGGCCTTGTTTAGTTGTGGAAAACATAGTAATTAAAGGTGTGCCTAGGCTCAAGGCTCGGCCAAGGGCCCTTGCTCTATGAGGCACGTGCCTAGGCACGAAGGTGTGTCTCTTCCTGAGGTTCAAAGCACATGCCTTTTGCACCTATAAAATTTTATTTTTGTTTTTTGATGGACTTGTTAAAATCTAATTAGTAATAACCAGAAAAAATTAAAAAAAAATTGAGAAAACAATAAAACACCCCATTATTTAGTTAAATAGCGTTGGTTATTTGTTGTTTATGATTTTAAATGACCGACTCACATCCAAAAGGCTCATGCCTACCCCTCGCTCCTCATGCCTAGGCTCCAAGCACTCTTGCGTCAATGTACCTTGAGCCTTTGACAACTATGGTGGAAAATGTTTTATAGTTTCCTATATCCCATTTTCCACAAAATCTCCATTTTTCATTTTTTTTAAAAAATAGAAAATGTGTTCAAATGTCAAATACAAGAAAAAAAAAATCCAATTTAGACAACTGAAACATATGTTCAAATTGCTTGTTTTTCAACCTATAAGACTTGTAGAAAACTAAAGCATATATCAATTACTAAGGTGGTGTTCTCTTCGTGTTTCAGTTTTGAGTTTTAAATTTTAAATTCATTTTTAGTTTTATATTTTGAGCGTCTGTTTTGAGATTTTTAAAAATGCGTTCTTTTTGTCATTCTGAAAAACTGTTTCTTAAAATAGAAAACTAGAAAGCGCGTTTACTTTGGAATTTTGAAATTTTGTGTTTCTTTTTTTCCTTTTCTCTTTTCTTCTTCATTTCTCCGGTGCCTTGCATCTTCTCTATCGCCAGCGACCACCATCAGCCAGAGATTTACGCAATCGGAGCCTACCATTAGAAACTCCAAGCCAAGGGGGTTAACATACACAAAAATGGGTCAGGTTTAACAATTGGATTTTCATAAATCTAATTTTTAATTTTCGGCCAACACCTATATACGCACTGCCAATCGCCAACGGCCACCGTGGCCGGTGGTTTCCGGCGATCAAAGGCAACCACCCGACACCCAAGGGACCTTCAACCAACATACCCAAAAACCAACGTGATCCAAAGGCCAAATCTCCTAAGATCTAATGGCAACCAGCAAAATCGAATGGCGGTCGAGAGAAGAGAAGAGAGAGGAGACAACCAGCAAGATCGAATGGCGGGGGGCGATCGACGGCGGCTCATGGCGATGACAGAGATGGCGGGCACAATCGATGGCAGCTTGTGGTGGTGACGGAGATGGTGGGCACGGTAGACGGCATGCGTGGCATGTATAAAAAACACCATCAGCTAGAGAGGACGGGGGGCGGTTGACAGCGACTCGCACGGTCGGTGACAGGAGCGGTCGATGGCGATGGTCTTGGTGGCGGTGGCGGGTGTGGTTGATGGTGATGGCGGCGACAATCAATGATCGAAGGAAGAGAAGAGAGGAGAAATGAGAGAAGATATGAGAGAGAGGAGAGATGCAAGTCTGCGAGATCGGGGTGGAGGGGGGGAGGGGTGGGTTTCTGCGTTTTGGATGTTTTCAGTGTGTTTTTCCTGAAAACATCCAAAACAACAATTGTTTTGGGTTTTCTTTACAAAAAATTTTCTTGTTTTCGAAAATTTGTTTTTCAAAACAACAAAGTAAACGCGTTTTTAATATTTTGAAAAACTGAAAACTCAAAATGGGTTGAAAATAGCAAAGAGAACGTAGCCTAAGTTGTGCCAAAATTGTCTTGACAATTGTTTCAGATTAAAAGTTCATGACCCCTCCTTCTTGGATGACATTGGCAGTGGCCTCTAAAGACCTATACAAAGCATCTTAAAATTGGTTCTCAAGCCAAAACCTGATTTGGGGTGTTGTAGAACCTGAGTTGTTGGTTCTTCATAGGGTTAGAAGGCTATCCCCCCTAACGATTCTTCACCAATGACTATCTCTAAGGGAGAGCGTGTTCAATTCCTCTAGTTCCAGGTAGCACTACAAGCCACTTCACTTATCACATCCTTTGCTCAAACTGGTACCACCGACTCCTTTGTTTGTCTTAGTAGGGTATTGCTTATTTTACCTAGTCCTCATCTTCTATTAGACCATGGATATTTAACTCGGGTGCCACCAATCACATATTCGGTAAGAGTTCTCTCTTCTCCCATATCCAAAACTCGAGATCTCTAATGCCTTAGTCAAGGGTATCGACATTGTAGAACCCTTTCCTACTTTACCTTTGTCCTCTATTTTACATTTACTGCAGTGCCCATTTAATTTACTTTTTACTAGTCAACTCATTTGTAATCTTCATTATTCCATAACCTTTAGTCTAATTCTATTCTTATTTAGGATCAAAGGACTAGATAGACGATTGGCACGAGGCACAAGTCTTAGGGCCTTTACCATCAGTCTCACCCTGCTTCGTCATTGGCTTACACAACTACAACTTCACCATTGCAGGTTCGTTGTTGATTAGCGCATCCGTCTCTATCAAGTCTCAAGAAGATGGTTCCTAGTCTATCTAGCCTTCCTCCTACCTTAGTGTGAGTTTTGTCAACTTGGGAAACATAGTTGTATTCCTTTCCCAAGTAGAGTCAATAAACATGTTCTCCTTTTTCCATTGTCCATTCAAATGTCTTGGGTCCTAGTCGTGTTAGTTCACAAAAGGGTTTTCTTTATTTTGTAACCTTTATTAATGATTTTTCTCGAACTACGTGGTTGCATTTAATAAAAAATCGTTTAGAATTGTTTTTTCTTTACTACATTTTATGTAGAAATTCAAACTCAGTTTAATGTGCCCATCTGTCTTCTTCGTAGTGATAATGCCTTTGAATATTTTTCTCGATCTTCAGAGTTATCAACAACGTCCTCACTTTGTGGACCCAAAGCCCTTTGTTGCCAAACTAGTGGAGCAATTTCCTGACTCACCTTCTGTGTCAATTAGTCCTTCCTTCTTTGGTTCATTTCCCTTTGCTTCTAACCTTGACTTACCTCTTGCTCTTCGTAAATGTACTCATCATTGCAATACTCTACATCCTATTTCCCATTTTGTTGGTTATCATTCTTTACCCTTTGGATATTTTGTCTTTGTTTCTTCTTTGTCTTCTATCTCTATTCCTAAACTATTCAAAAGCCCTATCCCATTTGAGATGGCGAGATGATATGGTTAAAGAAATATCTGCCCTCCATTATAATGAGACTTGGGACTTAATACCTTTTCCATAGGGTAAGTCTACTAGTGGATGTTGCTAGGTTTATACTATTAAAGTTGGTCCGGATGGTCAGATTGATTGCCTCAAAGCCCCCCTTGTTGCCAAATGATACACTCAGGTTTTTGACCTTGATTATAGACACATTTTCCCCTATTGCTAAGATTTCCTCTGTTTGTCTTTGCTTGTTGCAATGTTTCACTAGCCTCTTCATCAACTAGACATCAAGAATGCCTTTCTTCATGATGATTTATAGGAAAAGGTGTATATGCAGCAACCTCCTAGATTTGTTGCTCAAGGAGAGTCCAAGCTGGTGTGTTGCCTTCAGAAATCCTTATATAGCCTAAAATAGTCTCCTTAGGCCTAATTTGGTAGATTCAATCCAGTTGTTCTTGAGTTTAGGTTAATTTAAAGTGCAACTAGTTATTCAGTTTTTTATCACTCTCAGTCTCCCCACATTCTTCTAGTGGTATAGGTCGAAATATCATGATTATAGGGGATGATGTTGGTCTCATTGAGTTGAAGGCACACCTTTAACGACAATTTCAAAGCCAAGCATCTATATTTCTCAAAGGAAGATATCGTGATTACAAGGGATGATGTTTGAAATATTTTTAGGTATTGAGGTGACTCGATCATAGTAAGGCATCTACATTTCTCAAAAGAAGTACACCTTGAATATGCTAGAGGAGATAGGGATGCTGGAGTGTAAACTAATAGATACTCCTATGAATATAAAATTGTTACTAGGACAAGGGGAGCCCATTTTTAATCCTAGAAGCTATTGTTGGATGGTTGGAAAACTTAATTGCTTTACAGTCACTCGTCTTGATATTCACTTGTTGTAAGTGTGGTAAATCAACATTTGGATTTGCCTTGTGACAGTCACTGAAATGCAATGATTTATATTCTACGATATATTAGAATTGCCCTAATTGAGGTATATTATATCAAGATCATGGATACAGTCCAATTATGGGATATACATATACTGATTGGGCAAGTTCTCCTAGTATAAATGATCCACATCTAGAAATTGTGTATTTTTTGGTGGCATCCTTGTCTCTTGGAAGAGTAAAAAACAAAGTGGTGTTGCTAGGTCTAGTCCAAAAGTTGAATATAGGGTAACAACCCTAACCACATGTGAGCTAATATGATTGAAACAATTAATTGAGGAATTTGGTGTTCTTTAGGTCGAGTCTATGCAGTTAATTTGTGGCAATTAAGTTGCCATGCATATTGTTTCTAATCTTGTTTTCTACAAGAGAACCAAACACATTGAAGTTGATTGTCACTTTGTTAGAGAGAAAGTGCTCTTTGTGGATATAGTTACAACATTTGTGGGCTCCAATGATCAATTGGTTGATTTACTCACAAAGTCTCTTTGAGATCCTTGTGTGAGTTATATTTGTACCAACCTAAGCATGCTTAATATATATGCTCCAACTTGAGAGAGAGTGTTAAATAGTATAAGTGAGGGTATTAGTGTATTGTCACCTAAATACAACAACAATATAATAGCATAACTAATTACACGTGTAAATCAAACTACTCAACATTAATCCCTTCTACATTTGCCCTTAAAGTAGACCCTCTAGTAGAAGTAGAAGACTTGATTTTAGGATCAACTAATACTGTAGTAAATAAGGTGTGCATAGGTGACAATTTTAGTCCCAGCTTATCACACAAGGAGGAAAATTTGTCCCTTCATGAGGTGTAGGAACATATCTGATTTTAGTCTCTCCATTTTCTATCTTCTCATGAACAAAGTGCACATCTATCTCAATGTGCTTGGTACGAGAATGAAATACTGGATTCTCTGCTATACTTTTTTGCTACTAGGTTATCACACCATAAAATAAGAACATGATCACAAGGATATCCTATCTCAAAAAACAAAGACTTGAACCACAAGATTTCAATTACTCCTTATGCCACTGCTCAATACTCAGCCACTCCAACAGACCTGGCCACTACAAATTGTTTCCATGAGCTCCAAACCAGTAAATTTTGACAAAGAAAAACACACAACCCACTGGTAAACTGCCTGGTAACTTTGCAACTAGCTTGGTTAGCATCCGTATAAACTGTTAGGGACAAATCTCTAGAAGTAGGAGCAAACAACAGTCCCAAACCAATAGTTATCCTAAGATACTGTAGCAATCGTTTGCAAGCTAGCCAATGTTGCAATTTTGGAGATGACAAGAATTGACTTAACTTGTTCACCACAAAAAGCTATATTTGGTCGAGTGTATGTCAAGTACTGGAGAGATCCAATGATAGTTTGATAAAGAGAAGAATCAGAAAAGGAATCACCCTCATTAGTCAATGACACTCCCAAGTTCATAGGGGTAACACAGGGTTTGCAATCTTGCATGGCTGTCTTTTTCAATAGATCTAAGGTATACTTTGATTGAGTGAGATATGTACCATTAGCATCTCTATATGCTTCAAAATCTAGAAAATAGTTGACAGATCCTAAGGTTTTGAGTGCAAAATGTGTGTCCAAATCCTGAATGCAAGCTCGAAGAGCTATAGGGTTAGAACCCATAACAAGTATATGTCAAGCCCTCAAATTATGGGCCGGACAATTGAGGAAATTCCGATTGAATTCCAAGAAAGAAATGAATGTAGGAAAATAGATAGAATGAGGGAGGGAGAAAGAGAGAACGAGAGGGAATGAAAGAGAGAACGAGAGAGAGAGAAAAATGAGATAAAGACTTTTGTATTATTCTCCAATGATCCTTCCTCATATTGTTATAGGTCTCTTATAGAGCCTCTAGCAACCATAACAGCATTCTAACATTATAACAGCTAACAAACATAATAACCAAAATAGTGAGCTAATTCCCTAACCACTTAACCCCTATCTAGTTAGCAACTAACGGCACATACAAGTAGTTATTAACAACCATTTACTGATTCACCCCTAGGGTCGTGACAATATATCATCAACGTACACCAATATGAATAACACATATTTATCAGTCCTTTTAATAAACAAACATGTTATCAGAAACAACTCTTATAAACCCCCAATTCTACAAGGTTGTTCTCAACTTTGTGTAACAAGCTCTAGGAGCTTGTTTAAGACCATAAAGTGACTTTTTCAGTTTACACACATAAGAAGGAAACTAAGAATTTTCAAAGCCTCCAGGCTAGGATATATAAACTTCTTCAATCAAATCTCCATTAAGAAAGGCATTGTTAACATCTACTTGTTGAATGTCCCAACCAAAAGTGACAACCAAAGAAAATAAAACACGATTGGTAGGATCCTTAATAACAACACTAAATGTCTCAGCATAGTCTATTCTAGGAGTTTGTAGAAAACCCTTGGCTACCAACCGAGCATTGTACTTAAGAATCGACCCATCAGAATTATACTTGATTCTAAACACCCACTTGCAGCCAATGAGGTTCATATCAGAAGAAAAAGGGACAAGATCCCATGTGTGATTACGTTGCAGTGCTGAAAACTTTTCTACCATGGCCTTATGCCAATGAGTATCTAAGAGAGCTTCATGGACTGAACTAGGTTCTAGGGTACTCACTGGGGTATGGAGAGAGGTGACAATAAGCTGTTTAGCTTTGGATCGAGTGACCATAGGATGAATTGAAGGAGCTAGAGCAACCCTAGATTTAGGTAGAGAGTGTTGAATGGGTTGACAAGGCTGCTGATCCAAAATAGACTCTCAAGGATGACCAGAAGAAGAGGCAAGATCAGCAGAGATAGAAAAGGAAAAGATAGGAGCAGAGAACTGTGCCACTTGAGAAGATGAGGAGCTAGAAGAGAAAGTAGGAAGAGAATGAAAAATGGTAGTAGAAGGGCCAGTGGGAACAAATTGAATTTGAGAGGAAGAACAAGAGAAAGGTGAAAATAAAAACGGATACGAATATTCATCTGGATTGAATTGTACATGTCTAGAGACATAGATTCTGCTTGAGGGATGCAAACATTTATACCTTACTTGTACATGGCTATAACCAAGAAACACGCATTTGGTAGAATGGAAATCAAATTTATGCTTTTTATAGGGTCTAAGATAGGAAAAACAAGCATATGCAAAGGGTTGCAGCTGTATATAGTTAGGTTGTTTGTGGTAAAGTAGTTTAAACAGAGAATGAAATTGCAAAGGTAAAGACGGTAAAAGGTTGATGGTGTAGACAATAGTTTGGAAGGCTTCTACCTAAAACTTTAATGGCATATAAGCATGGGATAATAATGTGAGGCTCATCTCAGCTACATGTCTGTGTTTTCTTTTAGCAAAACCATTTTGTTGGTGTGTAAGGGGACATATAAAACGAGGTTGAATACCACAACTTTGAAGATAAGGTAAAAATGCTTTAAATTCCCCACCATTACCAGTTTGGAGGGCTTTGAGTTTGGAGTTGTATTGTAATTCAGCAAATTTGTGAAAGGTTATAGATGTGGCTAAGGCATTAGATTTGAGTTTCAATGGGTATAGCCATGTGTACCTAGTATAAGCATCAACAAAGATTATGTAATATATGTACCCTTCAGTGGAAATAATAGGATAAGGACCCCACAAATCAAAGTAGACTAATTCCAAAGGTTTCTTGGCTGTAATTGGACAATTAACAAAGGGAAGCTAATGTAATTTCCCAACTTTACAAGAACACAGAAGGAAACATCAGAATTTGAACAAGAAAAACGAATTTTATTCAAAATAGACTGCAGTACAATAGATGACTGATGCCCTAATTTGGCATGTCATTGCTGCCATACATTGTTTGTGTGGGTTACATTTACACTAGATGACAGATCTGAAGAAAACAGATGCTGTCTTTTACATTTATTGAAAGAAACAGAAATAGGAGCAGCAAAATTTGTAGGTTGATTGGGCTTGACAACATGGGCAAATGCTGGCATCAACTAATAAAGGCCATCTTTAAGAATTTCTCAAAGTAGCACCACTCTAGAGTCCTTATCCTTAACCAAACAAGAATCAGAATTAAACTCAATAACAACATTATTATCTTTAGTGAGCTGAGAGACACTAATGAGACTCTTTTTCATATTAGAAACATGAAGAACATTAGGTAAGGAAATGAAAGAATTAGGACTAGTTCGAGTGGATAATCGACTGATACCAACATTAGAAATAGATAACCTCTTACCACCACCAATAGCAACTTTATCAGCACCAGTGTATGGAGAGTGAAGTGACAAATTGTTAAGATTGGTTGTGATGTGGTTGGTTGCTCTAGAATCAACAAACTAGGGAGAGTTGCCATAATAGGAGGTCTGAGATTGAGAATCGGGAGACTGAAGCAAAAGGCCACAGTGAGTACCTGACATAGATCCTACTTCAGCCATAAAAGCTTCATTAGACTCATTAGGACTAGTGAGATATACTCATGGATCTAACTGCAAAAGAGAACCACCTCTACCAAATTCTGATTAGGAACTCGTTGAAAGTTCCTATCAAACCGACGGTAACATTTGTCCACAAAATGGCTAGGTTTTCCACAAAGTTGACAGTGTATTCTTTTACCACCAGACCTACCACTACTTCTTCCTCCTCTATTCATGTAATTTCCTCCATGATACATAAAACTTCTCTATTACTATTACCAAATCCATTACCATTTCTAGAACAATATGAAGCAACATTGACATTCATAGATGAGGAAGTAGCAGAATCAAAATTAACAGATGAAACGGACAAATTCTTGGCTACTAAACATTGCTCATGCATTAACAACAAATACTGAACCTTTTTCCAAATTTATATCACCCATTTGATATGTAATGAGACTAACCACGGTCTCATAATCATGATCGAGGCCATTTAGAATAGCTAACAATAAATCTGTGTCACCTAGGGGTTCAGCAATGGCAACTAGGGCATGGCCTATAGTTTTGATTTTCAGAATATACTCATTGACATAAATAGAACCCTTCTTAATTGACCGTAATTGTTGGCTCAATTGAAAAACTTTGCTACCGTTTGCTATGAATAGAGATTTTCAAGTAAAGACCATACCTTCGTAGATGATTCACAGTAAATCACCTGTACGAGTACCTCCTTATCCATCGTGGAGAAGAGCCATCCTATCAACAATTGATCTGCTCAGATCCAAATAGTGTAGGCAAGATTGACTATCGGCAAACTAGATCCATCACATGCAAGATCTAGAATGTATTTCAATGGTGGTGGAGACTTGTTAACAAACAGAGGCAAGTCGAAAGCCTTGATTGTCACTAAAATTTGCACCTTCCAAAAGAGATAATTGCCGATGTCCAGCTTGATCAGAACAAAGTTAAAGGCCTTTGCAACCGAGGAGAAATCGGATTGCAATGCCGACGACAAAGAGGAGGAAGGACGAGGCAAGGAAGAAGAATTGGATTCATGATTAGCAACCATGGACGCTAGTCTAGGGCTCTAATACCATGTAAAGTAAGGGCTTCAAGATGTAAGCCAAAAAAGGAATACAACGATACGAGAAGAATAAGTCGTGAAAATGAACTTCAGAAGAATGAATTAATCAATCAAGAAATGAGGCATAGCTGGATATATATACGCCAGCTATCCTTACTAACAAACTATTACAACTTGCAACAACTGCCTTCACAACTTAACCAACATAGACACCTAAGTACAACAACATGACCAATTACACATGTAAATCAAACTACTCAACATTAATCCCTTCTACATCTTACTCTCTCATCTCATTATCATCATCAGTACAAGCCTTAATCACTAGATATGGTCAACCACATAAACTCTTAACTCTCCAATCATCTCTATCCATAGTCATATCATTTATAAGGTTTCTCTCATTAAGTTTTCTTTGTTTTTGCTCACCTCTTTTTACTACAAACTTCTTCTATTCCATCCACTAATATCACAGATAATTATTAATTTTCTTCTCACATATCCAACCCCTCATAATTGCTGTTATATGCAAGAGGCTCTCACATTGTGGGCTCTAGCGTAAGCCAATTATATGCAGCATTACCCTTACTTGGCAAAGGGCTATATCTTGACTTGAACGTGTGACTTCTAGGTCATAATGGAACAGAATTACCATTGGGCCAAGGCTCATCTTATAATCCACTATGAGAGATCCAATAATTTTATAGTAATTCTAGGCTATCTGATGCAACCTTTTTCATTTATATAAGCTTAGAACCAACTGTAAATAACAACAGTAGCAACATACCAAGCCTTTATCCCATGTGAAGAAAAAGAATTAGCACAAAAAAATTTGCCAAATGACTTTTTCTGTTTTTTTTTTCAAGTTTTTGAAGATGGCAGGGAAAAATTTAAATTGAAAACGAATACATGAAAACTGAAAACAAGATCAAAGACCCGGTAAGTAGATTAGTTTAATTGTTAATCTACTAGGCATCAAATCAAGTTCGTTTTCGAAATTAAAAAAAAAAAAACTTGGTTTATCTTCTTAATCATTCTTCCCCAAAGTTTAAAAATATTATCCATTTATAATTTAACTTTGAACCTCACTTTTGTTCTTATAAATTGACACTAAGGTGCACTTTATTCACTAATTAGGCATCCTCTTTGATTAAGAATCAAGTTAAATATTTTCATTAATTATATTGTTTTTCAACCATGCATTTCTATGCCTCTTCTGAGATATTAATTGGTCCATCCACTTTACCTGTCTGTATTTTTTTACATGGTTTTCTTTATTTCGATTTCATTTATTCCTTTTGGATCTAGACAATACATTTATATAACATTACACTCCTATCTTCTTTGGAGACTACTAAAATAACTCAACGGGTAATATCTATTTCTCCACATTCATTGAAAAGGTTCTTAAAATACCCTTTACACCTTTACTTGATTGCCCTCTCATTTACTAGTACCTTTTAGTCCTCATCTTCTTTGCACTTCACTAGCTCAAACCTCTTGTTCTTCTTTCTCTTGCTTTAATTAGCTAGTATCTCTCTCTCTCTCTCTGCCTTTTATGTTAAGCCATTCGTAAAAAATTTCAAAAAAATTTATCATGATTCACAAAGGATAAATGAAAAGTGGACAAGGATCCACAATCCTGTTTTTTTTAAGAACAACCAAACAGATGATTTGATCATGTGTACAAGCACCAAACAAATGCTTGATATGATACGTTTTTTTTTTCTAGGTGATACACTAAAATACTTATTTCATAAGACAATAGGCTGTACCTTCCATGACCTCACAAACAGATGGTTTGATCATGTGATACAGGCACCGAACAAATGTATGATACACTCAAAATATTCAATTTAGCAGAAACTAGGCAGTAGAAGTACAGCATCTCAATTAGATCAATTTTTAAAATCATGAAGATGAAGGGGAAGAAAGATGAGAAGCAAATGAAGACGACCTGTAGCCAAAGCTGTGACTGGAGGCTCTCCCGTGATCCAGTAGTTACCATTCCCCCTGCAACTGGTGGTGGAGGTGCCTTCCCATGCAGTGCAGGATGAGTGGAAGAAGCTGCAGCACTCCAGTAGTCCATACCAATATTTAGGTTTGTAGTGGGACCAGGCACACCTGCTGCTGACATTGGTAAGACAGACATTGTTTGGTTCACCAATGTTGGAGGCGTAGTTGGCCCTCCATTATGAGAGCCATGCATAGCTCCACCATTTTGAGATCCTTCAGCTGTAATTAATATACATCACAATTAAGTTTAACCAAGAAAAGAAACTGAAAAATTGATGACTACAATTGAAATGAAAACTCTTAGAATTGAACCTTCCAAAGACTCTTGCCTGCATCCAGATTTCATTCCTGAGTCCTATGAAAACAAGCCATACAAAAGTGAAATTACTTGGCTAGTAAACGCCATTCTCATTTATATGGTACACATGGCCAACATATGCCTAGAGGTAGAATTTATGAAGGATCAACATCCAGAACAACAGATAACTATTATATGGAGTATTGGCATGTTGAGCCCGGTTGTCCAATGTGGTCATCTATGTGATACAACTACTTAAAGTACCTTGTCAATCTTAGAAAGAGAAGTTCTTCCAATATTCATGGAAAACATCAAATCCACCCCAAACATGTCTAAAAGCCAATAGGACACTGCTAATTTGGCCGATCTGATTGGCCAAATTAGCAGGCCAGATGGCCTTTTTGCCCAATCTGCCCTCCCTTGGATTTCACAATCACTCTGTCATTATGATCCCCAAACAGGGACCGAATGGGAAAAATGCCCATTCAGCCTGATAATTCAGCCAAATTGTCATATTATTCAAGCCAATTTCATACACACATTGGAAACAAGCCAACTAGCAATTCAGACTAGAGACTCTAATTGAATTTGGTCTTCCAAATCTTGCAACTTGCTCAAGCATAATATTGCAGGCAATGTTTATCAAACAAATGGAAAAAATAATCAAACCATCGAATCTTGAACATAAAAATCTTTTCCTAACAAAAATTTAAAAAATAAAAAAATAAATTCTTTAGCTAATCTTGGTATAAATTTCTTATGCAAAACTTTGGCCCTCAAATGTCTAAAGGCAGACATAGTGGACAACAAATTCAAAAAACATGAGAAGACATGCTTGTCTGCTTAACAAGTGATCTCCATACACCAGAATTCAGACATTTAAAGACTTCACAAAGGATTACAATTAGCATATGATAAGAAATCAAAATGACAACAAAATTTAAATTTCAAACAACAAATGAGCTAAAAATGAAAGCCATAAATCATGAGTCTGCAGTTTCTTGCAAAAAATGAATAGATATAAAGAAAGGGATACCCAATCAAATAAATGTAACAGATCTTCCAATGAAAACCTACATTTTGAGAATTTGCATCACTTCCTTCGCTTGAACCTTCACTTGCACTTTCAGCACTGCATGCGCAAACCTGATATGTTAGTATCGTTGACTGAAATTTTTAAGGAGAAGTCAGCATAAACACGGGCTTAGGCAGAGCTCCATTTGGGTGGTTGGGGGGGGGGGGTTGTAACAACTTGTGATTATCTTCCCAATCAAGGTTCATTAAGCAGCTTTTCATTTTTTTTGTCATTTCCCACTGTTTGTGACCAAATGTGAGTCAAGACCTGATTATGATTTGTTTGCTCCCCAGTCGTGGGTGCTATTGATTTCTTAATGATTGATGTGGTGAAAGAAATAGGTCAGTATAGAGAGGGAATCCGTATATAGATGGTTATAGGATTTTCTATTGACAATGTTGGAAGATAAAGAAAAGATGGGCTCTAGATAAGGGCTATCAACAACAATTATTTATCAATTATTTATCACAACTAATCTGTAAATTAGTATTTAACTATTGTAAAATCTATTCCTAGAAAATAGGAGATAAGTAGGAGTTATTCTTGAAGATTATTTAGGAGATTTATTGTATATATATTTTCTTAAACTAGTAAATCAATACACGATTGATAGTATCAGAGCCTGGTACTTTGTGCCTTTCGAGCGCTGGAACTCTAGTTCATATCAGCCGCTTCCGATTGCGATATGGCAGAAAATCTATCAGCCAACACTGCTTCGAATCTCCTTCCGGCCACAATGAGGACCACCCAAGTTCCAACCTACCCGATGGCAACTGAGAATCACTCACTTCACATCACCCAACACAAATTGGATGGAACCAACTTCTAAGAGTGGTTCCAATCCGTGTTGTTGGTCATCCGCGGAAGGGGACGCAAAGGCTACCTGACAGGGGATATCCCAAAGCCCAGCTCTGATGCAGCCAATTCCGATGTGTGGGAGGCCGAGAATGCCATCATCATGGCATGGCTGATTAATTCCATGGAGCCTAGCATCGGACGGACTTATTTGTTCTACAAATCAGCAAGCGAGATATGGCAAGCAGTTCAGGAGACTTACTCTGACTTAGAGAACACCGCCCAAAGCTTCCAAATCCGATCAAATATTCAAACCACCAGGCAAGGCTCTAATTCGGCTACAACATACTTTAACATTCTAACAACCTTCTAGCAGGAGATGGATCTCTTTTATGAGATCAAGTGGGAATGTTCAGAGGATGGCAAGAAGTATAGCAAGATAGTGGAGAAAGAGCAAGTCTTCGATTTCCTTCATGGCTTGAATCCGGAATTGGATGAAGTAAGAGGAAGATTGCTCAGGACAAAGCCATTTCCATCCCCGCATGAGGCCTTTGCGGAAGTAAGGCGTGAAGAAAGCAGGAGAAAGGTTATGTTATCAGCTTCTGTTCACTCAAACTATGAGGTAAATACTCAAAATTCTACTCTAAACACTTATCGAATGAAGCCTACAGCATCTAAGGGTGAAATCCAGAAAGATAGGCAATGGTGTGACCACTGCAACAAGCCCTATCAAACTAGGGAAACCTGCTGGAAAATTCATGGTAAACTGGCAGGATGGAAACCAAGGAATCAAAGGCAAGGAGGACCAGCTGCATATGCAACCAAGGCTGAAAAAGGGACTCCAACAAATATTTCTCTAATTGAAAACCAAATTGAAGCTTTATAGCACCTACTCAGTCAAACAAAAATGCAAAAAGTAGAAGGTGAAAACCCCCCAGCTGTTTCCCTAGCAAAAATAGGTAACACAAGCTATTCCTTATTATCTCAAATGTCCAATTCGACCAGTTGGATTGTAGATACTAGAGCAACAAACCATATGACAGGTTCTCTTAAACTTTTGTCTAATTTTGAACCAAGTGGTCAAGGAATAGCTGTAATTATGGATGATGGTACAACTTCTATGGCTAAGGGAAGAGGGACTGCATATATAACTGGATTAGTGTTACAATCAGTTCTATATGTCCCCAATTTAACATGTAACCTGCTGTCTGTGAGTAAAATAACAAGAGAAAGAGGCTGCGCACTGATTTTTTCTCAATCTTCTTATGTTTTTCAGGACCTATCATTGGGGAAGATGATTGGTAGTGCTGAGGAAAGCAGGGGGCTCTACCAAACCTCAAGTCCTGATCATTCTACTGGAACTAGGTCTTACTTTCAATCTTCTTTAGCTACTTTTTCAGATTCGGACATTGTGTTATGGCATCAAAGATTAGGCCATCCTAGTTTTGAGTATCTTTGTGTTGTCTTTAAGACCGCCACACACTCACAGCAAAGTATCCCTCAAGAACTCACTGATTTTATCCCCAAAACCAGACACACAATCACTCAATAGAAAATGCAAGAATAGGAATAGAAAACAGCAATAAAACACAACAAGATTTATCCTGGTTCAGTCTCATAAATGAGACCTACATCCAGACTGCCTTAGGCCCATGAAATCTCCACTATCTTGAAAACCTTACAGCAATTACATGTACTAGAAAACCCTCTCTTTCCTCAGTCTAAAACCCTAGACTAAATAGAGAAGAAAATCCCAAGTGAAATACAGAATGACCCTTTCTCTCGGCCTAGCACATCCGCTCAATTCTCACAAGATAACCCAGAGTTCTCACACACTCTTTTCGAGCCCTCCCAGCCCCTATTTATAAACCATAGAGGCGGGCAAGGCAGTTACAACCAACTGCCCTACCTGACCGAAAAATAACTAACTTCCGGTCAGCTATAAACATCAAAGGAATACCCATTACACGAAGCAAAATATGCTAACAGATTTATACAAGAGAAAAAACTAAGTGCATAAACTAATCTAAGACAAATGTCTTCACAATTCTCCACCCATTTGAATTAGATTCCCTGCACTTTAGCTTCCTGCACTCCTGCTCCACCTTCAATTTTGATGTGGAATAAAATTCAGCTGCTTGATATGATGCTGAAGCTTTGAAACTGGAACAGCTTTAGTAAATATATCTACAGCATTATTTTCACCTGCAACTTTGATTAGATCAACAAGTTTATTTTCAATGATATCCCTAATTAAATGATACCGAATGTCTTATGTGTTTTGTCCTCTCATGGTGAGCCTGATTCTTTGATAAATGTATAGCACTTTGACTATCACACATCAAAGTAACTTTGACCTCTAAACCTAGAAGCTCTCCCACTAGCCCCTTAAGCCATATAGCCTCTTTAATTGCATCAGCAACAGCTATATATTCTGCCTCAGTAGTAGATAAAGCTACCACATGTTGGAGACTAGACTTCCAACTAATAGAGGAATTCCACAATTTAAACACATAACCAGTTGTGGATCTACGCTTATCAAGATCAGCAACATAATCTGCATCTGAGAAGCCTAGAATGCTAGGTTTTTCACCTATCTTAGCTCCACCATAGGACAATACATTCTTGCTAGTGCCCCTTAGGTATCTAAGCATCCATTTTACTGCCATCCAATGGGGTCTACCTGGGTTTGCCATAAAGCGGCTAACTACACTCATTGCATGAGCTAGATCAGGGCGGGTACACACCATTCCATACATCAGGCTGCCAACAGCATTTGAGTATGGAATTTTCTCCATTTCTTTTCTCTCCACCTCATCTTTAGGGGACTGTTTTGAAGATAGTTTGAAATTAGGTGCAAATGGCACACTCACTGGTTTTAAAACAGCTATACCAAACCTAGATAGCAGCTTTTCTATATAGGATTTTTGAGATAAGAATATTTTCCTATACTGTCTATCCCTAGAGATTTCCATCCCTAGAATCTTTTTAGCCTCACCTAGCTCCTTCATTTCAAATTCAGCTTTTAATTTCTTTTCAAATTCAGCTTTTAATTTCTGCTTAAGTTGCTGAATTTCTCTAAGGGATTGACTTGCAATAAGCATGTCATCCACATATAGCAGTAAGTATATTGAAATGCTAGGAGATATGTGCTTAAGATACACACAACAGTCATAGGAGCATCTTGAATATCCTTGGCCTATCATAACAGTATCAAATCGGCGATACCATTGCCTAGGAGACTGTTTGAGCCCATAGAGAGACCTTTTGAGTAAACAAACTTTCTCCACCTTATCCTTAACTTCAAAACCTCTAGGTTGGTTCATATATATCTTCTCCTCCAACTCTCCATGAAGGAAAGTTGTGGTAACATCCATCTGCTCCAATTTCAAGTCTAATTGAGCAGTGATGGCCAGCAGAACCCTTATTGATGTATGCCTTACAACTGGAGAGAAAACTTCATTATAATCAATCCCTTGGACTTGAGTAAACCCCCTAGCAACTAGCCTAGCTTTGAATCTAGGCTTAGAATTTTCATCAGCCCCTTCTTTTATTTTGTAGAGCCATTTGCAGCTTACAATTCTTTTCCCTTTAGGTTTCTCTACCAATTCCCAGGTTTGGTTTTTCTTAAGAGAATATATTTCTGATTTCATGGCTTCTATCCATTTTTGGGAATCCTTGGATGCTATAGCTTGATCATAGGATTGAGGCTCTTCTTCAGAAATTTGGGAGGCACTATATAGAGCATAGGCTACTAAATCTGAGTAGCCAAACCTGAGAGGAGGTTTACGGACTCTAGGCTGCCTATCCCAAGCTACACTATACCTATCAGGGTTTGGAAGATCTCCAATGCTGGAATCAGCATCACTGTCAGCCTCTTCTTCCTCATATTGAGAGGTTTCAGCATTCTGCTCTTCATCTTGAGGCTGATCACTTTGGTCCAAAACGGATCCAGGTTCTATTTCATTTATTTCAGACTCTATTCCATGAATGTCTACCTTCATTGAGTCCCCTTTTTCACCTAGATCCTTCTGGGTTTCATTTTTGCTTAGACTCATGGTAGTTGACTCATCAAATGTCACATCCCTTGTGATTATGGTCCTAGGTCCTTCTGTTTCAAGGTTCCATAGTTTATATCCCTTTACACCGGTTGGGTAACCTATAAAGAGACATTTCTTAGCCCTAGGTTCAAGCTTGCCTTGCTTCACATGAGCATAGGCTAAGCACCCAAATACCCTAAGGTGGGCAAGACTAGGCTTGTAGCCTGTCCATTTCTCATAAGGGGTTTGCAAATCTATGGCTTTAGATGGGGTTCGGTTGAGAATATGGGCTGCAGTGAACACTGCTTCCCCCCAGAAATTTTTTGGTAAATGTGCATGAAATAATCTTACCCTTTCTAAAATGGTCCGATTCATCCTCTCAGCCACCCCGTTTTGGTGGGGATTTCCAGGCGCTGTTAAGTGCCTAATTATACCATTTTCATTGCACATTTCACTGAATTCTTTATTGCAGAATTCAAGTCCATTATCTGTCCTAATGGCTTTAATTTTCTTTTCCATTTGAGCCTCTACCATTGTCTTCCAATTCCTAAAGGTCCCATAAGTTTGATCTTTAGTTTTTAGCACATAAACCCACAATATTCTAGAATAATCATCTATGATCGAAAGGAAATATCTAAAACCTCCATGGGTTGGGGTTTGGGCTGATCCCCACAAATCAGAATGAATGTAATCTAAGATAGACTTAGATGAGTGAATGGCAGTCTTATTAAACTTAAGTTTTGCTGCCCTTCCATAAATGCAAGACTCATATTTGGACAAAACCGAGACTTGGTTATTTTCTAGAATCCCTTATTTAGCTAACTCCTTGAGCCCTTGCTCACTTATGTGTGACATCCTTAGATGCCACAGTTTTGCCAAATCTTGGGATTTACTACTTACTGTTGCAGCCTCACCACTTAAGGTAGAGGCTTGCAAGATATAAATGTCATTCTGCAGTTTGGCCTTCATGCAGACAAGTGACCCCTTGGTCACTGTTATGGCTCCAGTCTCTCTTTTGAATTTTAGGCCATTTCTGTCCAATTCTCCAAGAGAAACCAAGTTCCTCTTGAGATCGGGCACATGTCTAACTGCAGTAAGAGTCATAACAGTGCCATCATTCATCCTTAGCCTCACATCACCCACTCCAATAACCCTGCACTCATGGTCATTGCCTAGCAAGACCTTACCCCCATTGATTTCTCTATAGTTTTGTATCAAAACCTTCCTTGGGGTCATGTGGTATGAACAGCCCGAATCCATTACCCAATCATCATTTCTAGCCATTTCAGTGACAGTTAATGCCTCTGAACTATCATACCCAAGATCAACTAGGTTTGCTCCACCATCGAATGATTTCTTTTCAGCCATGTCTTTCTTTCTTTTAGGGCAGTATCTCTTTATATGCCCTTCCTCCTGGCAGTAGTAACATTTAATAGGGCTCTTTCCATTCCTAGACTTTGATCTAGACTTTCCCTTTTGAGTCCTTTTTGGTACTCCTAGACCTTACGGTTAGGGCATCACTAGGGGTGGATTTTACCTCCATTTTTATTCTCAATTCCTTTGAGTTTAGGGCTCCTATTACATCTTCTAAAGATAGCTTGTCCCTGCCATGTTGTAGAATGTCTACAAAATTTTCATAAGACTTAGGCAATGAATAAAGAAGAACTAGGGCTCTATCTTCATCCTCATAGTTTACTCCTATATTCTCTAAGTCACGACACAGCTTATTGAATTCATCTAGATGCTCTTGAAGTTTATGATTTTCTTACATCTTATATGTGAAAAATTTGGCCTTCAAATACAGCCTACTAGATGAAATCTTCTTTAAATAAAGAGCCTCCAATTTCATCCAGATTTCGATGGTTGTATTTAATTTTGAAACTTCTCGGAGAACTTTGTCTCCAAGACTCAAGATAAGCATGCTGTATACTTTCTTGTTAATTTCCTTATCCTCTAAAGATATGGTTTTAGGATCCTTACCTTCAGAGCTTCCCTCAGTAGTTACCTCTTGTTCGATTGCTTTTTCCAATCCAAGACTGCACAGCAAGGCTTCCATTTTGATCCGCCAGAGACCAAAATCATTGTTGCCGTCGAACTTCTCCACATCATATCGAGTGGCCGATGAGGGTGCCATAATCGCCTACCAAAACCGACTCTGGTTTCTCGAGAATCTTGAAAATCTTGATAGAGTTGCTAGAGCTGATCCCTGGAGCTCTGATACCAGATTGTTATCTTTAAGACCGCCACACACTCACAGCAAACTATCCCTCAAGAACTCACTAATTTTATCCCCAAAACCAGACACACAATCACTCGATAAAAAATGCAAGAATAGGAATAGAAAACAGCAATAAAACACAACAAGATTTATCCTGGTTCAGTCTCATAAATGAGACCTACATCCAGACTGCCTTAGGCCCATGAAATCTCCACTATCTTGAAAACCTTACAGCAATTACATGTACTAGGAAACCCTCTCTTTCCTCAGTCTAAAACCCTAGACTAAATAGAGAAGAAAACCCCAAGTGAAATATAGAATAACCCTTTCTCTCGGCCTAGCACATCTACTCAATTCTCACAAGATAACCTAGAGTTCTCACACACTCTTTTCGAGCCCTCCCAGCCCCTATTTATAGACCATAGAGGCAAGCAAGGCAGTTACAACCAACTGCCCTGCCTGACCGAAAAATAACTAACTTCCAGTCAGCTATAAACATCAAAGGAATACCCATTACACGAAGCAAAATATGCTAACAGAGTTATACAAGAGAAAAAACTAAGTACATAAACTAATCTAAGACAAATGTCTTCACACTTTGTTTTTTGTACCCATCAGTTTCCAGCAATAAAATTCAGCATTTTCAGTGTGAGAATTGTATCCTTGCAAAACACACTAAGAGTTCTCATCCGAATTACCTCTATAAACCCTCAAAACCGTTTCATTTGATTCATAGCGATGTGTGGGGGCCAGCTAGGGTTCCAAATCTCACTAACACTAGATGGTTCATTACATTCATAGATGACCATACTAGGGTTAGCTGGGTATTTCTCATTAAGGACAAATCCGAAGCCTACTCTTTATTCAAAAGTTTTCACCAAATGGTCCAACATGCCTTTCAATCAGCTATACAAATCTTGCGGATTGATAATGGCCGAGAATATTTTTCAAATGACTTCAATCAATACCTCCTCGAGCATGGCATTATTCACCAAAACTCTTGTCCATACAACCCTCAACAAAATGGGGTAGCAGAACGAAAGAACCGTCACCTCCTTGAGATAGCCAGGGCTTTGATGTTTATAAAATCAGTTCCCTATACTTATTGGGGAGAAGTAGTTCTCACTGCAACCTATCTCATTAACCGACTTCCTTCCAAAGTTCTGAAATTTCAAACACCCTTGAATGTCCTTCTTGAGAACTATCCCCATCATACCAGAATCTTGAACTCTTTTCCTCCTAAGATTTTTGGCTGCATTGTTTTCATACATCAAAATCAACCTCAGTCAAAATTGGATCCTAAAGCCCTCAAGTGCATCTTTATTAGATACTCTCCAACATAACAAGGATATAAATGTTATCATCCTCCTACACAAAAATTCATTGTCACCTATGATGTCTCATTTGTCGAGCATCAATCATATTTCCAAAATAACCCCAAAGAGGTTGACTATAATTGCAATCCAATCAGTCTCATACCTGCTACTCTACCTAATCTTCTACCCAATACAGTTGATGGTTTCGGATCTGATATCTCTACCCTACACCATCAAGGGGGAGAGAAAGAAAGCACTATAGTTCTAACAGCAGCTCAGCCACCATTAAAAGTGTATTCACGCAAACCGCGCGATCCTCAGCATACCAAACCATCTGAACCACCGGTGGCAAGTCCAGAAAACAAAAATTCAAGTGATGTTGAAGTCCCAAATAGAGTAGAGCATGAAGAAAATAATCCAGGTAATCTTGAACTTCCAATTGCCCTAAGGAAAGGTGTGAGATCCTGCACACAGCACCCCATCTCTAATTTTTTGGGGTATTCAAAGTTGTCTCCAAAATTCAAATTGTTCACTACTAACCTAGATAATATAGCTATTCCAAGCAATATATATCATGCCTTACAGGATGACAGGTTAAATGCAGCAGTTCTGGAAGAAACGTGGGCTTTGAAAAAAAATGGAACATGGGAAGTTGTGGACTTACCAAATGGCAAACATACAGTGGGCAGCAAATGGATATTTACTGTAAAATACAAAGCTGATGGAAGTATTGACAGATTCAAGGCCAGACTTGTAACTCAGGGATTCACTCAAACTCAAGGATTGGACTATGAGGAAACGTTTGCTCCAGTGGCCAAGCTAAATACTATCCGAGTATTACTATCTTTAGCAACCAACCTCGATTGGAAATTACATCAACTGGATGTAAAAAATGCATTCTTAAATGGTGAGCTAGAAGAAGAAATATATTTGAGAATACCTCCAGGCTTTGAAGAAAATTATGCTAAAGGCAAGGTATGCAGGTTGAAAAAATCATTGTATGACCTCAAACAATCTCCTAGGGCGTGGTTCAAAAGATTCAGTGATACCTTACATCAACTGGGATACCAGCGGGGACAAGCAGATCATACTCTCTTTACAAAGGTAGAAAGTGATGGTAGAAGAACGGTGTTGATGACATTATCATCACTGGTGAAAACCACCATGAGATAGAGAAATTGAAGCAACAACTGAGAGAAGCATTTGAAGTAAAAGATTTGGGAGAATTGAGATATTTCTTGGGCCTGGAAGTGGCAAGAAGTAAGGAAGGTATAATTATAACTCAGAGAAAATACCCCTTAGATCTTTTAAAGGAAACAGGCAAACTAGGGTGTAAACCTGCCAGCACTCCTCTAGAGCCAAATTGGAAGAATAAAGAAGAAAAAGAAGAGCATCTAGTTGATAAAGGAATGTACCAACGCTTAGTAGGGAAACTTATTTATTTATCTCATACAAGGCCAAACATTGCCTATGCTATAAGTATTATCAGCCTATATATGCATCTCCCTACTAAGAGACATATGGAAGCAGCTTATCACATCCTCAGGTATCTAAAAAGAACACCAAGAAAAGGGGCTATTCTTTAAGAAAAATCAAGATAGAAGTATTTGTGGTTTTGCTGATTCTGATTGGGTAGGATCTATTGAAAATAGTATATTAACATCAGGGTATTGTACCAAGCTATGGGGGAACCTGGTAACTTGGAGAAGCAAGAAACAATAGGTAGTTGCTCGAAGTAGTGCCGAGGCTGAATATCATGCAATTGCTCAAAGTATTTGTGAGATAATATGGATAGAATGGTTAATGAAAGACCTATCTATGCCAGCATCATCTCCTAAATTTCTTTACAGTGACAGCAGATCGGCTATCAGTATTGTGAATAATCCAGTGCAACACGATCGAATGAAGCATGTTAGGATCGATAGACACTTTGTCGAGCAAGAAATGGAATAAGGAGACATAAGACTCACATATGTACCAACAAAGAATCAAGAAGCTGATATATTAACCAAAGCCATGCAAAAACAGGGATTTGAAATACTCAAAGGCAAGCTGGGAATGATTGACATCTATCCACCAGCTTGAGGGGGAGTGTTGGAAGATAAAGAAAATATGGGCTCCAGATAAGGGTTATCAACAACAATTATTTATCAATTATTTATCACAACTAATATGTAAATTAGTATTTAAATATTGTAAAATCTATTCCTAGAAAATAGGAGATAAGTAGGAGTTAGAAAGAGTTATTCTTGGAGATTATTTAGGAGATTTATTGTATATATATTTCCTTAAACTAGTAAATCAATACATGATGGAAAAGTTATTATTCCATACGAATTTTAGCAGACAGCATGAACTTTTTGATCACGCACATGCTACATGCACAGATAGCCTCTTCTTCAAGAGTTTATAGTATAAAGTTCCATGGTTATTGGAGAAACAAATCAATGTTTGTCCTAGTTCCTGTTGTGGCAAAATAAAGTTCCTTGTCCAATCTTGAAAAGCTTGATTAGAAAAATACGTTTGGAGAACTAGTCCCCCAACCCAAGCCATACGACAATGATGCACATTACATATACACTGCATGCGATATGCATAACTGTAACTCATATATCATGTCATCTGCCAAACAATGTCTACCTTTTGGAATAAGCTCCATTAGCAGATGCACCTGAAGTTTTCCCAGGTTCATTATTTTTTCCTGTAATCATATTTAAACTGCCCAAACTTCCCTTAGATCTCTTGATGGGTAGTTTTTCTTTCCCCTCTGATAACTTGCCATCTGCTTCCATGCTGCTACCAGTGTTTCCCTATAAACAAATTTGAACATCATTCTACAACTAGTACAAATGACCAAGAGATGTATTCCCCCAACAGAAATCAAGTAAATATGGGCGTTCAAGCAACTCACAGAAGCTTCAGCTATGCCATTAGGGGAAGGAATAGCGAAAGGACTAAAAGGATAAGAACCCTGTTCAAGTTTCAAAATATAGAAAACATTTAGTCATTTCCAGACGATGAGAGTTGAGGAGCAAAAATAAAATATAATCAGCAGAACTACCGGAGGAATGGATGGATGAGCATATATGCCACCATGGGGATACATAGCAACATACGGGTGTGGTGGTGTACCATAGGGCGGCATGATAGGCTGCAGATAAATATAAAAGTTAAATTACAAAACTATTGATGAAGTAAAACAGAGTTATCAGAAGGTAAAACATGCTTATGTTTTACTTTAAAAAGTTCAAAGTGAGAAGAGGTCTCTGTATATGACACATCAGGGTACCTACTTTTCCTTTTTCACTTTGGGGTCTCTACAGTTTAATTCTGTTTTTGGTTTAGAAAATTCTTGGAATATAGAGACAACATGTTTGGTGCAAAAGCCTAAATAAGGACAAATGCACATACAATTCACTAAAAAACAAAATTTTAATTGATTACAGAAACATTCCCTCCCATCTAATAGAAGGTAAACAAAAATGTTTTTCTTAGGCGCTCATCACTGTCAGAATTTTACCAATTTTGTAGCCAAATGAACACATGACATGTAACACCCCAAATAATTTTAGAATATTTGGAGGCTTAAGGAAATAAATTCGAATTTAATTTGGAGAAAATTTGGGATTTTTTGTAAGACTTGGGTGAGTGTGCGTGAAATCAAATTGAATATGAAAATGTGTAAAATTAGGGAGTGATCTAATCAACCAAGGAATGAGTTAAAAAGCACAGGTGAATATGTATACATATATATAATAATATATATAAAAGAGAAAACAAAAGAAATATGTGTGTGGGTAAATATATATGTATATGTACATAATATACATATAAAGTAAAAAAACAAAATAGGAACAAAGGGCTAGGGGGGATGTGAGGTCTTTTTCGTGGAAAGGAACCCCACACGTATTTTTCTAATCAAGATGTAATTCATAAGCATTGGTTAAAGGCCTTTACAGGAACCTTTCTCAAGAAAAAAAATCCCCAAATTATGATGTGAAAGCATGCTCTAAAGAGAGGGGTGTTTTGCGACACACATGGAGCTCGCCATTCAGCCAGAACAAAAAATTCTCAACACATAAAACATAAAGATATAATGTTCACTAACTCACAATAAACAGTCAACAAGATCATGGTTCAGGAACAGAAAGTAAATAAAAACAGTTCCCTTCAGACCACAAAAGGGTGCTTAACACTCACAAAATCTCTTGCATCTTTCTAGCCAAATAGAACACAACACACAAGGGGCTCACCACTCATTGAACTCTATAAATAAAACAGAAAGATATAGCACAAAGATGTATAGGAATGCTCCATGTACAATCAAGAAGATCATAGTTTAAGATATTACAATTAATGCACAACATCAAAAGCTTAACTAGTAACTAACCAAAAGATGAACAAAAAAGACCAACAAATAATGAATACAAAAAATGGGACATTCCCTCCCTCCAACAGATGGTAAACAAAAATGGTTCCCTTCAAACCATAAACTATGTGCCCAAACACCCTTAAATTTCTACTCTTCTCCACCAAATAAAATGGAAAATATGTAATCTCAAGAAACAAAACAGAAACAAATAGCATGAAACAAGGATGTATAAGAACACTCAATGCAATGTCAAGAATATCATAGTTCATGATATTTGAATAATGTATACTCCACAGATTCCTTGTTACAAGTGTAAAACAGATTGTGGACTGCTCGATTATACCACCGAAAATTTTTCCAATAAGGATAAAAATTCTAATATAGATTCTACATGTGACACCTAAATCTGTTAACTCCAGTTTACTTCACTGTACAAGAGTTGCAGCCCCTCAAGCAGCTATATATTATATGTAACCACGACAAAAATATATGAATAATAAAATAATAGTAAGGTACATGTTTCAGTCATTGTGTCTCAATTCTCAAGGAGCTCAGGGCCGCCTTGTGTTCATGATTAAAGATCAATGGTCTAGGGCCAAGAGAAGCAAGATAAAGATGCTGTTAGCCATCTGATGAAATCTTTTTAGCCTATTTAGTAAAGTAAGTCATTGACACATTGTTTTTTGAAGAGGTTGGGGCAATGCATAATCAACATAAAAACAAAAGAAAAGTCTACCTATATGAGTTATAAAACTATCTTAAAGAATAATAGCCAAGAACAGTGGATGCACTAATGTCATATCGAAAACACTACATAAAAGTGCTTATGACAAGGCAATGTGACAAAAGATAATATTTTTATATTTACATAAAACTACTAAATGTTTCATGTTTTACATTAGAATCATTTAGGGTGTGTCGCATGGAAATTCCATGGAAAATGTCACATCCAAGGAATTGAATTCCATTTTGCTGTTTGACACACTGCATTTTCTATGGAATTGAATTCTGTAGTACAACCCTTTAAAGCATGTTTTGGCCTATTTTCCATGGAAAATTGATTCTAAGGGGGTGGTGGTTTTTGATTTCCATAGAAGTTGGAAAATATTTTCTTTTCCAACTAAATGCAATCAAACACACCCTTACATCCTATCATATAAAAAATTGAAGTGTTCACATTCTATATGTTGGAAGGACGTATGAAAAACAAGTTTGATATCTAATTAGAAGATAGTATTTCCAAACAAATTGAAGGTTTAGTAGTTAAAAGAGTTTCTAAAATTAAAATGTTTAAAACACGATTGTTTTTAATCATTGACTTCCAAATGATTTTATGCTTTCATGGTTGTTCAATACGGATAAGTGTCTAAATCATGTACATTTTGCGCGGGGGGGGGGGGGGGGGAAGTCCCCCATTGCAAAAGATTCCTATCATTGCTAGATCGCAAGTCATGGCCCTACCTAGGATGGAAGGAGATTGATTCCATGGTCTGAACTAGCGAACTAGGTTGCAATGGAGCACCTTTTCTTGTGACTCCAACACCATCTAGTGTATAATTCCGATATATATATATATATATATAATAATAGGTAGGGCATGATCCAAACTTGTTTGACTTGTCCAAACCCGTTTGAGGTAAGTAGTGTCTCATGGCCCTTCGCAGACTGATTTTTTTTTTTTTTTTTTTGAAGCATCAACTTCCAGAGATGAAATTCTAGTCATCATTGTTCAATTTGTTTTTTATACTCGCTGTACTGCTTACAATTTCATTTACAAACTTGTAAACATATTGCACTCTTTGTGCAATAAATAGCTTTTCTGGTAATGAAGTTACAACATATTACAACTTATCGAACAAAAGAGAAACTTTCAGAATCTAGCAGACAAAAGATACAACTTTGTAAAAAATTATTCTCCGCGCAAGGTTAGTTGAAAATGGTAGCTATTTATTCTGCACATATAGGCCCAATTAAATCCTGATAAGAAACTAAAAAGTAAAGGCCAAAAACATTTATACCTGAACTCCCCACATGTAGGGGTGAGTTTGAGGGCTTGACGCCAAGAACCCATGTGGAGGCATAGGAGAGTACGCCTGTTATAAACAGATATTGACTAAATAACTACTCAGAAAATTCTTAAAAGGAAAAAGGAGTGAAATGATTAGGTTTGACTGTGGAACCTGAAAACCAGTCCAGTCTGGGTTAGCTGTGGCGGTGGGTGTTGAAGACTGTTCCTGAATATTGCCAAAGTCCAACGAGACATATGCAAAGGACTTTGAAAAACATGATACACGTGCTAGTAGAATGAAACCTGAAAGGTGAAACACAAAAGTTTACCTGCGTGGTAGGCGCCTTCAACTCCTTTGCCTCCTTTGCAGGCTTATCCACCTCACTACTACCCATTGATTCAACTGCACCAACACCTCAAGAGTTCCTTATACCATCCTACATGGTTAAGAGTTAGATGTATTAGCTCATTTTTTTCCTTTCAAGTACATCACTTGTGTTCCAATATGACAATGCATTTGAACTGACCCAACCGCCTACGCATGCTATTCAACTCATATTGTAAAATATTAAACAAAGAAAAAAACAAATCAATATTTTAAAATGCACATGTCAATCTAGGTTCTGGCCTTGCTTGCACCGATTTACTAAAATATCATCATACTAAACCTTTACCCCATATATATAGGCTGGCTACATGAATTCTAGCTCCGCAGCATCTAGTGAGAACCCGTAGAAAGACAAAACTATAAAAAAACATCACCGGCGAAACTCAATGGGAGAATTATACGATCAATAACCTAGAACAAGCTTACAAACAAACGATATGTTCAGAAAACATCAGCAAAGATTTGAACTTGACACACCGCTTACCGCCAAGATTGCCAAGAACTCGTACAGGAAAACCGAAATCAGAGTTTGTGGAGCCACTAACGGGTGCAGATTCCACGTCAATCGCGCAAAAATTTCTAGGAAGCCGAAAATGTGAAGATTCGGACAGAGAAAGCCAGGGTTTGATCGAGCTTCTGTGAGATCGTTCGTCGGTATGCCACTGTGTATGGAGGATTTGCAGAGAGCTGGATAGAAAACCCCAATTGCTCCGCTGTCCAATCCCTCTCCGTCTCTCTCGTGCTTGTCAATGAATGATTGGTGATTGCTTAGATGATTTGATTGTTAACGATTCAATGGTTGAGATTCGCATTGGCGTATAGTTGCATGTTCGTTAAGAGTATGGTGGGCCTCGGGTTATCGGGCCGAATGCGGATCCGGACCAGCTGCCCCGAACGTGAATCGTCAATATTCCGGTACCAAGTAACCTTAAAGTCTGAAACTACCTCTAAATTTCCATGATAATGTGAATTTTAGTAGTCAATACTGGTACTTTAATAAAGCATACATTTTGCAAGAGTAATGTTCATTAATCAAAATAATAACCTACTTTTCACCTTTATTTCTCCCCTTCCACGTTAAAGAATTCAAATTCTTGCTTTTTCGAGGAAATTACATTTTATTCCATTTTTAATTTTTTAACCAATTCCGACTCCATCAATATGATTCTCAAAACATTCATGTGTGATAATTTATCACATAAACATTGCATGATATATTATTATTATGATAATTTATTATATATTATTTGAGTCGGTTTAAGACATAAGTCACTAAGACCTATGTCTAAGGTTTCAAAAAAATGACACACGAAAAGAATGATGGATTAACATATTTTATTAGCATGCTACAGTTGACCTGTGATTAGCATATTTCACCTAAATGTTGTGGCTGTATAGCACATTTAGGATCATTTGGCCATAAGATGGGTGGGTCTTATATTAATCTTTGTCTCACAGGTTTAACTTGGTTGGGGGCATTCTCTGCCACAAACTAAAGATGGAAAATTATTTGGATGGGGTTATTCAGCAGATGGTAGATTAGGACAGACGGGAAAACCATTGGAGTCAAGTAGTGATATGTCAAAAGCAACAGAATTCTCAACTTCAACTCTAGAAGCTACTGAAAAGTTGGTTTTGGAAGCAATGGAGTCGAGCAATTCTCAAGTTAAACTCAAGAAGCTGCTGAAAAGTTGGTTTTGGAAGCAATTGAGAGGGAGAAAGACATGCCTTCCATTTGGGTGCCCTCTTTCATTGAAGAACTGTGTGAGACTGAAGTTGTAGATGTGGCCTGTGGATTTTACCATTCACTAGTTCTTTGTTGTAAGTTCTAATTAAAAACGCATTAAGTTACATGACACGTGTATAGTTTCATTGAAGTGGATTTTGATGTTTTATTTCAGGTGATGGCACCTTCTTGAGCGGTGGGAGCAATGTATATGGCCAGTTGGGAAGAGCGAGTCAAGGTTTAGGAATGCTGCTGGTTGACATAAGCATCCGCCATGTTTCTATTGCATCAGGCCTTGGTCATTCTCTAGCCATGTACCAGATTGCAAGCCCAGATGTATTGCCAGACCTTAGTTTTTGGGACCCTGAGACGAGATGTGAAAATGGGCTCCGAACTGTATAATACATTCAAATTTTATTTTTTTATAATAAAATATAATAAATAAATAAATATTTATACCATAAGAATAAAATTAAATTATCAATTAAAAACTACCATAAACAACGAAACAAAATGAAGGATACTATCATAAGTTAAACGAAATGAAAGAGCAACTAATCACTAAAAGTTGAAGCAGATCTGGAGTTAGAACATTTGAAAGACTGAAACTGATGACCCAATCGGCAATCAAGAGGCAGCGAGCCACCGGCCACAACCCACAAGGGCGAGCAACGAAGGGCGATGGCGAGCCAACGACCGAACAGAGCACCGAGAGGCGATGCTTGTTGGGCGAGCGCCCGAGCAGCGAGCCACCGACCATGAAGGCGAGGCAAGTAAGTGAGGACGAGTGATCGCTGATCGAGAGGCGAGAACACGAGGGTGAGAGCGAGGAGCAGCAAGAGGAGAGAGAGGCAGCGAGCTACCGACAACCAAGCAGCAACGAGAGGCGAGAGCGAGGGCAAGGCACGACGGAGCCAGAAAGGTAGGGCAAGGGCAATGAGCGAAAGAGAGGGAGGGAGAAGGGTCGCGAGAAGGGGGTGGGCCAGTGAAAAATGCATGGGGCCCTAGGTTGTGAAATTTCCATAGGCCTCTAAGTTGTGAAATTTGCATGGGCCACTTTCAATTTATGGGCCCCTAAATTGTGAAATTTTCATGGGCCCTGAGGCAGCCGCCTCACGGGCCTCATGGAAGGTCCGACCCTGCTCAAATGGTATAGGAGATACCACCACAGGCATTGTTTCTTGGGGGTGGAACCAGAGCTCTCAGCTGGGGAGGGAAGGCCCAAAAAACCTTCCCTTGTTGTTCGAGGACTTGCCCGGGGAAACCCCCATTTCTGTGTCAGGAGGCTGCACGCAGTCCAGCGCGTTAACAACGAGAAGAGACATATGGGCTTGGGGCAGTGATAAAAATGGGAGGCTTGGTTAAGGTAGTTCCACTGATGAAGCTGAACCAAAGTTAGCTGAATATTTGGAAGGTTATGAGGTTTTACAAGTTACATAGGCTTTTATCACAATCTTGTCCTACTTGCATCAGGAAATAATAGAGGGAGGAGACACTAGAAGGTGAAAGAAACGCTAGAGGAAGGAGACCGTAGATGCTGACAAAAAGAAAGAGACGACAGACGCTCAATGCTCACACAAGACAGAAAGAGAGAAAGAAAGCTATGATTCACTAGATCGCTGTGACCTAAAGTCTTACCAATCCTTAAGCTGACTCCGCGTATTATACTATTATTATTTATCATTCATGTAAAAAATTTATTAGCATAAAAAATGAAATTGAGAAATTGTTTTATTTTATTTTTAGATGGAGAAGAGAATAAAAACTAAAAAGTGGGAGTAGGATGGAAAATAATTTTGTATTATTTTTATTTAAATTAATTTTTGCTTAAACTCATAAAAGTGTATATTTTACTTAGATTTCTAGTTGTTATGCCTGTTAAAATAATAGTCCAAAAAAAAAAAAAAAGGTCACGTGGCAGTTCTAGGAGTCGTCACGTGGCAACCCATCAAGTTGCCATCTGGCTGCATGATGCAACCAGGAGGTAGCATAGTGGCCGCATGGAAGCAACCATAGTGGCTGCTTCCCTCTCTTCCCCGTGCTGCCACGCGATAGCGTGGGCCAAGAGAAAGTGAGGGGGGGAGCTTCTCCCTCCTCCCACGCTGCCACGCAACAGCATGGGCAAAGAAAAGCCACGTTGTCTCGTGGTAACGTGGCTAAGCCCCCCCAAGAGACCTCTCTCAAGAGTACTTCAAACCCCTTAGGGAGGTCCCTTGGGGGTGCCTAATCCTCTCCTCTGCGCGCGTACCCGCGTACACTTACGTGTGCGCTCGATCATGCAGCCTCGCACCAATAAAATCTTGTCACTTGACACATGGATGCCACTCTCGTCGCTATAAATAGAGGGTCTTTTCTTCTCATTCGGTATGCAATCTCTCACTCTTGTGCTTATATTTTTGCCTTCAAACATTTTACTTCTACGAGGGTCTAACTTAAGCATTGGAAAAGTCTGCACGGGGACTCTCACCTGCACCCCTAACTGATTTTCTTTCAAGCAGGTCATCCATCACTCCTAACCTAGTCGAAGGGTTCATCCATCACTGTTGCTACCCTCGGGAGACTCATCTATCGCTATTATTACCCCCCGAGAGACTCATCCATCGTTGCTACTACCCCCAGGAGACTCATCCATCGCTGTCGCTCCACCCCAGGAGACTCACCCATCTCTCCCGATAATTATTCATCGTTTGGACAATTCACACATCACTCATCACCCAAAAGAGTTATCTATTTCTCCAATGGGTTATCCATCGCTCAAATACACCACATAAGAGTCATCCATCGGCAGTTTCCCATCTACAAATTTATTGTTGTAATTGTGTAACAACAATTAGGGTCGTCTATGGGAAACCAACAAAAAGCCAAGAAATTCTCATCTACTATGGCATAAACTTGAAGCGGTCGACATACTCTCTCTCGTGGTGCACAATCACCTCAACGAGAGACCCTCCCTTGTGTGGAAGATCAACATCAAACTTCTCGTGAAGGCTAACTATAACACCCCACTTTTTCTTACTGAGCGTGTCACTGTACTAGAGCTCAAAATATACTTAAATTCCTTTTTTTTCGCTATATATATCTTAAACTTCAAGTATTGAATTCCAAACAAAAGCCCCAATATATCATTTACAATACAGAAGCAATAATCGAAACCTAATATGGTACGCAACTAATTTCACTTTAATCATGACATAGAAATCTGTACCATTTTACGTCTTCAATAATTAAATAAATGGAGACTCATTTTTCGAGATAACAACTGAATATCTTAAATGATACAATCTAATGATACTTCAAAATACATTAAATTATACATGATCATCAATAAACTTCTAAACATGGCTAAGAACATCTCCTGAATCTTGATGAAGAAGCAAATACCGAAACAACTCGCCAAACACATCGGCCACATCATCACGTGTTGTTACAACTCAATCGCCTCCTTGCCATATCTGCAAGTCCTAACTGGAACATTTGAATGTTTCAGGGGCATAACCCAATTAGAAAATGAATCTTCTAGTGAGCGTTTTAAAAACAGTTACATGAATGCATGATGTAAATACATGAACAAACATTTACCCTAGTGTAACTTCCCAAGCCCAGCTTAGCACAAAACCCTAAGCAGAATCTTGACACATTCGACAAGATAAGCCTAACGTTGTTCTCTCAATTACCCTTAGGGAATTACGGCTACACTATCGGGGCGACATTCTATCCCGTGCACAAGTATCAATATGTCAATAATATCATGCCATATGAAAATCACGTCTTTTAATGTCACAGTATATGAATAAGTATGATAAAATGGTGATAACTTTTATGAATAACATAAGCCATTATATCATATATAAGTTTTTGAGGAAAAATCACTCACCTTTGCCCAAAGATCAAGACACCTCGAAAAAATGCACATCGCCTCGATATGCGTGCATGACCTCGATTTTCGTGCCACACCTCAAAAGTTGCACAAATCACTTAACCTCGAGAATAACACTCCTATAAAGCATATTTATACTAAGAACTTCAAAAAAGGAAATTCCAGAACTTACTCGAAACTTCATTTGCACGCAAAATGAGGCTAATCTTTGCAGAAATCGAGAAACTAAAAAGCCAAACACCAAATCTTTTTGCACAAACAACCTCAAGTTATTTTTTTCTTTTTTTTCTATATTTTTTTCAAATTTTTCTGGCATCGCACATGCCCCCACGCGCTAGGGCGAGTGGGCTGCGCGTGATGACCACGTGTACAGCCCACGCCGGTCATCTTCCCGGTGCCGATAAGCCAACGATGCTGGTTCTCCCTACCTTGATAATCCTCAACCTCAGGGTATTCCCTACAATCGATTCGGTCACTTTTTTAGATTATTCAGATACTAATATTCCTCGAAATTCTATTTTTCTAATAAAATACTTATTCTCATTTAATCCGAATTTCTTGGGTATTACACTAGCCACCCCTCACTCATCAGTTTACTCATGAAAGCTAGTTCCCTCTCACCCATCAGTCCGCTCGTGAGGGCCAGCTCCCCCTCACCCATCAGTCTGCACATGAGGGTCATCCACCTCTCACTCAACAACCATCTTTTCTAAGGCATTCACATCCATTGAACATTTAGTTCCAAGCTCCACCATTTATCAACTCACATGCCCTTCTGGGGCCTTATTTTCCTCATCACATTGGCTCAAGTGTACTAGCCCACCCATGGTTCCTCTAGCTAAGTACGAAGCGCTACAACATCAGCACGTTGAAGGGATGCAAGCCCTTTGTGAAATGGCTGATATATTGCAAGGTTTGGTTCCTCGAGCCTCGATGCCTGCTACCTTGAGAAAATTTATACTAGAAACAATTCCATCCAATAGGGCACGTCAAGAGGTTCTAGGGAAATGGCTCTTATTGAGAGGCTACTCCCGACTCTCATGCTCAATCTGCCCTTCCTCAAAATAACTGACCAAGATCTCCTCTAAGAGGGGCTCATAGCCAAACCTCCCCTTGCCAAGAAAATCAAGAAAGGGTTAAGCGTCAAAAAGGCAGGTGGGCGAAGCCCTCATAGGGGGAGATACTTTGAGACAATGGCTAGCACCCCCATAGAGGGAGGACAAAACTCTTCTAAACCAGTGTCAAGACAGAATGATGAGCTTGATGACGACCCTACTACATTCAGTGCTCGAAAAATAGCCGACATGAAAAAAATGATTGAATAGGTGCTGCAACAGAATAAGTTATTACCCGTTTTCGAGGAACAATCCCATGAAAAATTACCATTTGTGACAAAAGTAATGGAAAAACCCTTGCCGAGAAAGTTTAAGATGCCTCAAATAAACCCTTATTCAGACAACGACGACCCTTATGATCACTTGCAAAATTATGAGTCTTTAATGATACTTCATGGATGGGACGATGAGATAATGTGGAGGGCATTTCCATTAACCTTAACTAGGCACGCTCGGGCCTGGTTTAACGATTTACCCGAAGCGTCCATTTTTTGATTCAGACAGTTAAAAACGAAGTTTATTAAGGCATTCATTATCAACAATCAGAGGGAAAATGATGTAACATATCTTTTTAGCATTTGACAAGGGAGTGAAGAAACCCTACGCCACTACGTAAATAGATTTCAGAATGCCACACTTGAGATTTGTAATCTACCAATTGAAATGGCAGTGTATGCCATGTTTCAAGGGGTGCGACTGATTTCTCTCCAAGAATCCCTATCTCTAGACCCTCCAAAATCCTTGGCAGATTTGTTCGTCAAGGCCAATAAATATATACACCATATAGAAGTAATAAGGACAGTGGCAATGGATGAAGACATGGAGTAGAAAAGAAAAGAGCGAGATATCGAAGAAGTCTTTAATTGGCGACAAGAGAAGACTCGAAGACTGGATGATGTCAGGCCCCAGTTCAACCATTATTCTCAGCTCACCCAACCTTGGTCTGCCATATTGGCAGCCATAGAAGGATCAGACCTAATCAGACTTCCAAAAAATGTGGATTGACCTATAAGGAAGAATCAAGATGAGTATTGTCGATACCATAGGACTTGTGGCCATTCCACTGATCAATGTTGGGAATTAAAAAATCAAATTGAGATGCTTATCCAGGAATGACACTTACAAAGATATGTACGAGAAGAAGAGGAAAATAATAGGGAGCCACGAAGAAAGGGAGAGAGGCCTAAAACACAGGAAATACATAATCCAAGACAACAAGAGAGATGAAGCGATTACAAACAAAATCCCCCTCTGGATAATGAACCAATACATCAGGCTATACATGTCATTTCGGGTGGTGAAACCTTGGCTGGTGATAACTCCTCTTCCTGAAAAGCATATGCCCGTCTGGCTTACCAAGTCAATTCAGTAAATTGAGGTTAGAGAAAATGAAGAACTCATTATGTTCACACCTGCTGACAAATGAGATGTAATCATTCCACATGATGACCCCATGGTAATCTCAACTATTATTGCAAAACACCCCATTGAAAGAATTTTAGTAGACAGTGGTAGCTTAGTTAACCTCATTTATTGGAATTGTTTCGAGCAAATGCACATTTCCCAAGATTAATTGAAAAATATCTCTTCCCATTTATATAGTTTCACCGAGAAAACTGTCCCGGTTGCTGGTTCAATTCAGTTGCCAATCACATTGGGCTCTGGTCCTCAGAACACAACACATCAGGTCTGCTTTATGGTGGTTAAAGCCTCATCAACTGCATAAAATGTAATTTTTGGTCATCCCCTACTCAACAACATGAGGGCTGTAGTCTCTTCCTGCTATTTTTTGATGAAATTTCCTACACCCCAAGGAGTGAGACAAGTTTAAGGGGATCAACGGAAAGCCCGCGCATACTATGTTGCATCTACAAAAGAGAAACAGAGTGAAAAGACTGTATTAATTGCCAAGCAAACTATGCAGGACTAAGTTATATTATTTCCTTCATTTCAATTATTTGTATTGTAATAATGTGAGTCTAAAATGGGATTGTGGACGTAGGCATATTAGCTGAACCACATCAAAATACTTATACTCACTCCTACAAATAAATTATCATCATTAGGTCTACTATTATCTACTAGATTCTATCAAGGGTCATTTTCAAATGAAAGGCCCGTTGCCCCGTGCCTAGCCTGACAAATAGGTGAAAGCTAAAAGCACGTTGCCCTGTTCATAGCTCGACAATGAGATAAAAGCTAAAAGCTTATTGCCCCGCGCATAACCCAACAACGGGGTGAAAACTAAAAACCTGTTGCCCTACTCATAGCCCGGCAATGAGGTGAAAACGAAACACCCATTGCCTCGTGCATAGCCTGGTAACGAAGAGAAAGCTAAAAGCCCGTTACCCTGCTCATAGCCCGGTAACAAGAGAGATAACAAGCCTATTGTCCCACACGTAGTCCAATAATAGGGGAAAAATGAGACATTGTCCTGCACATAGCCTGACAATAGGGTGAAAATAAAATTGTTGTCTCGCACAAAACCCGACAGAAAGGACCATAATATATGTTCCCCACGAGCAACCTATACTGCTTTGCTTAGTGACCTAAGCCCGTTACCCTACTACTAGCTCGGCAACGAGGTAAACACAAAAAGACCTGTTGTCTTACTAACAAACCGACTGTAAGACCCCGTTTCAGCATAAGGTTGTCATGTAATTTAGATGAGTTTAAAATATCGAAAAGTGGGTTTGATAGTGAAATAAGTCATTGAGTCGACTGAAAGGAGTGCTCTAGAGCTTAGATATCAAAGGAAAATAATATAGTATTAATTAGCAATTCGAGAAGTGATTTTTAGCATTAAAATAAATTGGATCAAGAACAGTTTTCGGTATAGCTTCAATTCAGGCCGAAAGATCGAATTGTCGTGAGGGATTTCTGAAATGTCAACAGAACCCTTGAGAAACCTTGATTTTGTAAGAAGAACAACCCTTGAGTGATTTCGGGTTGAATTGAGAAAGTTGGCAATCTAAACGAATATTCGCACCTAAGTGTAATTTCTTGAAATTGCCCGAGGGAGGTTTAAAGGATGATTTGTCAGGATCTTTAGGGATGAAATGAGGATTTTGGAACTTGAGGGTCTCATTGGAGAAGATAGAAAAATTAGGGGCTTGATGAAAATGGGTAAAGTGTAATAAAGGCAAAAGTGAGGGGCAAAAGTGTAATTCTATAAAAATAGGAGCTGCCATGGCCGACTAGTAGCTGAGACAGGTTGTTAATCAAGGCATCCGACCATTGGGATCTCGAGAGGTCGGGTCGGGGAAGCTCAATGACCAAAGCCATGTCGTCGGCAAGCTCGAGAGTGGCCGAAAAATCGATAGTGGTTCGGTCGGTAATGGCGTGGCCTGTAATCGGCCATTCGAGGCCTTTGTCGCTGCTTTTGGGTCATCCAAGGGATGCTTGAGGCATTAGAGGCATCGGGTAAGGCAACCATAACCGATTGGAGGGTTGATTTTGCCTATAAATATAGCTAAGACTTGGTCGAAAGTTTACAAAATTGGAGCTTAAATCGAGAGGGTTAGCGAATGAATTGGGGGATGAAACCATAAGAATTTTGTTGCCCATGATCTAAGTAAGGATTCTGGAGAATTTGAGGTATTTTGATGGCGGTTTGATGGGTGTTCAAAGCTCGCCGGAATTCGAAGGCGGGAAGTGAGGCCGAGAATTTGGTCGACCGATTGAAGGCCTTCCAGTGCTCATTTTAGGCAGCAAGAGGTGGCATTGGGATCGACTGGAAGAGAGAATTCTCGAGGTGCAACCATCTCCCATCACCGGTATGCTGTTGCTGGAGAAAAAGGCTAGAACGTGGCCTTCACATGCGGCTGTTACGCGCAGTTCACACGCCTGACGCATGCCTATGAGGTATTTTCCCTTCTTTTTTTTTTTCTAAAATGCTTAGAATATTATTATAGGATTTTTGGTGCAAAAATATTTTGAAAAAAAGTTGTGGAGATATTTATTTTAAAATATTAGTGAGGAAAAATGGGAAAAAATTGAGGAAATTATGAGAAAAAAATAGGTTCTGATACCTATTTAAATGAACACGATGATTAGGGTGCCTTGAGACTTAAGGTGAAGTGACTTGTGTAAATTTTGAGATTGAAACGCAAATCAAGGTAGTGCACGTTTTTCGAAAAATTCGAGTTGTATTTAGAGGTGAGAGTTCCTAGCCAAAAACTTGATTTCTTGTGAGTAATTCATACCCCAAACTTGGTTTATTGAAAGTGGTTCTTCTTGATTTGATTTCAAGCGAAAATGTGTTTATTGCATGTGAACTGTTTTAACCTGTGATGGTTGTTTCATGAGGGCGGTTCATCCCTAAATATTTTATACATGTGCATTGAATTTTGTACGATAAATTATGTACATGAAATGTTGAGTTTACATGATGCATAGTTGGTGTTGTGGCATTGACATGTTTATGTGTGGTCCACGTGGGATGTGTGTTGTCAATCTGTATGTGGCACTTGAGTGATGGCACTAGGGAAATGTACAAAGGAAAAATGCCCACTTGGGACGGGATTGATGTAATGCCCCATTTTTTCAAGCGTGCTAAAACTTAGGACAATTCTGGGATAATTTTTTTTTCTTAAAAACTATTGCTAAATCATATCACTCCTTATATATATCCCAAAATCTCCATACATTTATCTCGAAAGAAAATCATCATAAATATCAAATGCAGAAGTTAGAATCGAACCTAATATCATAACATGAATCATAAATCAGTTCTTACATCACGGGAACATAAATTTCTCAACATGACTTAATACATAACATAAGTTCTTAACTAACATTAACCCTAAATAGGGTTCTACATTATCAATCCTCAAAACGTTCAGAATTCGAAGTAGCAGAACATCAATACATGAGTTACATAACATACATTCAACTCATCATGCACTTTGCTAAGTGTTATTTCATGCCTCATTCATCCTCGTTTCTGCTACAATCTCCATTTGGAACGTTTGAATATTTCAGAGATAAAGCCTAAGTTAGATGATGAATCATCTAAGTAAGGGAAACAAAACATTTAATACTTATGTATATATGCAATGTACATAACATCATAACTCTCATGTTTGGGTCGACTGCACCTTAAGATTACCCGTCATTTTTCCAGTCTCCTTGCCAGACCGGGGTGTATGGGTGCATCATTGGCAAAGTAACAGAGCTAGTACCTAATCCCAAACCCATGCAATGTATGACCGTGAATCTCATTATGCTCATATGCATATTTCATAGATCAAAACATGTAAATGCAATCTACATGACATACTCATAATAAGGCATGACAACATGATAAGATCATAACACTTAGTCCAGTTGAAAAATACCACTTACCTTCTTAAGCTTATCGGGCTACCTCGATACTCACGCATTGTCTCAAAATTTGTGTCAGACTTTCAATCATACTCAATTATGAACCTTGGCGTACCCTGGGCATCATAATTATTTAAGAAAATCATATTTCTAATTTTATCTAATTTTCCTATTTTCTCCTATTATTTCCTCAAGATTATGAAATAAATACTTTTTTATAAAATTTTCTCAATTTCTCTTCTCAATAATTCCTAAAGCAATATTCCTAAGCCCCAAAATTTTCTCATAACTTTCAGAATCCATGTTCTATTTATTTCTCATTTTCTCTTTATTTTCAAGCATATATTGCCTCAAAAAATCCATAATAAATACCAATCATGCATTTCTCTTCCAATTTCATCATGAAAAATTCTAAAATATCATTATCATATTTCTGAAATTTTTGAATTTTTTTTTGAAGATAACTCACCTTCCCATGGAGCGATTCGGTATTCTTTAATACTGCGATAAAATCTCGATTTGCGTATCCAACAATGCCTTCTGCCACAAATTTTTACACAAACTACTAAACCCAGCCTATAAGATATTTCTAGGAATTTTTTGGTATTTTTCTCTCTCTATTTTTTTTCTTTCTCTTTTTCAAATCTCTCTCTTACTTTTAAATCTTTTTTTTTTACAACCTTTCTCTTTCTAATTTAAGTTCTCAAACTTTTCAAGTTTCCTCTATTTATAGAAGGTTGAGTTAAGTTTAGCATAATTGTAGTGACCCACTATCTTTAATTATTTTGTCACATTTCTTAATTATTTTTCACTAAATATCATTCATAATTTTTAATTATTTATCCATACCCTACTTTGTCTCCACATTTCTCAATTATTTCACCCATTATCTTTTATTATTTGTCCACATCTTACTTTGTCTCCCACATTTCTCAATTATTTCACCCATTATCTTTAATTATTTTGTCACATTTCCTAATTATTTTTCACTAAATCTCACACATAATTTTTAATTATTTGTCCACACCCTATTTTGTCTCCTATATTTCTCCATTAATTCACCCATTATTTTTTATTATTTGTCCACATCTTATTTTGTCTCTCACATTTCTCAATTATTTCATCAATTATCTTTAATTATTTTGTCACATTTCTTAATTATTTTCCCTAAATCTCACTCACAATATTTAATTATTTGTCCATACCTTACTTTGTCTCCCACATTTCTCCATTAATTCACCCATTATCTTTGATTATTTGTCCACATCCTATTTTGTCTCTCACATTTCTCAATTATTTCATCCATTATCTTTAATTATTTTGTCATATTTCTTAATTATTTCCTACTAAATCTCACCCATAATCTTTAATTATTTCTCTACACCCTACTTTGTCTCCCATATTTCTTAATTATTTCACCCACTATCTTTAATTATTTTGTCACCTTAATTATTTTTCACTAAATCTTCTTTTAAATAGATTATTATTTAGTTCATTAATTTTAAGCCCACTTTTTTAGCCTACTAACTCTAAGCCTATTTACTTAACCTAGCCCATTAACTCTAAGTCTATTTACTTAGTCTTTATTTTTTTTCAACTTAGCCTACTAACTCTAAACCTATTAGTTTTCTCAATTATAATCTCTAATTGATGTCAAAAAATATTTTAAATACAAAATTAATTATTATCGAAATACTAGGATATTACAGCTGAGACCGGACTTTACCCTACGGGACCCAAGTGGCGAGACTGAGAGTGGATACCACCCTAGACCAGCTCAAAGTGGCGGGGTTGCGAGTGGACACCACCCTGGGACCATTGAACGGTAGCATTGTTCCCAAGGTGGATGTGAATTCCCATGGATAGTGTTGATCATCTTGTGGTCAGGGTTGTGTTGAGATCCGGATACTTTTGAGTGTAAGCATAATGCCTAGACATGATATAGGGGTGATACCCGGGTTCATGTATTGAGGTTGTCTCTCTTAAGTAGGATTGTGTTATGCCAATGTGTCGATGTAGTTATATTACCTTTAAAGATATTGCATTTTTCCCGGTTAGGGTTAAGTGCTATGTGGGATTCCCTTGGGCTGAGGTATGTCGGAATATGTCAATTTTGTTTCATGGTTTGCATATATTCATGAAAATATTTTTGAACTCTCACTTAGATAATTCATCATCTGATTTGGACTATGTCCCTGAAATATTTAAACGTTTCAGGTGAAAGTAGTGGCGATAAAGGAAAAGGGGTTATCGAGATGTAGTCGTTGAGTTCGTTGGTAATCGTTAGCATATATTTTGTTTATGCTCGAGATGTTAGTAGTTATTGTTGAGAGATGAGACTTGATGTATTTTGTTTTGAAATGTTTTGTCAAACAATTTCTATGTTATGAATAAAGTGAATTTAGTAATGTATTTCAAGGTTTCGATTCTGCTTCTGCTGATGTGACGATATTGCTAGTCTTAACTTATTCTTAAGTTAATATGCAAAGCTAGTGGATCGGGATTATCGAGATTCTGATTTATGTTGAATGATTGTTGAAAAAAATATATATATTCCCGAAATTCTGAATTAACTCATGCTTCGAGAAAGTGGGGCATTACACCGACCACAAGGTGAAAACAACAGGTCTGTTGCTCTGCTCATACCCCGACAACAAGGGAAAACCAAAACTAATCGTGAACGTAGGGGTTACACTGAGCTGCAATAATAAAAGACTTATATTCTTTATAATTGCGGACGTATGCGTTATGCCGAACCATAAAAATTAAATATTTTTGCCATTTAAATTGTACGTAGATGTAGGCGTTACACCGAACTGTGAAAACAAAACATATTGCAAACATAGGCATTATGCCAGCAAGCATGAAAACTAGGGAGCTGCGACGTTATAACAAAAATAGGCCCATTGTCCCGCTCACAGCCTGACAATGAGGAGGTACACACATCTCATTGACTTGCAAGTAGTCTGATAATGAGAAGGCATAAGATCATTGTCTTGTGATTAGCCATACGTCAAGGCAGCATAATATCAACGGCCTCTCAAGGGACCTACGTCGCCTCGCATAGTGTTTGAATGGCGCAATAGCCGTTGTCCTGCAAGAAGAGATATCACATTCATCATTTTACAAGTAATTCGATAAACTAGGAAATAGAATGCCAATCATCATGAACACCTTTGGATTCGAAGAAAATTCTCCAATATGTTAATTCATCTTCTCGAGGTCATTGGCGCTTATAAGAAGTCAAAATAAGAAAATGCCAGAGCTACAAATAACACTGAAGACTTGTTGAAACATTGGCCAAATGAGAAGCTCAAGTCTCATTTTATAGAGGCACACAAGGAGTAGAATGCCAAAGACAGCTACGGAGGAAGTGAAGGAGGAGATTGTTACAAAATAAAGGAGGAAAAATAACCTCTTAAAAATAGGGTAGTGCTACAAGTAGAATACTCTTTCTTCTAGAAAACTCGACAAAAAGAGTAGGGAGCAATTGCTGTACATGTTAAAATAATAGTCAAAAAGGAAAAGAAAAAAAAAAAGGCCATATGGCAGTTCCAGGAGCCACCACGTGGCAGCTTATTAGGTTGCCACCTAGCTGTATGAAGCAGCCAGGAGGCGGCCCCCAAGCCACATGGAAGTGCCCACAGTGGCCGCTTCCCCTCTTTCCCCATGTTGTCACGCAACAACGTGAGCCAAAGGAAAGTGAAAGAGGGCGCTTCCCCTTTCCCACGCTGCCACATAGCAGCGTGGGCAAAGAAAAGCCATGCTGCCGCGTGGCAACATGGCTAACCCCCCCCCCGAGAGACCTCTCTCAGGGCTACTTCAAACCCCTCAGGGAGTTCTCTCGAGGGTGCCTAATGAGGGCCTCTGCGCGCATACCTGCATACACTTGCATGTGCACTCAGCGATGCACCCTCGCGTCAATAACCCTGCAAGACTTGGTCAAAACCACCTCTGAGATACTCGCCAAGAAAATCGAGTCACTTGACACATGGATGCCTCTCCCATTGCTATAAATAGGGGGTCTTTTCCTCTTATTCAGTATGTAGTATCTCATTCTCGTATTTACATTTTTGCCTTCAAGCATTTTACTTCTACGAGGGTTTGATTTAAGTATCAGAGGGTCCGCGCGAAGACTCTCACTCGCGCCCCTAATTGATTTTCTTTCCAGCAGGTCATCCATCACTCTTAACCTAGTCGAGGGGCTCATCCATCACTGTCGCTTCATCCCAGGAGACTCACCCATCTCTCTCGATAATTACTCATCATTTGGACAATCCACACATCACCCATCGCTTGAAGGAGCCATCCATTCCCCAAGTGAGTCATCCATCGCTCGAATCAGCCACATGAAAGTCATCCATTGGCAGTTCCCATCTACAAATTTATTGTTATAACCGTGTAACAACACTAGTGATTTGGATCATTTGGCTATAAGTTTCTATAAATTTAAAATAATAGAGCACTATTTCTTAAGCTCGATTTAAGCTAATTAAATATTAAATAAATATTAATTAAGATAAATTAAACTAAAAATATAAAAAATAAAACTAAAAATATAAAATGCTAATCGACAATAGGTTCTCCATGGGACCTAGGGGAGAGTAAAAGTTCAGTTTATCTGAATTAATTGAATCGAATGGAACTGAATAAATTTGTTGATTCTGTTTGATTTTTTTCCTTGTATTAGTTAGGTTTAATTAATTTTTTTTAAAAATTTGATTTTAATTCTTTAGTTAAAAGAACTGGATTAATCGAACTATTGAATTTTAAAATTATATTATTTTTATATTTATAAAATGAAGTTATTCTTATTGATTTTGCATATTTTTTATAAATTATTTTGATTTTCTTGCATTTATTCAATTTAGTTCGAATTATAAGATTTAAATTTAATTTTATTATTATTAATTAATTCGATTTTTTGAATTAATCAATTTACGTGTTTCAATTTTACTCTTTAATTTAATTTAATTAATTAATAAATTTCTATTAATTTGATAACTGTACCAACGATATAGACACCTCTAACGGGATGACAGCCATCACCGACACCTGACGATGAGAAACAAGCGTTGAGGGAAAAAAAAACATATAATTCTACTTTTAAAAAATCAGCCACAAGTTCCAAACGGGGCCATACACAGCCGTGCAATCGCTGCTCTTTTTCCAGTGCAGCTTTCATCTCAATGCGTTGTACTCTGTAAAAATGGCCGAAGAAACAGAACAAGACCGTAAGCGGGAAGAAGCACTCCGCCTGAAAACCCTAGCGGAAGACAAATACAACTCCTCCAATCTCAAGGCAGCCGTCAAATATGCCAAGAAAGCTCACGCTCTCTGCCCCACTCTCGATGGCCTCTCCGAAATGCTCACCGCCTTCAAAATCCTCCACGCTGCCGCCAAGGCCTCCGCCACGCCGGACTGGTACAAGATCCTTGAGGTCGAGCCCTTTTCTCACATCAACACCATCAAGAAGCAGTACAAGAGGCTCGCCATCACTCTCCACCCGGACAAGAGCTCCTTCGCTGCCTCCGCGGAGGCTTTCAAGCTCGTCGGCGAAGCGTTTCGCGTGCTCTCCGATAAGATTCGGCGGAAGGAGTATGATATGAAGTTGAGGATTGCTATGCAGTCGGCGGTGACTGAGGGGGGAAAGGAACCGGAGGCGGAAGTTGATGCGTTTTGGACCGCGTGTTCGACTTGCCGGTTGTTGCACAAGTTTGAGAGGAAGTATTTGGGGCATAATTTGATGTGTCCGAGTTGTAAGAAGAGCTTCAAGGCTCTGGAGGTTTCGGAGAGTGGTGAAGAAGATAGGGCAGGGACTAGGTCTAGTGCTAGAATTAGGGCTAGGGGCGGGGAATTGAAGCTGAAAATGAGTACTGTTGGGGAGGTTTTGGAGAGGGCAAGGCCGAAGCAGAGGTCGGTGAATTTTGATTTGAGTAATGATTCAAAAAGAGTTGAAGGATCGAGAATTGTGAATAAGAAAAAGGGAAGGGACGACGGGATTGAGGTATTAGAGAAACCGAGGCCGAAGAGGGGAAAACCTGGGGAAGAGAGAATGACATTAGCGGAAATGCAGTTGTTAGCAAAGCAGAAGGTCCATGATGCAAAGATGAAATTGGGATTGAAGGAGAAGAAGAGAGAAAAGAATAAGGAGAATGAGAAGGTGAAAGAGAACAAAGAGAGGCGTAGTGATTCTAAGGCTGGGAGTCCAGAAATTGAGAGACGCAGGGCTAGGAAGAGTGGGAATTTGGAAACTGAGACACAACATAGAAAAGCATTGCAAAGTCGGGATTCAGAGAAAATGGCAGTGGAAGATTCGGATTTCTATGACTTTGATAAAGACAGAGTGGAGAGGAGTTTCAAGAAAGGACAGGTATGGGCCATTTACGATGATGATGATGGAATGCCGCGCCATTATGGCTTGATAGATGAAGTTGTTTCGGTGAATCCTTTTGAGCTGAGGATGAGTTGGTTAGACCTTCAGAGTAATGGAGATGAGGGGTTGATTTGTTGGGAGGAAATGGGATTTCATATTTCTTGTGGGAGGTTTAAAGTTGCAAGGAAGACTTTAATGAATTCTGTGAATATTTTTTCCCATGTCATGGATGCTGAAAGAGCAGCAAAAGAAGTGTATAGGGTGTATCCAAAGAAGGGTTCTGTATGGGCACTTTATAATGAAAATGCTTTGGGCAATGAGGGGAGAAATGCATTAGCTACGGGTAAAAGATGCTATGACATTGTTGTTTTTCTAACAAGTTATAGTGAGATACATGGGTTAAGCATGGCTTACCTTGAGAAGGTTGATGGATTCAAAACAGTATTTAAGAGAAAGGAGATTGGCGGCCATGCTATCAGATGGCTTGAAGAAGATAATGTCCGCTTGTTTTCACATCAGATTCCTGCAAGGAAGCTTTCTGGGGAAGAGGCTCATGACATTTCAAAGGACTGCTGGGAACTTGATCCTGCCTCACTTCCTCCTGAGTTGCTCACTGGTGGAGAGGCCTCGGACATTTAAAGGATTGCTGCAAACTTCATCCTGCTTCACCTCCTCCTGAGTTGCTCAATATTGGTTGGCATAAATAATTTATGACTTTATGGTACTAGACATATGCGCTATATACATACCTTTGCCACTTTGGTCTATGGATGGGAATGAAATACATGTGGATTTGCTGCAAATATTGTTTCAAGTTATACGAACTTTGTTCATTCTTTCTATTGCCACACAGAAATAATGATATAGGATTCGAAGCTTTTAACTTTATGCTTATCTCATCTCATTCTTGTCAGGAAGTTGATTATAGAAATTAGAAAATGCACTATAAAGTGGGAATCATAGTTAAGAAAGGCTGGGGGTGATTTGGTAGGTAACATATCTATATAACCAGTTCGTTATGTTATTGCAAGATCCCACTATTTGATGCTGTCCTATAAGAAAACCTCATAAGAATAATATGGAAAATATTCTTAACAGTTGAGTTCTCATATATCTTTTTGAGTTGAAAATCTTTGAAAAATTTTATGCCTCTGGAAAATTGTTTTTTCCTTACCTTTTTCAATGATGAAATAGATTAATCAATTTGAAGCACATGGATGCGTTATAAGTTCCATGTAAGTTCTTCATGTTAGCAGTCAATTAGATGTCAACTATAATGATAAGTGTGGAAGATGAAATGTGAAGCACACCTTTGATTTGTTGAGTCCTTGGCACTTCTCTTCTGAAACTTAATATGTGTTTTGTTGTGTAATATTGGGATGTTGGTCCTCATTGCTTTTGTTTGTTAAGAATGCTTATATGGTGGTTCTGTGTTCCTTATTGTTGTGTGGGACTTTATTCTAATTTTCTAGTTTTTTTTAATGTTATTAATGCCCTAACATGGCCATGGATAGAGACGGTTGGAGATTTAGAATACATGTGGCCAAACTCACTTGGTGGGATTAAGGCATCTGATTGTTGTTGCTGTGAAGCCCTAGCTTGACGTATAGAGGCCTAAACATTAGGATTATTTTGAATCTCTGATTAGGAAGTTCTTGTGGATTTGCAAAGATAATTATTTAGTTGATGATTGCCATCTTTTTTACTTTTTAGTCTACTCCTCCCTTGGTAATCTAAAGCCTGGTGAGTTTCACATCAAGGGATAGCTAGCTATCAAATATTTTCTCGGTTAGTATTCACTATCATTATGCCTCTGGAAACATTTGGTTGAAATCTCGCTCCTTGTATAAAAAAGTTCACAGCTTCATTTTTTTTTTTTTTTTGGGTGGTTTGTGTCCTTTTTGGTCTGGTGCCTCTTTATGTTTATGCATATGTTTTATTCTATTCAATTGCCATTAAGCCTGCTGTGTCTTCATTTATACAAGCAAAATTGATAAGCCATGCATACAACTTTAATGTCTTCAACTTCACCTGTAATTAGGAGATGCAATTATGCACTTATGATTGTGCTTGCAATTCTTGAAATATGTTTATGTAATGATCTCATAAAATAAAATAAAATAAAAAGGGAGTGCACGAGGTTCCAGCTTTGTGAGAGTTGTATTTGTACATAGTATTCCCATTGCTTTTTTGGAAAGAGGCTGTTTCAACAACTTGAACCTGTGATCTTCTAGTCACAAAAGAACAACATTACTGTTGCTACCAAGGATCAGCCTCTATTTAATGACTCATCGTCAAAAATAAAAAATAAAAAATAAAAAAGAAAGAAAGCTATATGATTATGAAATGAAAGGCCTTTGTAATTGATATGCTTGTCGTGTTCAACGAACAATTATTTAAACTCTTGATGTAATGATTTATTTCATTTTGCAAGTCATTATTCTCAGTGTCTTTATTAATTGTACAGCCCTACTGGTTGAATGATGCGTGTAATAACTGGCTGCTATTTTTCTGAACATTATAACCCCTTTACCTACTCATTTCACATTGGGCTTTATAGTTAAGCTTTGTCCATGCCATCTTTTACTGCTATATTACTGAAATCGGAGAAACGGAACTAAAAGAACATAAGGGACTTGGGATCTAATGTACGGAGAACATAATTATGACCTTTCAGTAACCTGTTTTTGTTCTCTGCAAAATATGTTTTACGAGCATAATTCATTGCATTTGTTCCCTTATCCAAGCAAAGAAAAGAAATGATGAAAGGCGAAGCCTAAGCAATGAGTTCAGCATGTGCTACATTAAATTTGGTAGATTGGGATTATATTTACCTTTGTTGAAGGAAAATGAAATAACTTATATACATACATCTTTCATGCATATGAGAAATTTCTTTTTCTTTCCTTCCGCAAATCCTAGTCCCGAAGGTAGTGTTGGTATTTTTGACTGAGATTTGAGAGAAACAATTTTATTTTGCAATTGTTCATGATCATGGTTTTTAAGTAGATTTCCTTTGTTACAGAATTCAGATTATGTCAGCAAATTCAGTTTTCTAATTGTGAAATGTTTAGTTGCTCAAAACACATTACACATTGCAAGAAATCATTTGATTGTTTCTTTGATTTCTTGGCACACCATGGAGAATTGCTTAAGTTTCAAGGATAACTCTTGCTTGAAATCAGGAGGAAAGCTGGATTTCTTCTAGGTGTGATTGTGGCTATTCTTTATGCATGATTCTCTCGAATTCAGTATAGAAAAGAGTGAAAGAGAATAAGATGAACAAAGGGAAGAATAAAACCATGCTCTCATTAAGGCTTTTCTGGAATTCCAACCTAGAAGAAGTCACTGGATTTAAAAGGCACAGAGATTTGAGCAAATTGAAATGTAGATATTATCTTACTAGTTTCCCTTCTTTCAGTAAAAAGAAAAGAAAAGAAATGTAGATGATGTTATGGTGAGATTTGAAGATCAAGTTATTCTAAGAAAAGATCAGTCTTATCCAAAAAGATAGCGTAATTTTTGATGATGTTGTTCAAAGAATTTAGGCGGAATGATTAATTTGTAGAAGGGCATCTAATATTTTATGTGATTGTAAAATTTATTAAAGCTAAAGAGGAAGTCTTATTGGATGGCTATTTGACCATCCTTATTGTATGGTACGGGAAGTTGGCTGGTAAAACACCAATATGTGCACAATGTGACTGTAATTTAGATGAAGGATGCTAGGTTAAATATGTGGCCATACAAGAAAAGATAAAATTAGAAATGAGGTATTATTGTTGTGAGGTTGAATAGCTCTTATTGAGAATAAGATGTGTGAAACGCGACTAAGATGGTGTGGTCATGTAAGGAGAAGACTAATAGATGCTTGAGTGAGGACAATGGATAGAATAGAAGAAGTTTGTAATAAAGAGGACAGGGGAAGATCAAGAAAAATTTGGTGAAAAACCCATAGGCATGAAATGGGTTACAATGACATTACAGAAGATCCTTATAGCCAAACCTACTTGGCGGAGTTAAACTTGGTGCGTTGTTGTATTACTGCTTTTGCCTGATGATGGCTTGTCATGTCCTACATCCAGAATTTGTCTATGCCCTACAGAAGTATTCCAAGAATCTTACAGCTTTGTGGGCAGTACTCTTTGAAGGGGGAAAACTAAAATATTGGCAAATAACTGTTAGCACCATCAAACCAATAAGGTCTGAAAAGTCTCTAAATATCCTCAACTTCCCCCTTGTTAGGCTATGTGCATATAATATCCTCAGTTTCCCCATTGTTAGGCTAGATGGCCTCCAACGAAGCACTCAAAATTTTCTTGAAGGAACCAGATTCAAAGAAGCAAGGTGGCATCCCTCTTTTACTTGGTGCTGAATGGAGAACTCTGTGAATAACTCCACAGTCATGTAAAGAGGGAAACAAACAGGAGCAGGTCTTTTTTTTGGGGGGGGGGGGGTGTTTGTTGGTGCTGGCAAAGCGTACATGATATTTGAAAATGATAATTGTTCCTCCCAATCAGCTTGGGGGGGGGGGGGGGGGGGGGTTGTGTTGGCGGCGGCAAAGCGTACATGATATTTGAAAATGATAATTGTTCCTCCCAATCAGCTGAGACCCGAAACCTGTTAAGCCTGGATGTAGAAGGGATCTTATGACCGAGGGCATGAGCCAACCTTACAGCAGCAAGTCAATGAGACTCAAATCATTAATACAACTGGGAAAAGTCATCTGTCTGGGCAATTGGGTGAACACCATGCCTCTCAGAATAGAACTGCACCCAATTACACCAAGCAAATTGGAGTACTTTGACTCCCTTCAGTCACTAGGGTGTCTCCAGACTGGAAACAGCTATTTCCGGAACTCTTTTTAATGTGTTCTCAGTCAAGCCAAAAGCCACAAGAGTCATTTTCCATGGACCTAAAAAGATGAATAGAGAAAGCTCTCTTCTTCCTGTTTCCTTCTCAACCAGCCACCAATGTCCATCTCACCATCTGTCCATTTTCATTCTCATCCCTGGCCAATAAAATGGATAAAAAAGGGGAATAGTCACATTTTTCTTTTTTCTCCATTTCTTCTTTCACTTTTACTTCATCTCGTGGGTGAAATCTTGGTTATGGAAGACAATGATCTGATTGAAGACATTGCTTGGACCCATCTCTCCTCCTCCACTCGTTCTAGCCTCTTTTGGCTTCAGGGAAGGTTAGTTTTTGTTTCAGCCCACTCCTTAGTCAATCGGCTGATAGTTGATGAAAGGGATTATGGATTTAGGTAAATCTGTAAATGAAGGAACTGCTGTAAGTTAAGATTTTAGTGGAGTTGGACCTGCACCCAATTCAAAGAAGGGACAAAACAATGCAAGTAGTTCAGTTATGGTACTCAGGTTCCAGTTCTCACAGTGAGTGCTATCTTGTTAGTTTAGCCCAGCCCCCCTTTTGTAAGTCTTGGGGAATGTAGATTTGCTTAGAAATGATACGTAGAGAAGAAGCTCCTCTATTTTGTGGTCCCATATAATAAGGACTTCTCCAGCACTTCCAACCACTTACAAGAAGCCCTACTCATCTAGCCACTCCCCCAAATATTCCTATCCAGCTCTACTTCCAATCCTATCATCTTCTTCCCCTGGAGACATATCCATGTCCTGTCTCCAACTTTAAGATGGTCATAATCAACCCCCTCTTTTCAGTGTGTTTGAAACCCTGTATTTTTCTCTCTTTAATAATCAAATGGGTAGTAAGGCTGTCCCTTCCTTCCCCCTTCTCCCATTCCGAAATTTTTTCTTCCATTATAGTTGATTGCACTTTCCGGATCTTTCAATTTCTTGGCTTCTGGATCCGTTTGATCTAAAATTCTAGAACTTTTAACATGTCTTGAGTGAAATAATGTCAATGTATAAAAGCTCTGTTCTTAGGTTGGCGGGCTCATCACTCTTATTTTGGAGATGTTTTTTGGGGTTCTTTTTGCCTTGTAATTTATTTACTGTATTAAAAAAAAAGGAAAAGGAGAGAAAAATATTGAAATTCTGATACATAATAAGTCCAACTGTTGCATGACAAAAGCTTAGTTGCATTATCTGAAATGGCCATCTGCTGCAACTTGGTTCTGTTCTCCTTATCTCGTGTCAATTTTTAGCCGGTTTGATAAAGCATCTGTTCTCTCTCCCCCTCATCCCCTCTCTGTGTGTGTGTGACTTGATAATTATGTGAGCATCATAACACTTCCATCTTGTTACCCTTTTTCTCTCTCTTTTTTCTTCTATTAACTTGACCAGTGCTTTGTTGCTTGGCTTATCCTATAAGCAAGCTCACAAAAGAAAGGTTGTAGCCCTGGTTCTCTCTGCTAGCGTTCTATTTGTGATTGCCTACTTATTGATATGACCCCTATGCAACATAAAATGGGATTTCAGGAAAATTGGCCCCTATTTACCATATGCTATTAAGAATTCATCAAAGAGCTGAATCTGAAAATGTACCTTATATTTTGTGATTCATTATCTGATGACATATGCTATCACATGCAGGTGTTGATAATTCTAGGGATGCTAGCTGCCCCTTTGTTGCATTGATGGGAGGGTTCTAACTCATCAAAACAGATGTTTTTTGGAGGGCTCTTGTATATATTCGCATCCATTGTGCAAGTTGGATGTTCGTTCATTGTACTTCTGCCCAGCATGTTCATGTTTGCTTTTGGAGCGTAGATAAATATGTTTCCAGGTTGTCAATGGAGGAGTGATTTAGATGGTCGACACTTGACATGCAATAGAACTCTTTTCCACCTGCAGCAGGTACCTTTATGTACCTTGGCTTTTTGCTGATAAGGAATTGTAATTTAGAACAAGAAATTAGAAGGATTCAACTATGGGGTGTTTGGCTTACTACGTTTATAAATTATTGAATTAGATTATAAGTTAGGAAGTTTATTTTTTTACGTGTTTAATAATATTTAAGAGCTTAAATACTATTCAATTTTTAAACTATTTTAACAACATTTGAGATAACCCCCCTCCTTCCCCCTCCAACTTTTCTAAATAAGTTCTCACGAGTTTTTTGAGTTAATCAAGTAAATTATTGATTTATTTTTAAATAAAATATATTTTTTATCCTTTATCATTTTTCATCTCTTTGCTTTCTCTGATCTTGTTGCTACTAAACCTATTTATGGTCACTGCTAGTAACCTTTATCATCATCGCCTTCATGTCCGTTGCTGTCGTTTGCCTCCTCTATGTTTGTAACCGTCGTCCATCACTATCGTCATCGTCGTTTGTCATCCAACGCTATCCTCCATTTGCCTCCATCGTTATCTCTCTGCCTCTTGCTGTTATTGTTGCTTTCATCTTTTTTATTGACTATATATATAAATATATTTAATATATATTTTAATATATATTAAATTAATATATTTAATATTTGAAGTATTTAATAACATGTCTATCATCCGTCAAATTTTAATAGATTATTAGTTTGATTATTAATTTTTTTTAAAATAAACACATAATTATATAACTCATATATTTATTTAAACACATTATCGATTTAAGTATTATTTAATTTTTAATCTTTATATAATTTAAAAGTTATATAACTTAAAAATTGCTTTTAAAAAGGGTAACCAAACACTCTTTGAATATGGAGAATAGCAATCTAATTCTTTTACTATTGTCGAAAGTTTTAATAATAGTATATAACATGACAATAGATTTTAAAAATTTTGGATCTTTTTTTGTTATTTATGCTCATGATTTAGATCTTTCACTTTTAGTCACAGAAGAACCAAGTAAGAGCAAGCAGTTACATAAGCTATCTTAGTTGAAAAATAAAAATTAATTAATTTGATAATACTATTATTTTGTAAATTGATAATATTATCTTTTAAACATGTGAGAGCAAGACGATTATTTTTTTAAATAATAATTTTATTATTTATTTAAATTGGTGGTGGGTTGAGATCTCACAATTCACTAAACACTTAATTCTTCTTTATTTATTTACCCCCCCAAAAAAAGAGATGGCCACCTATTTTCTTTTTTAATTCCATCAACAAAGCTTAATTGAGTTAGCCAACCACCTAAATATTATATGTGAGCCTAATTAAAATTGGCCTTTTTTTTCTTTTACTAATTTATTATTAAATATATATTCTATTGCTATTAAATGAATGATTGTTAGTCACATATATAAAAAGAAATACATTTGACACTATTAAAAACAAATATTATTTCTTTTTTAAAATCTTTTTTATCGATATATCTAATTTTCCTTGCTTCTGGTTGTTATTTTTTATTTTCTGTAATGTTAAAAAATGCATCTTTTTGTTGGCCCTTTAATACGTTGGAAAGGCGGGTGTCAGGTGTGCGTCGAGCTAGCTAAGCGAGTAACGCCATCTCATAAACTGTTTGATCGAAACTGGAAACTAGAAACCACATTGCTAGCAGAATCCGCTGCGGAGAAGAAGAGAATCCAAAAACCATTTCTCCTCTCTCTCTCTCTCTCTCCCCCTTTCTCTCCCTCTCGCTGCATATACATTCAATCCTGCAATCACATTCACGTTCCCATTCACGTAGATACAACCTTTTCTCTCGCTCTATATATATTGCTGCGTGAATTCTATTGCAGATTCTAGCAACAATGGGCTACGAAAACGATCCGTAAGTTTATTCTTTCTCTCTTTGTACAAGTCTGGGGTTAGGGTAAGGTTTCTGATATTCGGTCGGTTTTGGCGATCTTCAGGTACCGCGATGAAGAAGGAGAGCCGCTGATGGACTTCGACGAGGATTTCCAGTCCGATCCCGAACCCGGAGGAGTCTCCGATCACAATCACCACCTCCTCGATGACGACGAAGACGACAATTGGCGCCGCCGGCAGCGTTCTCCGACGCCTGTCTACAATGATCTCGGCTCCAAATCGAAGCCGCGGAAGCGGCTAATCAAGAAGAGCGGGGTGGCGGAGGAGACTCCGGATTTCGGCATTGGGGATCGGGTCCAGGACGATAGGATGTCGTCGGGTGGTGGGAAGAGGAAAATGGTTTCGAAGGATGGTAGCAGTGGTATGAAGAGGGAGAAGCAGTCAAAGTTAGAGAGGAGGGATAGGCATGGGAGTGATAAGGGTGGGAAGACAAGGAAGGGGGGTGGGCACTCGGGAGGGCGGTTGAGAGGTCACAACGGTGATGAGGAGGTCAAGGAGATGTGGGAAACCATTGCTGGTGGTGACTCTGAGGTATTATTGCTTTCAGTTCCCAATTTTATGTTATGGATTGATGTTCAGTTTGTAATTTCCTTATCTTGGTCGTCTTTTTCGGGCTTGCTTGTTTAACTAGCTCCATCCTTTGTGTTTCTGTAGATACCAGGTGCATAATGGCTTTGACTGGATAGTCTTTTTGATGACTAATCTCTGACTTTAGTGACAGGGAGCTATTGTTTCTGTCAGTGATTTAGATTAATAGTCTAATCGCATATATGTATATTGTTTTTTGACAAGTGACTACTATAATTTTATCAGTAAGGGTTTTGTTGTCACCATGCTGCTGAGAATTTGTTGATGTAGTGGTTATGCTGCTGATTGTTCACTTTCTGTTGTTTCCATTTCTGGCTATATATGCAAATTCGTGTGTATTACTTTGATTATATCTTTTAAAATTGGGGCTTGGTAGGCATAAATATTGCCTGTTGGTTCTATGGGGATTCCTGGCGCTCCAGCGACATTCTCCCAATAGAAAGACTCTACTTTGAGTCTCATTAATACATCTGATTATGATTAATGCCATATTGATGCTTTTTGCCCATGTGGCTTAGATAGTTTAATTGCTAAGATTATCATGCTGCTTTTTTTTTTTAATCTTATGATTGAAGACAAAGGGCACCCAGACCCATTTATGATTTCTGAAGGTTTTCTTCTGCAATGATATATATATATATATATATTGTCATTTTGCTCTTTATAAGTTCTTTAAATGGTATAGGAGGATCAAGAAGGTGCTAGAACCATTGATGATGATAACTTCATAGATGATAGCGGTGTAGATCCTGCTGATCGGTATGGAAATGACAATGAACCAAGGTCTCCTAGTGATGCGCCACAGGTTAGACTATCACCCTTCTTCAAAATTTCAATGTTACCTTATCCAATTGTATTAGTTTGTTTCACGTTGAAAGTTTTTGTAAGACTTGAAAGATTTGGCTACAATATTTCTAGGCTGAAGAGGATGAAGAAATCAAACAACTCTTTAAGGGAAAGAAAAAGAAGAAAGGCGAGAAAAGTGCTGCAGAGATAGCATTACTAGTTGAAAATGTAATGGCTGAGCTTGAAGTTGTGGCTGAAGAAGATGCAGAACTCAACAGACAGTCAAAACCTGCTATAAACAAACTCAAAAAGTTGCCTCTTCTTACTGAAGTTCTCTCAAAGTGAGATAGTTTTTTAATTTGTTTCACATGGTCATTTTTCCATTTCAAAATTATGCGTCGTTTCCAATTTTGCCTGTTAACTGGTACAGGAAACAGCTTCAACTAGAATTTTTGGATCATGGAGTGTTAACTCTTCTGAAAAATTGGCTTGAACCCCTTCCAGATGGAAGCTTACCAAACATAAACATCCGTGAAGCAATATTGAAGATCTTAACTGATGTATAGACACACTGTTCTTCCATTTCCTTCATATAAGTAGCAATGCTCTTGTCTGTCTCTCTCTCTCTGAGCTTTTCTTTTTCATATGAAATTATGTTGATACCAATCTGCTGTTCCTTTCATGCAGTTTCCAATTGATCTTGATCAGTACGATAGAAGGGAACAACTGAAGAAGAGTGGCCTTGGCAAGGTTGGGGTCTAATGTAATGGTCAATATAAATAATGTTTACTGTTTGGTCATAGGAGCAACTCCTACTGATTTTTTTATGCAAAGCAGGTTATCATGTTTTTGTCAAAGTCTGATGAGGAGACGATAGCCAACAGAAAGCTTGCAAAAGATTTGGTTGATAAATGGGTAATATGATGTATTTTTTCTTGTCAGCATCCATACATGTTTAGGTCAGTCTTTATGGTTCCAAATTAGATGGGATTTCTGTCCCAGATCATGCAGTATACTAGTGGCAGATGTAGAGAGATCTTTTCCCTCCTTAGAAATAAAATGAACGTCCATTCTCTGATATATTCAGCAAATTTTATGGGTTAAAAAAAGAAAAAGAAAAAGAAAAAAAGATGTTTATCAACATTTGTCTTTGAATAGGCAGACTCTTCCATTTCTTTTTATTCTGCATTTAGCTATCTGCACAAGATTTGATCATGTGGGATTCTTCTCGAATAGCCAAAACTGTTCCCATTTCATTTTATCATTAACTCAGCTATCTTCACTGATGCTTGATCTTATGTATCTATTTTAAATTTTTAATTGAGAAAACTTCTAACTTCTGTAGATGTGATGCCAAACTTTCCTGTTTATATTTTTATCCCCAAGAATGTTTAATTTTGTGCATGGACCTTCTCTTTTGGAAACTTCTATGACTTTTTCTAATCATTTGAGAAAAAATGCAGAGTCGTCCAATATTCAATAAGAGCACCAGGTTTGAGGACATGAGAAACTTTGATGATGAGAGGCTCCCATTTCGGAGGCCACCTGGGAAAAGGTGCACATTATATTACTCCAAATTTTACACATGAATCTTTTGTGACTTAGCCATCTTCATTTTGTTTTTTCATTAAGACCCTCCCTCGACCCTCGCAAACTGTGGAGTCTTGTGTATTGGGGACACCCTTTATCTAGTCTTACTTGTGTGGAACTTGTTGGTGTTTCTGAATAGGCCCATGAATAAAGCTCCAGGAATGGAATCTAGAGATGATGATCTGGACTTGGCTGGATTTTCAAAGTAAGACTTGATCATAATTGTCTGATGGTTCCTAGTGGGGCAGTCAAATTCAATTTGTTACTCGTATGCTCTGTTCTATGCTTTGAATAATTATTTTCAGACCCCTAAAAGGTATAAGGGACCTGCAGGGAATCAAAGTCTGGCCTGTCATCTTCCAGGCAACAAACATCCAGGCCTGAGGCAATGCCGCTGGATTTTGTGGTCCGTCCTCAATCTAAGATTGACCCAGATGAAGTTAGGGCCCGTGCTAAGCAGATTGTACAAGATCAGCGCCGTTTGAAGGTTGGCCCACTTAACTTGAATGATTTGTTTTTATGTTGAAATAGTATTGGGATGCCACTCAATATACCATGTGAACAAGGGTTCTGGTGTGGGAATAAACGCTCCTGCCAAAAGCGTTTATGCCTCTAAATTGTAAAGGCTCTTGGTAAGAGAGTTTATACGGTAAAGCAAAAAATGCTCTTTGTTTATAAGTTGAGCTGTAGGATTCTTGTAATCACTCTTGGCAAGAGTGTTTATGGACCTGCTCTATGTTTGTTGCTCATCACAACTGGTGCCATTTTTTGTTGGTGTTAGAGGTCTCATTATTGTATGAAAAAAAGAAGTGAATAGGTGGTAGTGGGTATGTATTGCTTTAGTTTTGTATATGGTTGTATTGGTATGAAAAGGCTGCCATTTTTGAAGAGATTTGGAATTTGAACAAAAGAAAAGTGGAAGGATGGTGGAGAGGTGGAAAGAGTTTGCTAGTCAGGTTACTTTAAGATAGTGCAAGAGGTTGGTTTAGATAAATAATGAGAGAGAAAGAGAGTTGTTGAAATCTTAAGTTTCTTTCACATTTGGCTAGAGGTGTCAATCTTCATTACCTTTCTATTCCAAGACGAAAGTTGCACCACCTTCTTACTGAGCGGCCTCTACAAATCCATTGATAATGTCCTCTGTTGATTGAGATTCAGACGAAAAAGATGGAGATATAAGAACTTGTTGTCGTTCCCAACTAACCAAGATGCACAACTCAAGGGCTTACAGACTATTAGAGGGAGGGAGGCTAATCAATTTGTGGGGAGTGGATGATACGATACTAGTGTATGAACAATGGCAAGTGAATCCCTTGCTTTGGGTCCTTTGCTTTGTAAACACTCTTGGCAAGAGTGTTCATAGAGCGAAATCTTGAAACGCTCTAACGAAGAGCGTTTATGCTTCACCACATGCCTCGCTCCCAACCCTGCTCTTGTGGCAGTTCACATGGAATAGCCAATACTAATCCGGTAATAAGTTTGAAATTGGTAGTTGGTACTATTATGGGAGATTTTATTAAAATAATATTGTTTTGATAAAAAAAACTCTCTATATTTCTATGGAAAGGTGTATCATCGAGCAATTATCACAAACTATTTCCTTTTTGGTATGTCCCGATATTTTCTATTTTCATGTCCATCTATTTTCATTTTAATCGTTTTACCTTTCCGGAGATATATCTAAATGGGCTAAAGCAAGAGAAAGAATATCAATGGATTTAAGCCAAGTGAAGTGCTTAAAAAGCTGAAAATCAAAATACAAGGGGCGATCAAAGAGAGGTGGAAGGAATATTTCTTGAATTTATTCAATGAAGGCAAGGTTTTATGTTTGGGCATCTTAGTTATTTTGAAGAAGATAGAAATTACATGTTTCAAATACACATTTATTCAAATGAAATAAAAAAAAGCATTGAAAAACATAAAGGTAAAGCAATTAGACCAAACAATATCCTAGTGGAAGCATGAAAATGCATGGGGGAGAATAGGGAACTTTTTGGTTAAGAAAATCATTAATGTGAGCCTTAAATAAAAAAGGACATTGAATGAGTGAAGAAAAAATGCATAGTTCCTGTTCGTGAGAATAAAGATGTACAAAATTGTAAAAATTTATAGAGGGATTAGGGTAATGAGCCACGCTATGAAACTTGAGATGGGGTAATTGAAAATGAAGGTTTTTGAAAATCAATTGGATTTTATGCTTGGGAGGTCAATAGTGGAAGAAGCTATTTTCTTGTTGACACACTTTATGGAAAGGTTCAAAGTTGAAAAGAAGATTTTCATATATGGTATACATAGACTTGAAAAATGCCTATGATAGAGTCCATAGAGAAAGTCTTGTGGGAGGGTGTTGAAGAAGAAAGGAGTTTGGATTGTTACTATTGAAACACGTGTCATGAAGCTGAAAAAATGTGTTATGACGCTTGGAGGATATGGTAAGGCTTTTCCAATTACAATTGGATTGTGCTAAGGATTTGCATTGAGCCATTATATTTGTGGATGAACTCACAAGGATATTCAAGAAGTGCCTTGATGCATGTCATTTGCAAACTACATTGTCTTGATAGATGAGATGAAAGAAGGCGTGAATAATAAACTTGAATTATGGAGACACACATGAGAATCTAAAGGTTTTAAATTAAGTGGGTCAAACACTAAGTATGTGGAGTGTGAGTTCAGTAAAAATAGAAGTGTGCATGATGTTGTGAAACTTGGGGATCAAGTTAATTATAAAAAAAGGGTCAGTTTCAATATCTTGGATTAATTGTTCAAAAGCAAAGGGAGATTATGGAGGATGTTATTTATAGGACTAAGGTTGGATGGATAATGAAGTGGGGAAGTACATCTAGTCTTTTATGCTATTGTAAAATTTATTCAAAGGTGAAAGAAAAAGTTTTACTGGATGGTTATGAGACCCTCTTTGGTGTCAAAATGTTGGACAATTGAGTGCTAACATGTGCAAAGTATGAGTATAGTTGAGACGAGAATCTTACGATGAATGTGCGGATATACGAGGAAAAACAAAATAAGAAATGAGATCATACGTAATAAGTTGGAGTGACTCCTATTGAAAATAAGATGTGGGAGGACAATTAATGATTTGGACATGCAAGAAGAAGCTCTTGTGAGGTGAGTGGATAATGGAAAAAATTTGTAGCAAAAGAGGGAGGGGAAGACCAAAGAGAACTTGGTGGGATGCCCTTAGACATGGCATATGATATAGTGTCCTTAAAGAGAACATGGCCATAGATAGAGATGCATGGCTAGAATTCATGTAGCCAAGCTCACCTAGTAGGATTTAGGATTGGGATTGTGCTTTTTGCTTTACCTTTCTCTAAAAATGGTAGTCTAGCACAATTATAATAACACACTGAAGTCATACTTCTATCAACAAGTTTACCTCAGTTGTGTGTTTTTCTCTTTTTCTTCCTTCTCAATTTTTGGGGATTGAGTAGATATGCCCACATGTTTAACATATTTTAGAAGTGTTCTTTTGCTATGTTGTGTTGGTACTTAAAAGATTTTGGAATGTCTTTGCATTTTCTGTTCTTATAAGCTCCTCCAATCTATCTAGGCACCCATTTTTGACTGAGTTACAAAAATGAGTTGAGTTGAGGCGGGGTGAAGAGAGTTGGATTAGATAAAACTGTTTGGTAAATTTATCAAGTAGAGTTTCAGTTATTAATAAAATATTATTATATCATATTACAATATATTTCTATAATAATATTATTATTAATATAATGAAATTCGAAGGCTTCAACTCACCTCAACTTGAGTTGAAAAAGTTTGATCTGCACGAAACACCTTGACAACTGAGTTTGGCTTCAAACACAACCTAAATTGGTCTTAAACTCAAACACACACGGGGTGTATCATCTCCTCAGGATGTGTTGCTATCACCACCTTGCAGCATACTATGTTTCTAAGAATTTCTAGTGTGTTCACAAAAACTACATTCTTTCTGCCCTCCTTCCTCCTCCTCCTCCTCCTTAAGGAGAGGGCAGTATATTTATACTAGCATCCTATCTAGAAGTAAACATGTGTCGGCTTTAAATGATAAATTGAATTTTATCACTTGATTCCACGTATAAACCATTGGTATTAAATTTGATTAAGCAAACAAGTACTTTTTGCTAAAGAACTGTTTAGTAACACCCACAAATGAGGACGTGGATATTATGCCATCACTAAGTCATTTATGCTCAGTATTTTCTTGTGCACGAGTCAATTTTGGCATGAGCATTGGGGACCTCTCACGCCTACATATTACTGTATATAGCATAGGTGGATATGCTTCCAAAGGTGACTTGATTGTTTTAGCTATTAAAGGCCTGAACTTTTCTTGCTGCTACAAACAGGTAAACAATGTTAGATTTGGATTGGGTAAAATCTGAGCAATATGATTTGAAGCCATTCACCAAATAGAGCTAGCTTATGAATGGGGCTGCCTTATTATTGAATGGGTAAGTGCCTGACTGAGGAAGACGGACACTTCTAAAAGGGTGCAGCATTTCAAACACCAAAACTTTTTGGATGCTTTTGGACAAGTATACCTGTACAATTTGTCCTGTTGTTTGTTATTTATTTATTTTTTTAAACACAACAAAATGAATTCTAGACAAATGAACAATGATATGTGAGTTATAATATATATAGCTGACCCCAAATAGTGGGATTAAGGTTTGATATGCCGTCATCATCTGTTTCTAGAAGCAAACACTCGCCGAAGATTTAGGGGACACTTCTTATAGTGGATCATGCGTTTGTCTAACTAAAACAAGTTAGAATCACATTAAAAGTTTTAAAAAAGTAAGTTTAAAATAAAACAAATTGCAGCTCGGTGCATGATGCCCTTGTTATTGGAATGATCTAGTAATAGTCCTAAACCTGTTGGGAAGATGGTGTTTGTTTGGTTTGACTTTGAACTCATCAACCTTGGGTTGAGAAATTTACTCAATATGTGGAATGTGAATAAGAGTTTCTTGCTATTTTGTGTTAGGGAATGAATCAAGCCATAAAAAAACTTGGAACAAATCGCATACACATAAGACAAAATTTATGTGGTTCGGCAAAGATTGCCTACATTCACGGCCGCACTAGTGTTTTTCACTATTTAGAAGGGTTACAATTACAAGAATTATGCCCACATATTTATAGACGAAAACTAGGGAAAATAAACTCCTAATTTGAATAGGATTCCTAATCTATTTAGGTTTTGGAAGCAATTTCCTATTTAGGGTCTGGGGGCTGGTGTAGGTGTCATAAATTGAATCAGGCTTCACATCTCCAACATGTTGCATTATCAAAGTACAAATATATTTGTAATGGGAAACAATAAAGGATATTTATTGTTTTCATACATGTCCTCAAAATATACATCATTGATTGATGTGTCCTGATTGTATTATTTTAAAGTTGATGAGTCAGGTTGGCTAACTGTATCAAAACAATTGAAGTCATCCAGGGAAAAATTGTTTGCTTTGGGACAGGTACCTTATGTGTGGTTTCTGCAAGTTCTACTGCTCATGAGGAAGTTTTGAAAATTGGGTTGAAGTTGTGCTGGGTTCCTGGTTTGATATGAATCAACTTAACCTGCTAAAGAATATGTTTTTGCATAATGGATGTTACTACTATCATCTAGGTTACAACTAGGGATATAAATGGGGCCCCAATTAACCCCATTTACACGTTTGTTTTTGATAAATTTCTAAATGAGCGATGTACTTATATACCCCATTTTTGTATTTGTTTGTACTTTAAATGGGGTTAATTGGGACCCACTAGGAACCTCTTTACACCCCTAGTTACAACAATGAAGCAACGGGCAGTGGTACATACTTGAATTATGAGTACAAAGAGATGCAATAATAACTAAATAATAGGTATTCTCATGCTTGTTTAATAGTTTTAGCAAATAACTTGGGGGAATCTGTTTTGCACATACTTGGGGCAAAATAGTTTCTAACGAGTGGTAGATGTGGTGGCACTGGCTTGCTTTTCTTGGCTTGTCACTTGTCGTGCTTTCTTAATTTAGGCCATGTGTGACCTGTGTTTTGTATATCAGGATGATGTGCTCTTTCTGAAGTGCCTGTGTCCATTGTTTATTGGCAGATGCAGAAGAAGCTGCAACAGTTGAAAGCACCAAAGAAGAAGCAGCTTCAAGCTACAAAACTTAGTGTTGAGGGTCGCAGCATGGTCAAATACTTGTAGTCAGCTTGTTTGTTGAGTTAACAAGCAGAAGAATGCGTTGCATGTATTCAATAATCTGAAGGGCTCCGGTAATTTCTCTCTGGGATCTGAGGCTTTGTGCCATAAATGAGCTGGAATTGCATATTTTCCTGGCTTCTTGATGGATTGCAAAATTGTCAGAAGCTGACTCCTTGATTGGTGGAGACTTTTTCATGGTTTAAGAACTCTCCTCGGGTTCTTTTGATATCGCTCTATATATTATCCCCCCTCCCCCCTCTGATGGTAATATTGCGGAATATCATTAAGCTGCTGTCAGTGATGGTTATGGTGGAACAAAAAGGTTTCTTTTCCAATAAAGTGTGATACTTTTTTTTTAAATATATAGTGTATTTTGAGGCCTTTTATGGCATGTTGACTGGCAGATGGGCCTTCTTAGGTACTGTAAAAGGAAAACAATTATGGGCTTGCTGATGAAAATAAGGAAGTTTATTTATTGTATCTAATTGCTAAATATTGGTGCAGCTGCAGCTTCCATTCTGATTACTTTTATCTTTTCTAGATGATTGGATAATTCCAATTCTCTTTCTTTTCTTCTATAGTATACTGTAGCCTCAGATCTTTCACGGACTGACTTTGTGGAGGTTAAGATCTATTTTTTTTGGTCTGAACAGGGGGTTGAGATGATGTGTATTCCTAGCATCACCGACCATTAGTCAAATGAAACTGTGAGGACTTTGTTTAGCTTTATCTTGTGGGCTATGGTCAGGAATTGAAGCCAGAATTCAAACAAATTTAATACACAGATTTGCTCAATTTTTTTTTTTAATTTTTTGGCACCATCTAAGACCTGTGATTGTTGTTATTATATTTCTCTATTTGTTTGTCATCAAGATTTACTTGTTTCTATAGCTCACAACATAGGTGCACCCTGTTATGTGGCATTTGACAAAAGACAGCTCTGGACTAGGATTAGAAACTGATTCTATATACACAGATGCGCATTGAGATGGTGAAGCCGAAAATGAAAAAGTTCAGTCCGAAATTAAAAAAAAAGGGGGTAAAATTCTAAATTTGCCACCTACTATTAAAATTCAAAATATATGTAGGAACCTATGTAGATGACTAAATTATATATGCCAGAAGATTAGTGGTCTTGAGAAATTGCATTTCCTAATACAATTTAGACTAATAATTTTAGTTTTTTTTATCATAATTAAGTACAATATACATCTCAAAAGTACAATAAAATTTAATAGTAAAATATTAAAATACAACTATTGAAATATAATAATACAAATCAACTACCAATAAAAAGTTGGAGAGAAAATTCTAAAGAAAACTTGTCCACAAAAACATTGTGATTTATTTAGTTAGTGGCACCATCACCGTATATCAACTGCCTCAAAATCTTTTACTGTACGGTGATGTCTTCATCCTCCCCCACCTCCACTCCACCCCCACTGGTGCATCTCATGGTGCCATACCCTATAGCCGCTAGGACAATATGTGCAAGGTGTAGCGTGAAAGCCAAGGTGAATGATTCTTACCGAGTTTGCATGCACCGACCCATAGAAATCCTCAATCCCACAATTACCTAAAATTGCCTCCCAGAGCATATAGTTCTGGCAATTATCCTTACTTGGATGACAAGGAGGAGGAGTTGCCTTTATCCCATTACAGAACTCGCATTCCCCACTGGAACAAGGAAGAACTGCCATTCCATTACACTTATCGCAATCCAAACTGCAATAAGTAGGAATTTCGTTTCCATATTCATTGGGATGGATTTGTTGGGATTGACCGTTGCCCTTCTTTTCTTCTTCCTCCTCCTTGTATACAAGGCGAGCGCCAACGTCGTCATTCACTTGAAAAGCTTGACTTGTAATGTAACAACTCGAATGTTCAGCTCATCGCCACATTCCAACTGATGGCGCTCAAACTTCCAATAAATTAACCACATCAAGTACTCATCAGCTCCTGGAATGCCTCAAACTTGTGGGCAGTAGCTCTGTTTCAAATGCTTTGTTGTATTACTAAAAATTGTGCGTAGTCCCCCATCATATGTGTGATTAATGAGATTAAAATCCTCTCTATGTATATATGTATGTATGTATGTATGTATGCATACATGTGTATGTATCAACAAAAAGAAGAATAAAAATACGATAAAACCCATAACTCCACCAATACCAAAATGCTCTCGAAGGGCAAACTAAGTGTTTATCACACCAATCAAGTCCAAGGAATGTTCGAACGTGCTGCAAGGAAAAAGACTTGGTCAACATGTTAGTTGGGTTATCTTTAGTACAAATTTTTTTCACAATGATGTTTGCTTGAGCAATAACATCTCTTACAAAATGATACTAAATCTTGATGTGCTTTATCTTTCCATGGAACATCTGATCCTTAATCAAGTGAATAGCACTTTGATTATCAAACATGCACCTTTTGATCCCAATTGAGCTCACCACACAAGCTTCTAAGCTAAATAGCTTCTTTGATAGTCTCAGTTATTGCTATATATTTTGCTTTTGTAGTGGACAAAGTAACTATGGATTGCAAAGTTGACTTCCAACTGATAGGCAAACAAAACACATAACTTGTGAGTAACCTTTTTTTTTTTATTAAGATTACCAGCAAAGTCTAAGTCAACATAGCCAACCAAATTGCTATCATAAGTCCCAAACACCAAACAAGTATCAATAGCTTCAAGTATTTTAAAACCCATTTTACTACTTGCTAGTAAACTTTCTAAGGGTTTTCCATGTACTTACTAACAAGATTGACCGCATTTGAAAATTCAAGACTGAAACATGAACCATGTAATTTCTATCTCCATCAGTCAATGATGATAGAGATGTTGAAAGTCGAAAATAAGTAGCAAGGGCATACTGACAAGTTTGGGGCATCTTCATGCCAAAACGATTTAATCCTCTCAACATATTTCAGTTGCGTCAATAACAACTTACTTGCTTTCTTGTCCTCATGAATCTCCATCCTAAGTATTTTCTTAGTTGCTCCTAAATCTTTAATTTCAAATTCGAGATTCAACTGTGCTTTGAGCTTCTAAACTTTAGACATATCTTTAGCAGCAATTAGTATATCATCCACATATAGTAGCAAGTATATAGATGATCTAATTGTACCCCTTAGCAATAAGCCTTGCCTTGAATATGAAATTTTCAACACCAAGAGTTCCTTCTTTCCTCTTAAAGACCCATTTGCAACCAACTATCATTTTTGTAATACCCCATGTTTAGATACGGGTACCACGTAATTTTAATAAGTTAGAATACCGAAAAATTGGCTTGATAGCAATTATAAGTACCGAATCAACTGTAGGGAATGCCTCGGAGTGAAAATGTCTAAGAAAAATGATATGGTCTCGATGTGCGTTCCGAGTTAGGATTTATGGTATCAAAAGAAATAGGATCGGGAACAGTTTTCGGTACAACTAAAATACAGTTGCCATTTAGGCTGTAAAACCGAATTGTCGTAAGGGACTCTCGAAAAATCAACGGAACCCTAGGGGGGCTTCGGTTTTGCGTGATGAGCAACCCTTCAGTAGTTTCGAGACGAAACAAAGGTCCTGAGAAGACGCAAAGGCAAAATCGTCTATATCGAGTAAAATTTAAGTTATTAATTGTGAATTTTTGGTATTGTAATGCAAATTAAATTGAGGTTTAAGAGTATAGTTGCAATAAAGAAATTTCCTAAGTGATATTAATAAAATTGAGGATTAATGTGTAATTTTCTATATCTATTAATGTAATATATAATATATATTAGTATATATATATATATATATAGGCGTGCAGTGTGTGCGTGTGCAATGGCCGCCCACCCCTCTGCAAATCTAAACCCATTCCCTGCAAAAAAAAAAATCTAAATCTCCATGCCTCTGCAAGATTTTTGCAACGCCGCTCTGCAAAATTTGGAAAGCTTCGCACGCAATAGGTGATGGCGAGATGATACTGACAGTGAGATGGGGGAGCATTCGGTTGCCTATAAATAGACAGTGAGCTTGATCGAAGAAAGGCAGCAAAGTGAATGAGGGTCGAGAGCAATGCGAAAGGGAGATCGAGAGAGAGGGAGAGAGCGAGAGCTGAAGCCAAATGGTGGCTGAAGGAAGCAACAGCAAACGGCCATGGCCGTGAACAGCAAGCCACAGCCATGGCAACTCGGTTGAAGGCGAGCAGGGGGGCACGACAGCATCCAGCAAGGTCGGTAGGGTCATTGGAGGCTCGGGAAGCGGCCGGAAGCTGCAAGCCGCGGCCATGGCAGCGAGCTCCAGCTGCAGCAGGGCCGCACCAACGGTGGCCAACAGCGGTCGCGAATGACTGCCAGCGGCGGCGCAGCAGCAGGGGAAGTCGGCGGAGGCCAGTGAGGGCGATTGCGACGGCCGGCGGAGCTCGGCCATGCGCCTATGGCAGCAACCGCGTGCAGGAAGGAGAAGAAGAAGAAGAAGAAGAAGAAGAAGAAGAAGAGAAGGAAGAAGAAAAAGAGAAGAAGAAGAAAGAAAGAAAAGAATGAGGAAGAAAAGAAGAAGCTACAGGCGCATGGCAGGGGCGGGAGGAGGAAGAAGATGGTGGAGAAGAAGAGAAGAAATAAAAGAAAAAGAAGAAAGAAAAAGAAAAGAAAGAAAAGAAAAGAAAAGAAAGAAAAAGAAAAAAAAGAGAGGAAAAATTCTCGGAAAAATACCAAAAAATAGGATTTGGTGATTTACTAATATTCTGGAGATTTTGGGAGAAAGAATGGTTCGAGCACGTATTTCAAGGATATGACACGCATACAGAGGAAGCCGAAGAAGCTAAGTTAAGGTAAGTAAAATGTTTTAGAAAATTTAAAAAATTCAAGAATATTATTTTATGAATTTTCGTAGTGAAATATTTGAGAAAATATTTTAGAAATATTTAGTTTGGATTTATTGAGGAAAATTAGGAAGAAATAGAAAAAAAATTAAAGAAAATGCTAGAAATTATGAAAAAATAGGTTTTAATATTTATTTAAATAATTATGATGATTAGGATGCTTTGAGGAATAAGTTGAAGTGACATGTGCAAATTTTGATGTTGGCACGCAAATCGAGGCGATGCACGAGGTAAGGCACGGATATCGAGATAGTCCGATAAGCTTGAGAAGGTAAGTGGTACTCCCCAATTAAAGTTAGTTTTATGGAAAATGGTTGGGTTGTAAGTGATTTATGTTCCTCGAAAATATTTTCATCATATTGACATGCCCTGATATGTATCCATCACGTAGACTGCATCCATAACATGATTATGAAATGCATAAATACACGTTAATATCATTGATCACACGCATTAGAGGCCGTAGGGAGTACGAACTGGGACCGCTGCTTTACCAAGGGTGCACCCATACACCCTGGCTTCGAAAGAGGTGGCCATAAAAATGGTAGGTAGCATGAGGGGTGCAGTTGACACCTACGAGGTAAGACATTGCATACACACATGATATAGCATTATGTACCCTTACTTAGATGATTCATCATCTAACTTGGGCTTTGCCCCTTGAATATTCAATCGTTCCAGGTGGAGATTGTAGCAGATATGAGGATGAATGAGGCATGAAATGGCACTTAGTAGAGTGCATGAAGAATGAAATGTATGTTATGTAGCCCCTGTATTTAAGTTCTGCTACTTTAGATTTTGAACGTTTTGAGGAATGTTGAAGATATAAGAATTTATTTATGATTAATGTTAAGATATCAGGTTTCGATATTTGCTTCCGCATTTGATGTGTATAGTGATTCTCTTTCGAGAAAAATGATTGAGAATTCTGGGACGGATTCGAGGTATGATGTGATTTAGAATTAAGTTTGAAGAGAAAAATTTTATTGTCCCGGAATTGTCCCAATTTATAACGCGCCCGGGAAAGCGGGGCGTTACAATTTTCCCTTCAAGCCGTGGAATTAACTCCCAAATGCCATTCTTGGGCAGAGATTCCATTTCTTTATCCATAGCTACTAGGCACTTCCTTGAACTACAAGATTTGTGAAGTGTGAAAATCTTAAAGGGGGAAAATATAGTGTTTAGTTTGCCCAAAGCTAATCTACCTAGCAAGATTTGTTAAGTGTATATCATGGGAAAATAACAAAGAAAGTCTTTCTCGAGTAAAGGTTCAAGGAGAGAATTTAGTTGCCGAAAGCTAGTATACTCAAATGTTTGTAGACCTATCAATCTCACTATAGTAGAAGGTAACAAATACATGTTCACATTTACTGATGATTTGAGTAGCAAAACTTGAGCTTATTTGTTGTTGAAAAACAGAGTAGCAGTAATTGAAACAAGGAGGACGCAAAGTGATTAAAAAACTAACATACTTTTTTCATTGATTGCAGTCTTTATATACAAGGAAAATAACCAACTTTCCTAAAGACTTGCCACTAAACATAGTGGGTAAAACTGATGAGAAAATGCTGCCATTATCTGAGTCATACGCAGCCACTAACTTCAAAAAAATAGCAACTAAACTTTGACAAAGTCAAAAAGAGAAAATGAAGGGAACATAAATTGAAAAAATTGATAAAAAACAATAAAGCAATATGCTGAAATTAAAATGCCAACTTTCTAACACTCCTCCTTGGCATTTTGATGACAAACTCCAATTCTTTTTCTTAAAGCTTCAAACCTTTCTTTAGGCAGTGGCTTGGTAAAAATGTCTGCAAGCTGTTTTTTAGATGAACAGTGAACAAGCACCACTTCATTTGATTGTTGGGCTTCTCTAATAAAGTGAAACTTAATCTTGATATGCTTGGTTCGTCCATGAAAAACTGGATTCTTTGAAATTGAGACTGTAGAAATGTTATCACACATAATCCTGGTTGCTTTAGCTTGCTCATGTTCCAAATCCTTCAACATCTTCTTCAACCAGATAGCTTGGTTGACAGTCGAGGCAACAACAATGTACTCAACTTTTGTAGTAGACTGAGCTGTTGTCTCCTGCTTCTTTGAGCTCCAAGTGAAAAAACTAGAACTTAGAGAAAATAAGTACCCTAATGTGCTTCTTGAATCATCAACACAGCCTCCCCAATCACTGTTAGTGTAGCTAATCAATTTCAAAGCTTCTCCTAGTGTTTTTGGAAAGAAAATACCAAGAGCAATGGGACCTTTGATGTACCTAAGTACATGTTTTGCAGCTGCGAAGTGAGTCTCCTTTGGTAAATGCATGAATCTTGAAAGAACACTCACAACAAATAGTATATCAGGTCTGCTTGCTATGAGATATTGAAGGCTGCCAATTAAGCTTCTATAGATGCTTTCATCCACATTCTCAGAGTCATCATCCTTGCTCAGCTTGATACTTATTGTCATAGGTGTTCCCACTGGTTTACAATCCTCCATCTTAAATCTCTTTAGGATATTAGAAGCGTATTTTTGTTGACATGTGAAAATGCCATGACTGGATTGCAACACTTCCATTCCAAGTGATATGCCCTGCCAAAAGACCCGTGGAAGCAAGCTGCAACCTATTAATTCCAAGCCACCATTGAGAGATCATTTAGCCAATGAGTAAATTAAGATGATATGAAGCCTTACAGTTGGAGCATTTAATCAATTAAACTATTGTTGGAGTCTAAAACTTAACAATTGAAGTTGAAGCCCAAGCTGCCCTACACGTGATGACCCACTTGGTTCCTTTGAACCGAGTGGGTCTTGGTTATTATTAAGAGGAACCGAGACCCACTTGGTTCCTTTGAACCAAGTGGCTCTCAGTTATTATTAAGGGGCCTCTCGGCCTCCCTCTCTCGATTCATGGTGGTCATTCTTTAGTGGCCAAAATGGCCACAACCGAGACCCACTCGGTTCTTTTAAACCGTGTGCATCTCGGTTCTATTGAACCAAGTGGGTCCAACTCGGTTCTTAGCCTATGTTTCTTCAAAATCTCGAGGCTGAATACATTGAGAATATGCCATTCAGGAAGCTCCCAATGGTTGCCACTTGTCCCTCACTCTCTCCTCTATAAATAGGAGACCTGCCTCTTCATTAGGGGGACTCATCTTTCGGAGAAGACAAAGACTTTATTTTGCTCTCAAGCATTCAAAGGGTCAGTCGGTTCTTAGGCCACTCGGTTCTTATGAAGACTCAATCGTTACTCAAGGCCACTCGGTTCTAATGAAGACCTAGTTGGTTCTTATGAAGACCCAATCATTACTCAAGGCCACTCGGTTCTAATGAAGACCCAGTCGGTTCTTATGAAGATCCAATCGTTACTCAAGGCCAATCGGTTCTAAGGAAGACCCAGTTGGTTCTTATGAAGATCCAACCGTTGCTCAAGGCCAGTTGGTTATAATCAGTTGCCAATTGGTTCTTCAGCCAATTGGTTATAATCAACACTCAATTTAGTCAGTCGGTTATAATTAGCAGCCAGCTGGTTATAATCAGCAGCCAGTCGGTTCTTCAGCCAATTGGTTATAATCAGCACTCAATTCAGTGAGTAATCAGCAGCCAGTCGGTTCTTCAACCAATCGGCTATAATCAACACCCAATCGATTATTTGAACAATACTATTCATGAAAGAGCAATTATTCACCCGCAATTATTCATTAGCATAAACATGAACATTTATGCTCATATCAATAATGTCATGCATAATATCTGCGACATGCATTGGACATATTTCGCAGAATATTGTCTGACTTGGCCGTCGGAGGGCCCGCGTGGGGAATTCCCCTTCATGGCCTTCTAACTGTTGTTGTGCCTGCAGGCTAAATTCTGGACGACTTTACCCTAGTCTTGGAAAACCAATCTATTAAAGGCCCTATCAGGGTCCCATATCACTTGTCACACGAAAACCCCTTCGGGTACCTCGCGTAGAAGATTCTAAAGACTATTCCAGGCCCAAGCCTTGTTGAATTCTAGCTTCGACCCCATCTAGACCAGTTGAAGCCTCGCGAATGACACCCTAGACTCTTACATTGACGGATACTTTTGCTCGGGTTGATCCCTAGATAAATAAATATTATTATTGTAAGTTGGCCACAACACCAAGAAAATAATTCATAATTCCAAGGTCAGTCATCTCAACCACTTTTTGCATTTCTTCCTTGAACTCTTGGATCAGTCCAAGTAAACTTCCTGTGATAAGCATATCATCAACATAAATAGAGACAATTAAGAGATGATTACCATAGGATTTCACATACAAGGTTGCTTCATTTTTACTTCTGTTGAATCCAAGCTGCATAAGGTGGCTGTCCATCTTGTCGTACCAAGCCCGAGGGGCTTGCTTTAAACCATATAAGGCCTTCTTAAGAAGATACACACGATCCTCTTTCCCTTGAACAACATAACTTCTGTTCTTCATCTTCACACAAAATAATTGTTCTCCAAAAGGATCAAAGATAGTACATTTATGATCCTTGAAGTGAAGAGAGTAATTTTTCTCTAGCATTTGACCAACACTCAATAGATTTTGACTGATTTCAGGTATAAGCAAACATCAGGTATAGTTTTGATACCTGAACTTGTTTGAACATTACTGGACCTCTGCCTTTGACTTCCAGAAATTCTCCATTGCCTACTTTCACTTTGGACTTGTAAGTCTCATTAAGATTTTTGAACATCTCAGGATCATTGCACAAATGATGTGTGCACCCACTGTCAATGAGCCAAGCATCAGATGAATCATTTGTTGAGAAGCAAGAAATTGCGAATAGTTGCTCCTCCTGTGCATTAGCTGCATCTGCTAAACGAGTTTGTTGAGATTTTGAGTCTTTAGTTTTGAATTTACAGACCTTTGTAATATGCCCTAACTGCTTGCAATTCCCACAAGTTGCATCAGGCCTCTACCAGCAGTATTTCTTAGCATGTGTGGTCTTCTTACAGTGTGTGCAGGGGGGAAAATTTTTCTGTTTTGAACCTTCATTGCTGCTACCACCTTCATTTCTGCGTTTGTTCTTCTAGTTGAATTGCTTCTTGCCTTTACTAACTTGTTGTTTTTGCACATGGAAAGCACCTTCAGCGAATTTTTCCTGCCTAATAGTCCTTCTTTGCTCTTGTGCTTGAAGAGCACTCATTAGTTCACCTAATGAGATCTTGCTTAAGTCCTTGGATTCTTCAAAGGAGGAGATCTTTGATTCAAACCTCTCAAGAAGGGTTACAAGCACTTTCTCCACAATCATTTTTTCTACAAATTCCTCACCAAGTAATCTAATATTATTAACAATGAAAGAGATTCGATCAGCATACTTACCGATTGTTTCATCCTCTTGCATATTCAGAGACTCAAATTCTCTTTTCAGATTCAACACTTGCATTTGCTTTGTTCTATCACTACCTTGGTATTCTTCTTTCAACCTATCCCAAGCCACTTTAGCAGAATCACACACCATAATCCTATAGAAAACACAATCTGCCACTGAGTTCTGAATGAGTGATTAGCCTTGGATTTCTTTGCCTTTTCTTCACTATTGAATTTGATTTGAGCCATGGTAGGATTTGTTGGTAGAGGAGCAATTGGTTTATCTTCAGTCACAGTTTCCTAGAGGTCATACGCTTTAAGATAAGCTTGCATCTTCACTGACTAAATGTGGTAGTTTCCACCAGTGAGGATGATATGAGGGTTTAAAGTTAATTAGGCTGCTGGATGCCATCTGTATTTTGGGTTGAAATTGGTGTTCTGGTCCTATAAGATCAACTTGGCTCTAATACCACTGTTGAAAAACAGAGTAGCAGTAATTGAAACAAGGAGGACACAAAGTGATTAAAAAACCATCATACTTCTTTCATTGATTGCAGTCTTTATATACAAGGAAAATAACCAACTTTCCTAAAGACTTTCCACTAAACATAGTGGGTAAAATTGATGAGAAAATCCTGCCACTATCTGAGCCATATGCAGCCACTAACTTTAGAAAAATAGCAACTAACTTTGACAAAGTCAAAAGAGAAAATGAAGGGAACATAAACTGGAAAAACTGATAAAAAACAATAAAGCAATATGCTAAAATTAAAATGCCAACTGTCTAACATTTGTCAAATAAGAAAATGGAGAAATCTTTGTTAAGTTTAAGGAGTTCAAGAACTTGGTCAAAAAACATAGTGGCTACTATCTGAAATACTTGAGGATTGACAATGGAGGGAAATATACCTTACTTGAGTTTGAAGGTTTTTGCAAACAAAATAACATAGTTCATCAGTGGACTATGCCCTATACCCCTCAACAAAATGGAGTCTTCGTTAGGAAAAATAGAACTATACTCAAAATAGTGTGATGCATGTTAAAGAAGAGTAGGATGACAAAATAATTTCATGGAGATGTAGTAGTGTGTGAAACATACCTACTGAATAGATTTCCCACAAGAGGATTGGAAATGTTACACCCGAGGAGGCATGGAGTTTAAGGAAACTAAGAGTTGATCATCTCAAAATCCTTAGCAACATTACTTATGGCAAAGTACCTAAAGAGAAAAGGATAAAGCTAGAAGACAAGAGCCAAAAATGCATATTCTTAGGTTATGGTGAGTACTCAAGTGGCTACAAGCTTTAAAACTCAATCACTAAGAAAGTTGTATGGTCTAGAGATATTGAGTTTAATGAAAAACAGTTTTGGGATTGGAAAGATGACAAACAAAATCAAGTTATTATAGAAGAAAAGAAAGAGGAAAAGTCACTATCCCAAGTCTGATCATCTTGAAGTTGGAGAATCCAATAGCCCAACCACAAAAAGAACGAGAAGTATTCAAGATATATACAACACTCAAAGAATCGAGTTGGATGATGAACTTTCCATATTCTGCTTATGTGTAGACTATGATTCGTTAACCTTTGAAGACACTTGTTAAAAAATAAAAAAGAAAAGAAAAGCTATGGAGGAAGAAATGCATGCTATGAACAAGAACAAACCTAGGAAATTGTCACCCTTCCTAGTGATCATAAGGTCATTGAAGTCAATGGAAAAGAGTTTGAGATGATTGATTTTGGGTTTATGGCTTAATTATTGGGAATTAAAGTGAAGCAAGATGCCAATGGGATATTTGTTTTATAGTCCAAATATGTCCAAGAGATTATGAAAAAGTTCTCAATGAAAAATTGTTATCTGGTTGATATTTCAGTTGAATGCATTGTCAAAACTAACCAAGGAAGGTGAAGAAAAGTTCAAAAAGGTCACATTTGATGGTTGTAGAGAGGATTTTGCTTTACATTAAAGGAACGGCCTAGTATGGGTTATACTTGTTATTTTGCTCTTGTTTTTGGTTTGATTATGAAATTTGGTTTTGATGATGAAAAAGGTTATTTTTTTGTTTATTTTTTATCTCTATGCCCTAAATCATTTTATAAGATGATTTGGCTTCAAAATGAAAATCAATTTCAAATTGTCAATCCTATGTCAAACATCTTGAGGGCACTTGAAAAATTAAGTTTTTATATCAAAAGATTCATTTGAAATTGTTTTATCAAATTGAGTTTTAAAGTGTTGGGAAAATGAAGCAAAAATATTTTAAAAGTAAAGGACAAATTGTTGACCAGATCCAAGGAAGAGTCGACCGTTTTTCCTTCTGTCGACGAGTCTTCATAGGCTGTCCAGCAGTCAAATGTTAGCTTTCAGCCAAGTGTGGTCGACAGTTACTGCATAAAAATTGGTCGACCATTTTTAAGCATGTCGACCAATTTTGATCCTCATGTTGACCTTTTTTCAAATTTATACACTAACTTGTCAACCATTTTTCTCGCAGACTTTCTAACGGCTAGTTTGGTAGTTCATTAAATGCTTCCAACAACCATATTTTCGGAAGTACTCGTTAAGCACTATAAATAGAGAGTTAGTGGATCATTTAAGAAGGTTAGAGAATTTATTACAAACATTTATTATTTCATCTACTCTAAAATGCTCAAAAGTGTTCAATTTTTTTTTCTCTTTTAAGGTTTTGATCTTCCATTGTATTTATTGTTTTCAAGCCTTGTAATTTTGAGAGAATTTGTAATTGAGAGATTCATCTCTCGCATCCTCTATTATTGTATTCATATTGTATTTTTTCCTAACAGGTGTGCTAGAGGGGCTACTTTGATAGCAGGAGATTGTATTTCCTAGTCTTGGGAACTAGAGGGCCTATTTCTTGGGAATTAGAGAGTCTAGTTTTGATCAAGTAGGAGGATTTAGTGAAATGTTTGAAATTATTAGTGAGGAGCTAAGGGAATGGATTAAACCATTTGGCTGAACCACTATAAATCTTGCTTGTGTCTCCATTGCTTTTATTTTGTTAAGAAATCCTATCAATCACCATCTTTTGCACAAAATCGTCAATTTTTAGTAAAAAGATTTTAAGTTCAATCAAAAGTTTAAATATCCCAATTCACTCCCCCTTCTTGGGTTGTGGTACTATTGCTATACAATTATATCAATACTATTTCGCGTAGAACCTTAAACTTATTGAATACAATGATAGTGATTGGGTTGGAAGACCTAACGATAGAAAAAGCACTATGGAATACATGTATTTTAAAGGAACTTCTTTCACATGGTCTTCAAAGAAGTAGTCTATAGTTGTTTTATCTACATGTAAAGTTGAATACATTGCAGTCGACTCATGTGCATATCATGTAGCTTGACTACAAAGGTTGTTAAAGAAGTTGAAATTGGAGCATGAAAATAAAGGAATCTACGGATCATAAGCACAGTGAAAAAATAAAAAAATCTAACCATAAATTCTTTTAGGATCTCTCCAAGTGAATAGATTACAGAGGAATGGTAAATGATTGCCTCTTAATGTGCATATCCAAACCCCAAAGGCAGTAATCACCAAGCCGATCAAGTGCCTGGCCTCTAATAGTATTCATGCGAGCGTGCAATTTAAGAACCTGGAAGGACGACTTTCTTAAGGAAAAAAGAGTGCTAGCACAATAGGGTGGGGTGAAAGCTTTCTCACATGCACATCACACGACATCAATGGCTTAGAGGCACACAAAAAAGAACCACATAGGGGCTATTTATAACCCTTAGGCGCAAACTCTAATTAATGAAGTTTGGGCCGCATGGTATTTTAAGCCCATGGTTTAAACACTTTAAAACATAGTATTGAACCTTTCTTTTCATTTTCCTTTTGGGATTTATGTTTTAAACATTTTAAAATAACCCATTTGGTCCTTAATTTTAAACGCTTTAAAACAACCCATTAAGCTCCTTAACTCATCTAATGTACTTAGGTAGGGTTGTGCAAATAGTTGGTTCAGTAACACTAACTGAAGTAATTAAACCACATGTAATAATCGAATTAAACTGATTGACTAACCCCAACTAATCAAACTAACTGAAATCAAACTAATCAAAACCTAAATTGTGGTAACGAACCAAACTCCACAAAATAATCGAAGAGACCGAACATTAGTTCGACCTTATTGTTGCCGCCATTTGGTGATTCATATATCCAAAAATGAGTTTGATCCAATGGTTGATTTTTTGATCTAAAAATTAATTTTATGGTCAAAAAACTCAAAACACATTTATGAAAAGACGTCACCGTCATCATCCACGATGGATTTCGACAATCGGAATCGACATCAGATTTTCTTTGGCTCAGTGACCCATGTACCCAAAAATAAAAATCCTCTAATAATTGGATTTTAATAGATCTAGGTTTCAATATAAAATAAAAGTTTCCATAAAACTTACTAAAAGGGTTATCGACGTCGAGGGGTGAGCATGATGGTTTAAATAAAAAGAAAAGAGAGATGATGGGTCGGCGTCAGCATCGGAAGGAGACGAAGGGCCGAGTGAATTGAAGATGAAGACAAAAGGGCCAGCCCTTTGACTTTGGCCCTTTGTCTTTGTCTCTAGTCGATAAGCTAGCTTGGAGACAAGGGATAGTGGTGGGGGGTGGTTGGGTTGAACGTCAGAGAAAAAAAGATAAAAGGGCAGGCAGAACTCAGGAGGGACCGAATAGGTGAATCGGTTCGATCCTTCCCTGTCTGTTGTTTTCCTTTTATAATGCACTCAAAATGATATCATTTTGCATATCAGTCAATTTGGTTAGTTTGGTTAAACAGACAGTGAAAATCAATTCGCTAACCAAAATTTCTACAAAAACTATCTGAATTGCTAACCGACTACTAAAAAACTAAACTGAAACCCTTAGTTTAATGAATAAGCCCATAGCTTAATTAAGTAACAATCCATCAAGGCTAAAACCCTTAATTTGGGTAGCCTAGTCCAATTAGGATTTCAGGTGAATTATGACAAACTTAATTAAAAGACTAATTTATTTTAAGTTCTAAAATATTAACTATTAATATTTAAGAACTCTAGCTCATCATTAAGATTCCTTAATCCTAATCTAGCCCGCCATTCCCTTGTATTTGCAAACTCCTATTGTGTGTGATCGATAGGCTTTTACATATGTTGGCCATGACTTTATCGAATAAAATCATAGACCATATTGAATAAAACCATAGACCATGAGTGACGTCTAGCAACCCATCATGGCCTTTAATTGATAGAATGATCAATTTATGATCACTGTCTTTCAGTGATAGTCTTCTCATATAATTCAATCCCTTCATCGATTTAAAATGTCTCAATCAAGTGGGGACATAACTTGTGTGTCAATCCCCATTCAGTGCTTGATTATAATGTTTCTTTAGTTCCCGAAAAGTATAGCTTCCATAGGATCACTATCATGTTATGCTCAGAGACTAACAAGCTATATTTCTCCAAATGTCCCATGAAACATATCTCCGCAAATTAAGGGTCAATGAATCCTGTCTTGGCTCACACGCAGCCTTCACATGCTTCATGGTATACCCAATCATTGTCGTACTCACACCTCTTATTGAGATATTTTTTTAACAGTGTCAAAGCATACGAATCCATATGTAAGACATAATGGTGACCTCAAGTCGAAGGATCACTTGTACAACTACCACTAAAGGTTTTCTTTGACACTCTTGCAAGATCCATAAGGAATCCTTTTTGTTGGATTACACTCTAGTGAACTTGTAATCACCAACAAGCACCCGTGTACTAGGTTAGGTATCCCACACCTATAGTCAGTAAGATCAACTATTACTTTTCCTAAAGGTAACAATATAACAAACATCGGTTTCTTTGTGTCATTGATGTTCAATCTCGATGACACTTTTGACTAAGGATAGATTTAAAGTTGTACTCTTAGGTGTATCAAGGACCTTACAATTAAAGTCACACATCAATTCCTTTCTATACAGACTAAACCTAGGGACTTTGTCTTTAGGCATGTTATATTTAATTAATTGTTGAATGAATAAATAAATATAAAAGAATAAACTTGCCAATAAATAACATGAACATGAAACAACTAGATATATTACTCAATAAATATATCACATCTTAATGTATTATGTACAACTTAACACTTAAGTTGTAGGTCGTACACTAATAATATCAATTCTTAATATATCAAGTACAAGTAATTAACACTCAAGGTGTAGAGCATACATTAATAGAAAGTCCAACTACGTTATATGTTGATAACAAGACAACCATATTTTAGCTAAGAATCTAGTTCATCATGAGATATCGAAACATATTGATACTTAGTTCTATTTTATTTGAGTAGATCAAGACTGAAAAAATTGAGTTGGTGCATGTAAAGACAATTGACCAAGTTGGAGATATATTCACTAAACCATTGAAGATTGAAGCATTCTGGAATTTTCATGGTAAGCTTGAAATTGAAAGTGAAAGTTTAAGGGTGAGAATGTCGAATATTAAACTTGCACGGATTTTCAAGAGACAAAGGGAAGAATTTGGTGTATGGAAGAAGTTAAGGAAGTGATAAAAATGGATTTAATGAAAGATGAAAAATAAGAATGTCTCTTGGAATCTCAATGGGATTTTTGTTGATTTTCAAGACTTCTACAATTCTCTATAAAGCTTTTGGATTCTCAAGGTAGAATTTAAGGGCTTGTTCTCTTTGTTGTTTTCGGACTGTTTTCTGTTTTCAAAACATAAAAAATGTGTCCGCTTACCCATTTTTAAAAATGCATTTTTCAAAAAAAAAAAAAAAAATTACACACAAAACCCAAAACATCAAAAATGTGTTTTGGCTATTTTCATCCAAAACACGTTGTTGAAACCAAAACACGAAAAACGCCCCTGTTTTGAATTCTCTTCTATATTCTCTTTTCTTTTTGTATTCTCTTCTCTCCCAACAAGCAACTGAGATCAGCCCTCTTTGATCGCCGTCGTTCGTCCTTCTCTAGCCACCATTGTCGTTTGTCTTCCACACCCACCATCGTCGTTCGTCTTCCACACCCGCTATCGCTATCACCACCACCGACTGCCGCCGTTGTCCTCATCTAGCCACCATTGTCATTCGTCCTCCATATCCGCCACTGTCACCACCTACCATGCCCAGACCCACCATCACGCCCATCACTACCGGTTGTTTCTTCCTTCTATCCTTTTGTCATTTCTTCCTCTATCTTTCTGTCATTTTTTCCTTCTGTCATTTCTTCATTTCTCCACTGCCCTCCCTCCACGTCTAAAGAAGCTTATGTACTATAGTTTTTATATTAATAATATTTTTAATGATATAGCTTCTATAATATAGTTTTTTTAATGATTTTTTTAAAATTTTGGATAAATTAATATTTTGCTATTTTATAATTTATAATTTTTTAATATTTATATTGTGGGTAATCTAAATCTCACAGTTAATTTCAGATTTCAATTTGTAGTTAAAAATAAATTTATCATGAAGTTAATAGTTGAGTCAAATTAAAAATGATTTTAGAAAGCATTTTGTAATTTTAATGTATTATATACGGTTAGATTATCAGTTATCTCTTGTATTATATATATTTTAAATTATTTGAATTAAATTTATAATTTATTAATAAATGTTTACAACTTTGAATCAAATTTATTGAATAAAATATTATAAAATAAATTTTCTTAAAATTTCAAAATAAACAAGTTTTTTCAATTTTTTATTTTAAGAAATAATTTTTTAGAATGACAGAAAGAACGGGTTTTTAATAATCTCAAAATAGACATTCAAAATACAAAATTAAAAATAAATTCAAAACATAAAATTAAAAATTGAAATACGAAAAAAACACCACCTAATTTTCTGTGATCAATAATGTCTATCTTTTGCCTATAAAAGGGTCTTGTACTCAATCATTCTATAAGGTGAAGAAATACGAGAAGTTCTTTTTCTCTACAAGTTATTCTCTATACATTATACTCATATATAAGTGAGAGTGAGATTGAGAGAAAATAGTTACAATATACTCCAACAATTTTAACAATTATTTCATACATAAAGGAAAAGTCCTCCCCACCTAACAAGAACCAAATCAAATATTTTAATTAAACATTATGGTTTGCCGTGTTCAATCACAAGAGGTTAACACGCTCTCATGCTCAATAGACTTTTTTTCATTCGTATAATTTTACTTTTTGAGGATGAAGTAATAAAAGGGGGATGGCTAGATACACAGTTTCTCATCATGATGAGTTTGGGGTTAAATGTGAATCCCTAGGATGAGCATAGGCTATTCAACTTTAGTTATTTTAATTATTTTTAATAAAAAAAATCAAGCAATTTAAAACTATAAATATATCAATTCAAAATTTTCTATATTTCTCGAACCTTCTCATGCCTTAAAGTGTGAATATTTACAATTTTTTTTTTATAAATTCAGGGGACTAGGTTCAACTTGTGTTGCTTGCCGATTTGCATATTTGTAAAAGGGTACATAGTTTTTTATATATTCTTATTTTTGTTGTAAACGAATCAGAGAAATTAAATGACAAGATAAGAAAGAATTTTTTTCCAAGTATTATTTAAACTACATAAAAATAAAATAAATTAAAAATAATAATTTTATTATTTTTCGTTTTACAAACTTATCGATGTGAGTATTGAAAAAGTATCATTATTCAATGGGGATGATGACATCAAAAAGTTAAACAAAACACTCTACTGCCATGGAAACGGGTTTAGGGATGAATGCAAGGGAGCGGGAGTGGGGTCCCTGAGTCCAAACCTCCCCCATTAGTGACAATTCTTTTTGGGTAATAGAATGATTTTCTTCATGCATCTAGAAAATTTTTTATTTTAAGGGATAACTCGCATATTCATTATAGAAGATAAGTGGATTTATTATAGAAGATAAGTGGATTGACCAAAATTACAAGTGTGTTGTAGTAATCAAAAGATTTATTTAGACAAATTATTGGATTCAAGCCTTTTTAATTCTTGTTAAGAGAATTTGTAACTAAGAGTGTTAACTCTTAAATCTTCTCTTTCAATTTATATTGTATTCTTTTCTAGCTTGTGAGATAAAGGGTCTACTTGTGTATAAATAGGAGATTTGTAATTGCCTAGTCTTGGACTATAGGGCTACTTGGGATCAAATAGGAGGTTTTAGTAAAATGGTTTAAAATATTTAGTGAGAGTTAAGATAGTGGATTATGTTTGATTTAAACTGAAACTATAATTCTATTGTGTTCATTACCTTTCTTGTTTCATATTCTTTAAACTTTACATTCATCATTTTATATGTTCTATGATTTAACTCACTAAAACCATATTTGCATCAAAAAGATTTTAAGTTTTAAGTTCTATAATAATAATAAATTTTTATATACCCAATTCATCTTCCCTCTTGAGTGTGTGCCAAAGCATTTCATATCAAGTCGGTTCTCTAGGGATAGTCGGTTATTTGGGGTCTTTTGGTTATTTTTGCCTTCCCATTCATTAGCAAGCAGCTAGCTGCTCATCAGCATTAGCAAGTCATCATCTTTTTGGGTCACCTGATTATTTTTGGTCTCCTGATCATCCTTGTATGTGGACATCAAGACGTTCTTTCTCATATTACAAATTTATTGTTGTAATTTGATAACAATAATTGGCGTCGTTTGTGAGAAACACAACGAAAAGTCAAACAAAGAACATTATTGATGGCAAGCACCGACAATCAACGGACTTTCTCTCAGGGTGTTGAAATTCGTCATCCTTCACAAGACTCACAAAATCCAACAGGAGGGCATCAACCTCTACCCAATTCTCAACAACGAGGGAGACTTTAGTCAAATATAGCGAGCCAAACATAAATTTCCACCTCCAATGATACTTGCCATCGCCAAAATCACTCGCAAAAAATTTAGCGAAACTCAAAACCATCGCTAGATGTGGCGATTGAATATGCCAAGCCATCATTGCCATCTCTCCCCCACAATGGCCATCAATGCTAGAAGAGGCCTGACTAAACGCGACAAAGACGAAATTGATCGGAGAAGAGAAGTTATAAAAGCAGCAACCTGCAGATCTAGAGAAGACAAGTTGCAAGCATGACAAAAGGCAAAATCGAGACGACAACCACTAGATATGGTGGCAACGACGACTAACGGAAGCAGCAACGGTGACCACGACAACTAACAAAATGAGCGATAGTGGGTGCTTGCGTGGCTTGCTATTCATCGTCTTGCATATATTTGGGTTTGTAATTTTGTAGAATTTTGTATTTATTTGTATATTGGATGAGTGATATTGTACATTTTTGTATTTGATTATCGATTTTGTATATGTGCGTATTTGATTATTGATTTTGTGTATGTGTGTATTTGATTATTTTGTATATTTGATTATTGATTTGTGTATTTGATTATTAATTCTGTATATGCGTGTATTTGATTGTTGATTATATGTATGTATGTATCTAATTTTTTTGTGTATTTGATTATTCATTTTATGTATGTGTATATTTTATTATTTTATGTATTAAGTGTTCAAGGATAATCCCACGACTAGATAAATGAATTATCAAACAAAATATGAAAATTATAAGTAAGGTAAAATAAATAGAATTGAAGTTTATTAATAAATAAATAAAACAGAAAGTCAAATAGAGAGAGAATGGGGAGTGTAGTTGGAATAACTACAATTTTTGAGAAAAAATCAAAATAGAGAGTAAATTATTTATATTATAATAGGGAGCAGAATAGGAGCAGAGTTGGAGATAGCCTAAGTATCAAAATCAATTTATGAGTGTTTATAATTCAGTTTGCTTCTAAATTTAGCAATGTTTGTACCAGACGAAGAGCAGATATTTATGTGTGTTGGATGAAGAACGAAGGAGATCTAGTTATAATATAGCTGCACACAGATAAAATTTACAGCACTAATCCCATTAGATATTGTTGGTTTCTCTTGGAAATAAATGAGCATGAAACAAACAAAAGATAAAATCCAATCCATCACAAGCAACTAACTTCCTCCAAATGTTTTAACCTACCCTGAGAGTACCGTGCTCTACCAAATAACCGTCAGGACAACCTGTGCAATTCAAAGGATGAGTGCCGATAATAATGACTCTAGTGCTTGCCGCATTTGTAGGCACGGGATAGTTCTTACACTTCTCGCAATCCTCATTGCAACAACCAGGAACTGCCTTTCCATAGGGATGGATTGGCTGGACGTCATCTAAATTGGTAACCTGGTTGCACTTCTTGTCTTTTGCCTCCTCCCTATACACAACACGAACGCCAACCTCCTTCACTTGGAAAGCTTCAATTGTAGAAACTGTAATATTTAGCACATCGCCACCTTCTAGCTGATGATCCTCAAACTTCCAATAACTTAACCATAACAAGTCCTCGTCAACTCCTGGAATGCCAAAGACTTGCGGGCAGTAGCTCCATTTCAAATACTTGGTTTCATTACTAATAACAGTGTGTAAGCCCCAGTTGTCCCCATAGAAAGATGGAGCTAGTAGAGCATCAGGAGTATTAGAAAATGAATAAATAGAACATACCGACAAGCCTTGAATTCTTAAATAAACATTAGAGGGCTTAGTAGTAAAAGAAATTGAGGATCCTATGTTCTTGTGATTGAAACTCGTAGGAATCTTGCTTCCCCGCATAAAAGTGGATAGCATACGACTTTCGTGCAATACCTATGCCACAAAAAATTATAATTTAAATGTTAAAAAAGTCAACACACACATGAAGATAAGACACACACACACACATATAAAGGGGAGAGGTGGGGGTGTTTGGGGGGGAGGGAAGAAGGAGGGAGTACCTGGGGACAAAGCATCCTCTTTTTTCTAGCTACAACGTTTGAGAGAAGCTCTATAGGTGATTTCTCCACAGCTTTAGAGTCGCATAAGCCCAAGTTGTTAATTAGCTCTGCATCAACACTTTCTAAGGGTTCCAACTTGAATTGGCCCGCAATCTCAATTAGACTCAAACAACTTTCGTAGCCTAACCTTAACCCAGGAGTGATGCCCTGTGATTCAAAGCTTATTTTTTCCAGCAACTTACTTCCATCAGCCATCAGTAATTCTATATTTTGCGGCAAACAATCAATATTCTTAAGCCTTGGGCATGATAGAAAATACAAGTACTGTAGTCTAGAAAGACACCTGATGCTATTCGGGAGGCCATACATTGCATTATTGCTCAAATTTAATGAGCGCAACGAAGATAGGTTGCCAAATTCAAGAGGGAAACTGTCATCAGATAAATTGCAATTTTCTAGACTTAAATTTACCAATGACTGTGGAAAAGAAACCCGTGAAGTTTCTGGACAACTTCTTAGACTTGATTGCCAAGGCCATACAGACAAAGGCCATGCTTTGACCTCCTGAGTGATACAGAGAAATTGACTTATTCTAGTTCCATCTACATGGAGCACTGTCAAAGAATCCATATTGCCCAACTCTGCTGAAATATTTTCAAGATTTATGCAACCAGAAATGTCAAGTGTTGCTAGAGATTTCAGCTTATAAATGATTTCAGGAAGCTTCCTCAAGTTCTGACAATTCCTCAAGCTTAAGAAAATAAGACTTTCTAGGTGTCCGATAGATTCATGAACTTTAACCAACCTTGCACAGTTTTCAAGTATAAGTTTCTCGAGATTGGGCAGCATCAAGAAATTAGGAGTCTCATAAAGGTTATTGGAATGACTTAAATTAAGGAGTTTCAATAATACAAGGTACTGCAAAACAACAAAAGAGAGACGACGTTAATAATTTAATTAAAAATATTAAAGTATAGCCAAAAAAAAAAAAAAAAACCAAAAAAATAGGGGGATGGAAATAAGAGACAAACCTTCGCTCCATTCCAAACCTTTTTCAAGCAACTATAAGGCATTTCAAGAGCAACTAGCCTGTCCAAAGGGAAATCATCAGGTATCATTTGTAATGGGAAACCTGACCAACACAGCCATCTCAATCCCTTGGGAAATTTTTCATAGTTTCCACATGGTTGTACATTGCTAATTTGTAGAAGTTGTAGGTTGGACATCCCAGCAAAAGCATTAACTTCCAGTACTACTTCATTTGAAGTTTTTGTAGCAATGCCTACAGAGAGACTAGAGAAGAAGGCAAACGGATATCTCTTACGCTTGTTAGACCAACTTTCTTCATGGGGCCCAAAGTCATTCCCTTTAGCTCTATCTTCCTTTAAGAAATGGGTATCAAGAATGAGGCCCCTGATTTTTCTTGTGCCCTGAAAAAGAAGGGAGGAGAGGAAGCATTGATGCATAATTAGAAAGTATACATTCACAAATATGTACAAATATAAATGAGTACGATTAATTCTTACAATTTTTTCTCTCAAGACATTAAGGGAATCCTCGTGATTCCAAAGCCTGCTGCGTTCTCCTAATGCTTTGGGTGATTCTTGTCGAACAATTTCCCTTCCCATTTCTTGAATTATTTGATGCATTACCAACTTGTTATGTGTGTCAACTGCTAACAGATTTCTGTCAATGAGGTTGTGAATTCCAATTAATGAGCAATAATCACATCCATCTAGGATTGTAATTGTATAGTCCTTGTTTTTTCCCACAAGGAAGCAAGCAATATCAAGAAATAAATCTTTGTCATGATCATCTTGTAAAGAGTCGTAACTTAGTCTTAGTTTTGTAAGAATTTCACTATCAGGAACTGCTTTCAATTTTTGAAGTTGACTTTTCCACACATCTAAACTTTTCCCAGACATTGAAGAACCCAAAGTTTTAAGAGCAAGCGGGAGCCCATTACAATACTCTACTGCCATCTTTGACTGCACCAAATAACCATCAATAGGATGGTTTTGTCCAAAGGTATACCAACTAAAAAGCTCTAAGGATTCATGAGGATTCAACTGGTCTACCTTGTGTATTTTGCAATGTTCATGAGTTCTTAGTAAATGTTGTCGTCTAGTGGTTATGATCATTTTACTACCTGGAGAAAGCGAATCTTGCATTCCAATAACTGCATCTAATTGTTCTCGTTTATCCACGTCATCAAGAACTATAAGAACTTTTTTGGAACCTACAACTTGTTTAATCTTAACAAGCCCTTCATCAACATTGTTTATTTTTTTCTCCTTTCTTCCCCTTAGGATATCTGAAAGAAGTTTTCTTTGCAAACGAATAAAGCCATTTTGTTGTCCTGAAACTTCTCTTATATTTGCTATGAAACTGCTACCTTCAAATTTGAAGAAATTTAAGTTGTACACAAATTTTGCTATGGTTGTCTTGCCAATTCCACCAATCCCACATATGACAACAATTCCAACATCACTTTCTCTACCTTCTAACCATGAATTAATCATTCTAGCACGAGAATATAGTCCAACGAGGTATGGGGCAACATTCAAGATTGTTGGCCTGAGCTTGTCATCAATTGCTTTGACAATTTGTTGAATAAACTTTGACTCGTGCCTATGATTTGCAATCAAGACAAACTGTGATATTTGTATATTCACTAAGCGTGTCATAACTTGAATGTTAGAAATTTATTTACACATAACAGACAAAAAATCAAAGTTATTATCATAGCACCTGAATACTTGTATCAATTGAAAGTTAAAATTAATAGCATTGAGAGTTAAAAAATAAAAAAGTAAAATGAAAAATAACATAAATCTTAAAAAAATATGATGGTATGACAACAATGTCTAAAGAGACAGAATCTGATTTTTCAAAAAATAAGATTCATTCTTCATACTAGAATAAGTTAAAAAATAAGACTCATTCTTCATACCCATCCTAAACGAGATTTACAATCTTCTTACTAGATAATGCAGATGCAGGGCCATTAATGAGTTGAATTTAATTCGAGTTTATATTTAGTTTTGGCTTCAGATCTAATATGGATAGAAGAATAACCGCTAATTATTTGCAAAAAAATAAAAATAAAGGCTCAATTGTCTAAATCCTAATCTAATAGTCAATTTCACATATTAATTTTAGAAGATTTTATTCTCATTTATTAATAACAGTTAACATATTCATCCCATTATTGCCCAGGTAGTGAGTTGAGACATTGTTCCGTTGCTCTCTTTTGAAAACAATATTTCCACGCATATGGTTAAATATAAAATTCACAAAAATATTATAACAATAGCATTTTTTCAATATAGTTTAATTCAGTGAGTTTTCATTGTGAATGTATGGATATGAATGTCATATCATTTTAAATAAAGATATTGTCTATGTAGTAGCACAAATTTTCTAGTAAAATGCTACGCTTACATCTCAGTATGCAAAATTTTGGTATACGCAAGATTTATTCATGTATCTTGATTAAAAAATAAAAATTAATTAAATTAACAAGATTTAAACTCATAATTTTTAAACAATAACTATTTTTAAATAATTTTATCACTATATTACGTATTTGTTATGTAATTTTTAAACAAATTAGTTAAATGTCACCAACTTTGTTAACAGGGCTGAAGTAGTCCAATGTTTTAATTGTTTTTTTTTAATATTTAGTAAACTGGGCAGGACATTGATCTAGAAAGAAGAGAAGTTCATAATTTTGGCCCCATTTTCGCTTTCAGTTTGGATGTTACTTAAGTTTGAGTTGATGATCGAACATATATAATAAATAAGGTATTTGGTGAACTTCAAATTTAATTAAATTCGACTCACTTTAGGTGTGTCAGAGCTTAGAAGACCCAAATTCAACTGGAATATTTTGATGTATTTAATAAATTCAAATATTTTATCAAATAATCATAATTAAAACTTAACTAAAGTTAATCAATTTACTAAACATTTTTATACATTTAAACTCACCTTGCCTCACCCACCTAACCTCAATCACAAACGTCTATTCTCAATGTGTTTTTATAAAATAAATAGTTATATTAATTAAAAATATATATAAAAGTAAAATTGAAATTTTATCACATCATCAAAATATAAACAATAAATAAAAAAACCTCATCTTTCTATATATTTAAAAGTTCTATATAAAATAATAAAATATTCAAATATGTTTAAAAACTCCATCAATGGCACTGTGCATGCTGTTACGTGTTTCTTTAATATAAAGTTATAAATTATATGTAGGATAATAATAATGGTTACAAAATGGGATGCTCAATGCATGTTGCGAGACAAGATATTCTCTCTTTTGTCTCATCTTGCTCGTGCATAATACTATTTAATCTTATTTTATAGTTTAGGTAGCAATTTTATTATCTAAAATATTTAAAATACTCTTGTATTAATTTTAATCACTAAAAGTATTTAGACATTTCATATAATCAATAAAATTATTATTTAAGTTAGTTATCTGTAAGATTTAAAATAAATTTATTTAAAAGACAGAAAAATAAATTTATCTAAAAATATCCTCTTATCATGAAATCTCAAATATATGTCCAAAATTTCTGCATAAAAAATAAACACTTTTCAAGGTTCTGCCCCTTTTCCACTTCTTCCTTCTCTACCACTCTATCTCTTGAAGCTTGTAATTTTTTTTATTGAGAGTAAAAATAATAATATATAAAAATAAAATTAATTTTTTATTTAATAATTTAGACTTTTGAATGCTTCTGTTCTCTTGGCCTCCATCCCTCTAGGTCATTCTAATTCTCTTGCTTTTGATTTATTTTTCTATCAAAATTTTTATTTTATTCTTCTTTAATCGGCGAACATAAAGATCCTAAAAATTAAGATTTTATGACATCATGGATTAACCAACAATTATCAAAGCCCCAGTTTGAAATAACCCTATTGGCCTCTGTTGAATCAAATTATATGGATCCATCTTAAAAACATTTGAAGATAAAGACGACCTTTGTCTATATGATTGGGTATTTGGGTCAGTGAAACTAAAGCCAAATGCTAAGCAAAGACCTAACTCCACAAGGTTCTAACCCAATGCAAGAGCCGAAACCTCATTGACAATTTGACATGGTGAATTTTTTTTAAAATTAAATTTAAGCTTGTTTTGTGATTTTAATCAAATTTAGATTAATGCTTGTGATATTATGAGATTATTGTCCAGATTAGATGAAGAAAGCCAGTTGATTGAAGAAGGTTTGTTCATAAATTGGTTTCGACCATAGATTGTGTGACGTAAGACTTACAGACTTACTATTATACATCTCTTAAGAGAGCCCCACAATCCTTTATTAGAAGGTAATACTTGTCACAGCTCCACTTAAGAATAGATTTCAAAGCAAGTTAAAAATTGATTTCAAAGCTAAAAGCACGTTCATGACTAAAAAGCATGCTAAGAATGGATTTCAAAGCTATGAACTATGAACTATGAACTATGATAAGGAGTGGAAGAGAGAGTTAATTTACCCATCTGCTTGATTATGTAAGGCCATCCCTGCCAAATTAGCTACTTCCTCTAGTGCTTCTCTCCACCTTTTCAATTTCTCCATCCATTTCCTTGCTTCACACTTTTCTCCTTTGAATTGCACTTCGTGTCTCATGAATGCCTCAGCATAATCCCCCTTTTGTTTCCTAACCTCTGATGGATCCACGCCATAGAACACAGGCAAAACCATGTGACGAAAATCCCCCCTTTTTCGTCTTGCAAGGATCATCACCAGCTCATCAAGGCACCAACTAGAAGATGCATAGTTTTTGGAGAAGACAATTATTGAAATCTTAGACTCGTTAATTGCCCTCTTCAACTCAAGCTTGATGCTTTTTCCTATCTCTATCCCATCGTCGCCTCTGAAAGTACGAAATCCGGCATTCACCAAAGCTGTGTACAAGTGATCTGCGAATGTCCAACGAGTGTCCTCGCCTCTAAAGCTCAAAAACACATCATAGCTAGTCCGAGAAGTAGAAGAATAGGTTTCGTGGACTCCTGTTATAGTCATTTAGTAGAATTGAAAATTGAAAGACTAACTAATAATCAACCTTATAACGAATTGTGGAGAAAACTTGAGACAAGTGTTCCTCTTTTGATTCCACAATGTTGGGTAGAGTATCATCAACTCTAAAAGAAATTTTGAAGGATGGAAGAAAGGATAAATAGGTAGGAAAACTTATTTATCGAGAGAGAGACCACAAAAGTCAATATTTATAGCAGAATGGGAACTGATTGATATTGCCAGGAGAGAAGGAAGAAGAGGACGCGCACCACAAAAATCAATACTTATAGCAGAATGGGAACTGATTGATAGTCAAGAGAGAGGGAAGCAGAGGACGCGCACCACGCGGTGTTGTTGGGTTGGAATGATCTCAATCAATACCCATGCATAGAGTTATAGACTTGAGATCCTATTCTTGATTGGGTTGGGATGGATGGTAATCACATTCCTAATTAGTTTTGGTGTTCTTCTACTGTAAAATAACGATCATGCAGCGAGTAATATTTATGATTATTTTATTTAAAATTACATAAATGCTATGTAGCGAAAAAAATTACTAAATAGATATACATTTAGCAAAATGCCTATTTATAAATAAAATTAAACTAATTTAAACTAATTAAATTTAGATTGACTCTTGATTCTAAAGTCTTCAAAATTATAACAAAATAACTTAAATAGAAGTTACACAAAATAAACATATTTGACCAAATAGAAGTTTAAAAACAAAGCCAATTTGGAGAGATAAAGCCCTTAATTATGTTAGTAGGATCAGGTCAAATTTATAGACGAAATGATCTTATTTGATCTAAAATTGAATTAAATTAAAAAAATCAATATGAAAAAAAAAATTCAATTACACTAATTTGATATAATTTTCTAATTTATTCAAAAAATAAACACTACCAAAAAGGACAGATAACCACATGAAAAATGGTGTATTTATTGTTATCTTGTCTAATCCAAAGCACTAGCACATGCCATTGCGTAAGAGATAGGCAAGAAGACAAAAAGACCAAAACCGAGAGGCTTTGGAAGAGCTTGCACACGAATGAGTTGTTCTCTTCACGTTTATTTTTAATTTTGAGTTTTAAATTTATTTTTAATTTTAATTTTTAAATTTATTTTTAATTTTATATTTTGATTATCTATTTTGATATTACTGAGAATGCATTCTTTTTATCAATAATATTTTTTAAATTTTAAAAATTTTAAGTGTATTTATGATGAAAATAGCTAAAATGACTTTTTATTATTTTTGATTTTTCTTTATAAAATTTTTATTTATTTTTAAAAATATGTGTCGACGTTCAGAATTAATCAACCGTGATTCGTAGACCCGCAATGAGAATACAAATCCAAAATGTAAGGAGGATGAATGGAATAGAACGTACACGAGAAATTTTACATGATTCGGCCAGAACGATACTTGTTCCACAACTACCTCTGGTTATTTTGACAGAGTAACAGTATAGTATTATGGTTGTCCTCTTTCTTTATAATGGTATTTTTGACCCCTATTTATAATGAGAAGTGTTTATAATTATATTAAAATATAAAAATATAAAGATGATATTACGGGGTATCATCTCCAACTTTTAAACTACATATCTTAAAAGCTCTTATCAGTATTATTATTTTATAAAAGTTATCATATCCTAACTTTTTTTATTTTGAAACTTATATACGTGACACGTCACGGATAAATCGTTGAAGTTAATTAAGTAAAAGAGCAACACACCCCCAGAACAAATCTGAACATTCCAACAAATACTCCTCTCTCCTTCTTTCACCAAACCATAATTGTGAATCATAATTGTCACCAAGCCATAATTGTGAAAATTTTATGAACATAATAATAAGATCTTATGGATGCGTGCTTAATGTTCGAATCACTTGGGGACATTAGACCCCACAAATGTCCCCTGCGGAATCCTTATTTGGCTAAGAAAAGAAGAATAAATATGAAAGAAATCAAGACTACTGGGAGCCCATTAAGCTAGTAAACGATGAACGACAACATTCACACGAAATCCAACTTTCATTGGGTAGGTCTTCACCTCTTTAATTTAATCATCGTTGGAACTTTAGGGTTATTAAACAAATCATTGAACATTTTATATTTAAAGCATCGAAATGATCACCTCCCATTATTGATGCTACAGTAATGCATTGAGAGTCGAAATCCCACCCAAACTATGATTAAGGAATCCACTCTTTAATTGTATATTTCATACAATGCTTGTTACATAATTGCAACACGAGCATGCTTGTATGATGTTCTCGAATCCATTAAGAGTTAAAAAAGTGGTTAATTGTCATTAAGAATTAATGACAGAATTGTATGCAATTGAGGAAGGACCTTGCAACAATAAACACTAAAATGTAGACCTCTTTCATGAATGGTCAATAATTTTTTAAAATTAAAAACTCTCGTGTGCTCAATGAATATTATCGATAATTATGTGTAAAAATTTCAGGAGTCAATAGATTATCTACCAATTTCCATACCACTTGTCAATCCTTGAAGCTCCATGATTTTTATGTAGCTTATATCACAATCCACTAATTAATCAACCACTTATTTTTGTTCATCCTGTTTTTCATTCTCTCAATTACTCAAGGTGTTAAGCTGACAAACTTCTACATATCTTCTGTAACTCTCAACTAACACAATGGGATACTCCAAGAGCTCCAATTATCCCAATATTGCATATCTCCTGTAACTCTCAGCTAACACTAAGGGGTACTCCAAGAGCTCCAATTATCCTAATATAATTTATAGGGATGTGTTGATAAGTCAAAATAAAATATGTAAAACTTAGGAGGTATGGGATGCTAGAAGGAAATTAGAGGTGAAATTTACAAGAAAGTGATGGGTTTGATTTAGTAATTATAACAACATGGGATGGGGTGGCTGGGAGTGAGACATGAGGATTATATTAATACCAGATAATGTTTAATTTGTAAAATAAGACTACCAACCTCAATCACAATTGAATTTGAAGAAACAAATACTCTTTCTAATGGAGTGAGTTGGTAGAGTGTCACAGTCACATTTTTTAGTCTTTTTTTGCCATGACAATATTTTTAGGAAGGCAACAAAATGTAAGCATGAAAAGGAAATGGAGCAAAATTTACATCAATTAATGCTACACCTTCATTAATTTAATGATATGATTATAATTAATACAGAATAATGTTTAATTAGTAAAATAATATTAGAAATGACAATGTTAACTAAATTCAAAAAACAAAATTAAAGAGTAGTTAGGATGTTACTCTTATCATTTATAAATCTTTTACATAGCATTTTTTATTAGTATAGTTCTAACTAGAAATTAAAAAAGACGGGAAGAACTAATCTCATATTAGCACTTTTTTATCACTTTATGATATATAAACTTAATTTTATTTAATGATTTTGGAATAATGTAAATTTTTTTAAGAAAAAATTATATATGAAAGGATGAAAATGTAAAATCACCCCATAAAACCTAGCAATTTATTTTGTAGTAACTTGAGTATGTTGTTGGAAACTATAATAGTAATAATAATATTATTACTCCCTCTAATATTTCCTTAATGTTAATTGAATTCTGTACACAAATCTTATATTAATAATGATTAATTATCCGGTAAGCAACGATGATGATTGGTAGCAATTGTTGATTTGTTGTCACCGATTTCCTATAGTAAACTTTAGTCAATTACTTTATAGTTAATTATTGTAGTCGTCGTGTTATTATCACTTTCATAGTCATTTTTTATCATTATCCAAGAGCGGATCCAGCCTATGGGCAGGGTGGGCTCTATTTTTTTAAAATGAATATTTTAATCCAAAAAATAATAATTTTTTTAGACCACCCAACCACCCCAATCCCAAACCCGAATTCATTGTCGAGCCAAACCCAAACCTTATCTCTAATTCTCAAACCCAAACCTAAACTCAAATCCTGTCTCTAGCCCCAGGGATGGCAATGTAGAAAGAAATAGAAGTAAAAATAGTTTGAAATACACCAGCATGACTACTTGCTTAAAACTGTACAAAAATTTGGCATAGCTGAGTGTAAATCTGTTAATGTTTCTTTAGCTGGACACTTTATCTTGTGTAAAACTCAATGTTCATCATCTGAATCCGAAACTCTTAAAATTGAAAATATACCATATGCCAATGTGATTGGAACTGTAATGTACTCAATGATAAGTAGTAGGCCAGATCTTGCATATTCTAAATCTCTACTCAGTAGGTTTATGTCTAACCCTGAGAAAATGCATTGAGAAGCCTTAAAAGATGTGTTAAAATATATTAATGGTTCTTTAAATGTTGATTTAAAATTTGAGAAAAGAGGTGATACACTCGAGCTAGTGAGATTTGTAGATTTAGATTTTGCAAGAGATAGAAACTCCCATAAGTCCACCACAACATTTTTTCGTTACTCTGGGATTAAAAGGCAATTGCATCAGTTGGAGGTTACAATTGCAACCTTTGGTTGCTCTGTCTTCCACTGAGGCAGAATATGTAGCTGTTATCGATGCCTTTAAAAAAGCCATTTGGCTTCAAGATCTCTTAAAGGAAATCCATCTCCTACAAGGTAAGGTTTAGGTATTTTCTGATAGCCAGAGTACTATTCACTTTTGTAAAAATCTTGTTTATTATGAAAGAACTAAACATGTGGATGTGAAGTATCATTTTGTAAGAGATTAGGTAAGTGGTGGAGCTGTTACAATTTAGAAAGTGCCAACTAAAGACAATCCAACTTGCATAGGAACTAAGGTAGTGACTACAACCAAGTTCAAGCACTACTTGGCCTTATTGCATGTCGAAGTTGGTTAATTCGAACCAATCCGAGCAATGAAGGTGAGAATCGAAGCTTGCTGCACTTATTGGGGTATGTCCACTTTTATCGTTAATGCTTCAAGGTGGAGATTATTGGTGGTGAAGCATGTAATGACACCGTTTTACTAAGGAAGTTGAGAGGCACTACAAAAAAACTGGTATTTAGCGGAGATTTTTATCCACCACTAAATTAGCCGTTGCAAAGTATTTAGCAGCGATTTTGAGCAACCATTGGAATAACCGTCGCAAATCATATTTTTTTGAAGTGGTTTTTAAACCGCCGCAAAAATTAAAAGAAAATTAAAATTTTAAATTTTAAATTGTTGCAAAAATTAAAAGAAAATTAAAAATTTAATTTCTCCCACGGTTGGCCCGCTCGCGCCTGCGCCTAGCCGCCTGGATTCGTCCAGCCACGTGGCCGCATGTCTGTGCACCACGTGGCGATGCTAAATTTCCAGCCTTTCCTTCCCCAGTTTCGAACCCGCGACCTCCCATTTGTGTGTGCGCGAGCGAAACCATCTGATCTGCCAAGCCCCCTTATTATATAACCGCATATATAAATTATATATCAAAACAACTACTATTTTTCAGAATTATATTTTATATTTTTTAATATAAATTAAAAAATTAATTAATTAATTATTTTTAAAAGAATAAAGGAATAAATTAAAAATAAATTAATTGAATTAAATTAAATAAATTAATTGATTAAAAAATGAAAAAAGATTTTATATATTTTTTAAAATTATTAAAATTTTGTTAAATTTCTTTTTCTTTTTATTTTTTCAAATTAAAATTTTTAATTAATTTTGTAATTAATTTAAATTAAAATTAAAATTTATTTTTAAGATTTTATATTTCTTTTTATTAATTTAATTTTTAATTATTTTTAAGTAAAATTCAAATTTTTAATGAATTTTTCGGTGATTTTTCAAAATCGTCACAAATATTAATTTAATTTTAATTTTAAATTATTAATTATTTTTGAAGTTAGCGGGAGTTTCTCAAAAACCGTCGCTAAATTCAATTTTTAATGAATTTTGCGACAGTTTTGAAGAATCACCGTAAATGTTAATTTAATTTTAAATTATTTAATTATTTTTTAATTTAGTGGTTGTTTCTCAAAAACCATCGCTAAATTCAATTTTTAGTCAATTTTGCGGCGGTTTTAACATACCGCCGCAAATGTATTTTAATTTAAATTATTTAATTACTTAATTATTTTTTAATTTAACGGCTATTTTTTGAAAATCGTCACAAAATTAAATATTTTAATGAACTTTGCGGCGGTTTTGAAAAACTGCCACAAAATATAAAAAAAAATGTTCACTAAAAACGTATTTTGCTACGGTTTACAAATCGTCACAAAATGCCATGTTTTGCTATGATTTTAAAAATCGTCGCAAAAAATCTATTTTTTTGTAGTGAGGGTCAGCTGCAACCATTGCCACGTGGCAGCGGAGGGTAGCTCGGCAACCGCCCGACTGTCCTGCCGATCATGCCGAACGTCTGTTGATTATTCATGTCCTTCACGTGTGCAATTTGGTCCATTGATACTGCCTTTATTTGTTGCAATCCTAGCCATCATTTTGCATTGTGCGATCCTTATTTAATGCACTATGCATCGGGACATATGAGATAAAGAGATTGAGAGAGAAGAAGCAAGGGCCTGAAGGTTTTCTCATTTGTGGTTGTTTTACACTCTCTGGCTCCTTCATGTTCTTCTTTTTGGTTTAATAGAGTAAGCCTCTGATCTCTCTTTTATATGATTTTGAGGCGATTTTGTTAGTGAACCTGTAATATCTTGAAATTTGAAGATAAATAATAATTATAAATATCAGTGTTGAGGTCATTATTGGGTATTTGGAGATTTAAGAAAAAATAATAGATTATGTTGTTTTGAGTAAATAGGAAATTAATGATAATTAATTAAATTATTTGGGAATGGTTAACCATTATTAATTATTGTAATTAATGCGATTATTAAATATTTGTAGATTTAAGGAAGACATTAATTTAATTTGTGTTGGCGGTAATTCTTGAGTGTTTAATGTTTAAAGTAAATATTAAATTATTTGTATTAAAAAAATTAAGGTAATTAATAATCTTATTTGGGAGTATTTATGAAAATAGTAAAATAAATTAATTTAGTAGAATTTCTGAAAACTTGGGGTGTTAGTGGAATAAGTGGAAATGAAAGTTCGGGTGTGTGTGCAATTAATGAAAATTGGGAGTGCTGAAATGTGAATTGCGAAAGTGACTCTGATTCACTTTAAATTTAATTGGAAGCGCAAATAAGTTAAAGGAAATTGCCTAGTGTAGGCGGTCGCGCACGTGAAGAGGCTTGCAGTAGCTCACGGGATCGTGCTGAAATGGGAGTTACGTATTTATATACGAAGTTTGTAATTTTTTTTATATTTATCTCAAATTGAAATAACAAAAAAGTTCAGGAAAAACAAATCGAACCATAAAGTAATATCAAAATGACTTCATTCTCAAAGATCTCGGCCTCCAAATTAGATCTCCATCATTCAAATACTAGAACCACGAGTTTTGAATGTACCCGTCAAATTTCAGCTAAATCGGACCACAAAACACAATCCAATCATTTGTTTGATTATAGCTGCGCAGGTAGAAACTAAAAACCACAAGTCAATACAAAAACGATTCGATTCCCAAGAATTTCTGCCTCCAAATCAGATACGTATCATTCAAATTTCAGCTCAATCATTCTACCAAATACCTTTTAATTATCTGTTTAATCACACCTCTACAGGTAAAAATAAACCTAAAATAACTTTTTGAGTTGTTCCTTAGAACATAAACATTCACAACTAATTGATATTGTAGTTAACACTAAATTTTAATTATGTTAAAGTGAGATTTATCACATAGATTTTAACTCAACAATTATTATTTTTTTATAATTATATTTTTGTAAACTATTATATTTTATGTCACAAAATATCTGGCAGATTTGTAACATTGAAAGTGGTGAAAGATTTACTTTAACTCCACGGAATTCCCAATGATCGATATTATGTATGTGTGCTTAATGTTCGAATCACTTGGGGACTTTAGACCCCACAAATGTCCCCCCGCGGAATCCTTCTTTGGCTTAGACGACTGGGAGCCCATTGAGCTGGTTTGATTGCAAACGATGAAGGACAATATTCACATGAAATCCAACTTTCACTGGGTAGGTCTTCACCTCTTTAATTTAATCGTCGTTGGAACTTTAGGGCTATTAAACAAATCATTGAACATTTTATATTTAAAGCATCGAAATGATCACCTCTCATTATTGATGCTACAATAATGCATTGAGAGCCTAAATCCCACCCAAACTATGATTAAGGAATCCACTCTTTAATTGTATATTTCATACAATGCTTGTTACATAATTGCAACACGAGCATGCTTGTATGATGTTCTTGAATCCATTAAGAGTTAAAAAGAAGTGTTTAATTGTCAATAAGAATTAATGACAGAATTGTATGCAATTAAGGAAGGATCTTATAATAACAAACACTAAAATGTAGACCCCTTTCATGGTCAATAATTTTTCAAAATTAAGAACTATCAATTGTTCGATGAATACTATCAACAATTTTTGTTTGACAATTGTGTGTAGAAGTTTCAAGAGTCATTAGATTATCTATCAATTTCCATGCCACTTGTAAATCCTTGAAGCTCCATGATTTTGAGGTAGATTATATCACAATCCACTAATTAATCATCCACTTATTTTTGTTTATCCTGTTTTTCTTCTCTCAATTGCTCAAGATGTTAAGCTGACAAACCTCTCCATATCTCATGCTAACACAAAGGGGTATTTTAAGAGCTATAATTATCTCAATATAATTTATAGGGATGCGTTGATAAGTCAAAAGAAAATATGTAAAACCTATGACGTACGAGATGCTACAAGGAAATTAGAGGTGAAATTTACAAGAAAGTGATGGGTTTGATTTAGTAATTATAGCAACATGGGATGGGATGGGAGTGAGACGTGAGGATTATATTAATATTAGTTAATGTTTAATTTGTAAAATAAGATTACCAACGTCAATGACAATTGAATTTGAAGAAACAAATAATCTTTCTAATGAAGTGAGTAGGTAGGGTGTCACAATCATCATTTTTTAGTCTTTTTTTTTGTGATGACAATATTTTTAAGAAGGCAACAAAATGTAAGCATGAAAAGGATATGGAGCAAAATTTACAGCAATTAATCCCGCACCTTCATTAATTTAATGTTATGATTATAATTAAGAAAAAATAATGTTTAATTAGTAAAATAATATTAGAAGGGACAATGTAAATCTTTTACATAGTATTTTTGATTAGTATAGTTCTTACTAGAAATTAAAAAGGACGAGGAGAACTAATCTCATATTAGCACTTGTTTATCACTTTATGATATATAAACTTAATTTTATATAATGATTTTGGAATAATATAATTTTTTTAAAGAAAAAATTATATATGAAAGGATTAAAATGTAAAATCACCCCATAAAACCTAGCAATTTATCTTATAGTAACTTGAGTATGTTGTTGGAAACTATAATAGTAATAATAATATTATTACTCCCTCTAATATGTCCTTAATGTTAATCGAATTCTGTACACAAATCTTATACTAATAATGATTAATTAACCGGTAAGCAACGATGATGATTGGTAGCAATTGTTGATTTGTTGTCACTTGTTTCTTATAGTAAACTTTAGTCAATTACTGGTAGCAATTGTTGATTTGTTGTCACTTGTTTCCTATAGTAAACTTTAGTCAATTACTTTATAGTTAATTATTGTATTCGTTATTTTATTATTACTTTCAGTCATTTTTTATCATTATCAATGAGCGGATCCAGTCCATCGGCAGACTGGGCTCTTTTTTTTTAAAATGAATTTTTTAACCCAAAAAATAATAAATTTTTTAGCCCACCCACCCAACCAGCCCAAACCCAAACCCAAATCCATTGCCGGGCCGAACCTAAACCTAATCTCTAATCTCTAATTCTCAAACCCAAACCTAAACCTAAACTCAAATCCTGTCTCTGGCCCCGACGATGGCAATGTGGCTTCTTCTTCTTGTCTCAACTCTCTTTTGTCTTCACCTCTTCCTCAGCAATGACAGTAAATGTACATAGTAACTAGTAAGCCATCTCTTCTCTCTACCTCTTCCATCTATCTTGTATTCTTGTTCAAAATCTGGGTCTCCGCCAGTGGAAACGGATTTGGCAGGGGATCTGATGGCAATAACGGCAGTCACGGTGGCGGCAATTCAAAGAGGTAGATTGCGGGGAGGACCATGTTGGGGGCATCGAAGACGATCTAGACCGTCTGGACCGAGACGAAGATGGGTGTTTTAACCTCCAAAAAATTTGTAGATAAATAATAATTATTAATTTCAGTATTTGAGAATATTTTGGAGTATTTAGAGATTTTGAAAAAAATATTTATTTTTGATATTTTGAGAAAATAGAAAATTAAGGTAGCTAATTATTTTATTCGGGAACATTTATGGAAATAAGAAAAGATTAAAATAAATTAAATTGGGAGATTTCTAAAAATTTTGGAGTGAAAGTGAAATAAATGGAAATTATAAAGCAGGGGAAAAATGAGTTGCAGGGGTGTTTGTGTGAATTTTGGAAGCTTTTGGGGTGCTGGTGTAATTTTGGGAAATTGCAGTGGGATCTCTTTATAATTAATTGGGGGCGTTTATAGAGTGAGGAGGCGGCCAACCCAGCTGGTCGCGTGTGCGCGGGAGATGGCGGGGAGCGTGGGTTTGATTCTGCGCGGAGGCAGCGTGTGCGAAAGGAGATGGCCAATTATTTTGGCCAAGAGGCAAGGCTGAAACGACGTCGCTTCGGCCCTAAGGCGATGCCTCCCTGCGTGGCCCAACAGCTGCCACGTGGCCGCGTCTCCTACCTTCCCTTTTTGCTAATTTAAGGCCAAATTTGGCCTTCTTCAAGCCATCAAACAGAGAGAAAATAAGAAGGTGAATAGGGAGGCTCGGCCAATAGCGTGCGGGGAAGAAAATTGAAGGAAAAGTGGGGAAAAATCTTGTTGATCCGCGTTTTAAGTAGCCAAGGTAAGTTAAATAAATTATTAGAATAGTATACACATAGAGATATTAATTTTATACGATCAAAATTAATTAATTAGGGCCCGAGAACTTATTATTTATTTTAAATGTATTACTTCGAAGCGGGAGTGTAAGAGAAACTAGGATCAACTATTTGCAGGCAAGCTCTTAACCTTTCCCTTGTGTTCTTCATTTCCTGCGAGAGTCTTCATTATTTTTCATATTTTAACCTCTCCCTCATAGTGACTCGGTTCCACGCATTAATAATGATAATCCGCGTGGCAATCATTTCATAACTTGTTTGTTAATAATGAGTCTATTAATGATTAAATAGGTTAAGTAAATGATGTTTTGGTGTTGTTCATCTATTTGTCAAGGAGCTTCGTATCGCTCCGCTTTCCTTGGGAATGATGTCGAACCCATTGGGGTTAGGTTCTTAAAAAATGGATGTGGTCAAGATTATGGGGTTATGTTAATAATTTATTATGAATGTGGAGATAGTTTCCTGTGTATGAGAAGAGATGAGAACGTGAATGACATAATGATGTCTATGTTGTCATGAATAAAGTGTGCGAAATGATGGGTTTAAGTGACTAAATTTAATGTGTGTCTTAAGGGTATGGGATACAAAGCCACTGACTGTCGACCGTGGGTCGTGGCAATGGATGGCTGGATGTATGGGCGTCAGTCATCGACTGTTACGATAAGCGTTAGACGGGATAGAAAAGCTGGTACTACCGAATTTTCGCCTTAGTTTGTGCATATCATAATGTGTGTGCTGCATAGGGAATGAGTTGCATTCACTGATGGGACATGTTTTGTGTGTGACTGGATGTGTGAGCATTTGCATGACCCGGCTGATCTAAGAGCCAACTTGGGTACTCTAGGTGAACCGATGCATTTAGAGCATATCGTATGTGTGTATTCTTATGTGGGCATAGCATAACCTGATGCTTGGTTTATGAGGGTTTTGTCATTACGTTTATGATGCAAAATCCATTGTATTTTCTAATTGTTGCATTGCATGGTAAGGATGTGTGGCTATAGGTGTTGAGAATGGGTGATGTAACGCCCTACTTTCTCGTGTGCGTTATAACTTAGGACAATTTCGGGACAATAATTTTTTTTTTCTTTCAAACATTAAACTAAATCAAATCATTCATCGGATTCGTTCCAGAATTCTCATTCATTTTTCTCGAAAGAGAATCATTATACACATCAAATGCGCAAGCAATGATCAAACATGAGATCTTAACATTGATCATTAAATCATCGTTCCTTAACATAACTTAATACAAACATAAGTTTTCAACTATTATTAACCTCAAATAGGATTATACATCCTCATGTTTTTAAAACGTCCAGAATTCAAAGTAGTAGAACTTAAATACATGGGCTATATAACATACATTTTATTTCTCATGCACTCTACTAAGTGCCATTTCATGCCTTATTTATCCTCGTATCTGCTACAATTTCCATCTGGAACGTTTAAATATTCCAAGTGCAAAACTGAAGTTAGATGATGAATCATCTAAGTAAGGGTACAGAAAATATTTTTCATGCATGAATGCAATGTTTTACTCATCGTAAGGGTCAACTGCACCCTTCATGCTACTCATCATTTTTGCTGCCACCTCTTTCGAAGCCAGGGTGTATGGATGCACCATTGGTAAAGCAACGGTGTCAGTTCGTACTCCTTACGGCCACAATGAGTATGATCAATGATATAACCGTGTACATATGCATTTTATAGCATGTCATGTCATGTATGCAGTCTACATGATGGATATATATCAAAGCATGTGAATATGATGAAAGCATCCCCGAAGATCGGAGTTTGAAATATAAATCACCTACAACCAATCATTTTCCATATAACTAAATCTAGTTGGGAAGTATCACTTACCTTCTCAAGTTTATCAAGCTACCTCGATATTTGCGCCTGTCTTAAAATTCGTTCATCGCCTCGATTTGCGTACCAACCTCAAAATTTGCGCAAATCATTTCAACTTAAGTCTCAAAGCATCATAATCACCATAATTATTTAAATAAGCATCCAAAATCTATTTTCCATAATTTCTTACATTTTCTTTATTTTTCCCTCTATTTTTCCTATTTTTTCTCAATAAATCCAAAATTAAACATTTCTAAAATATTTTCTCAAATATTTCACTACGACATTCATAAAATAATATTATTGAATTTTTAAAATTTTTTAAAAAAATTTACTCACCTTGATTTAGCCCCTCAAGTTTCCTCAATATGCGTGTCATATCCTCGAAATGCGTGTCCAAACCATTTTCTTGCCCAAAATATTCGAAGTATTAATAAATATCTATTTCCTATTTTTCTAAAATTTTCTAGAATTTTTCAACATTTTTTCCCTTCTTTTTTTTTTTTTTTCCTTTCTTTTTCTTTTCCTTTTCCTTTTCCTTTCTCTTTCTCTTTCTTCCTTCTCCTTCTCCTTCTCCTTCTTCTTCCTCCTTCCTCCCTCTTCCTTCCTTCTCTCTGCGCACGAACAGAACTCCTATATTTCTTTTTCTCCTTTTCTTCTTCTTTTCTTTTCTTTCTTCCTTTTGTTCTTCTCCTTCCTTCCTTCCTTCCTTCCTTCTTCTTCTTCTTCTTCTTCTTCTTCTTCTTCTTCTTCTTCTTCTTCTTCTTCTTTCCTCCCCTGCCTTCCTCTGCAACGTGAACCAGCACACCAGCCATGCGGCCGCCGCCGACCGCCAGTCGGTCTTCGTCGGCTGCCTCGAGGTTGCCGGACCCCTCAGCCGCCGCCCCTATTGCTTCGCTGCCCGCCACCTGTTCCGCTTTGCTCGGCCATGGCCGCCCAGCTGCTGGAAGCTTGCGGCCATGGCTGCCGCAAGCTGTTGCGGCCCATTCCGGTCGCCTTCGGCCACCCTCGCGGCTGCCTTTGGCCACCATCATCGGCTCCCACTTTCTCTGGCATTTTCCCGGCCCAAGCTCGCTGCCATTTCCTTCACTTCTCTCCCATTCCAATTCTCTAAATCTCTCCCTATTTATAGCCAAGCCAGTGCCCCAAACCTACCATGGCCATAACCTATTGCGTGCAAATCCTTCCTTTCTGCCAGCCATCACGTTTGCAGGGTATGGCTTGAATTGCAGGGCATAGGATGATTTGTAGAGGCATGGCCTTATGCCCCCACACTGCTACGAAGATACATAAATATATATATATATATATTACATATATATTACACATTAAATTAAAAAAAAATATACATTAAATCTCAATTTTTATCTTAGTATCACTTGGACAATTTTTTTATTGCAACCATGCTCTCAAATCCTAAATTAATTTGCATTTTAATATCAAAAACGCAAAATTAATAACTTCAAAATTACTCGATAATGACGATTATGCTCCAGTGTCATCACCGGGTCATCGTTTAATCCCGAAACTACTGAAGGGTTGATCCTTACCCAAAACCGGAGCCCCTTAGAGTTCTATTGATTTTTCGGGAGTCTTCTACAACAATTCGATTTTGCAGCCTAAATGGCAGCTGCATTTTAGCTCTACTGAAAACTGTTCCCGATCCGATTTCTTTCGATACCATAAATCCTATCTCGGAACGCTCATCGAAACCATATCATTTTCCTTAGACAATTTCACTCCGAGGCATTTCCTGTAGTCGATTCGGTACTTATAATTATTATCAAACTCAATTTTCTATATTCTAAACTTATCGAAATTACGTGGCAAGCTCATATAAACATGGGGTATTACAGGTGATGGGTGACGCCCACCATGGAACATGGGCCGTGAAAGTGGGCCACGGAAAGACCTTGGAAGTGAGACCCATGACGGCATAAAGACCTTGAGAGTGAGACCCACGATAACAGTAAAACCTTGGGAGTGAGACCCACGGCAACAGTAAGACCTTGGGGTGAGACCTACGGCAACAGATTATGTTGAAAGTGACAGGAAGCGACATGTAAGGAAAATGGTATTTGGACTTGGGTGCCAATGTGTGTTGATGTGGGCCCCAATGACCGTTTATGTGAAGTTTATTATATGTTTACGCATATAGAAATAAGACAAATATTGGGCATGGCATGGTATGATGTTGCATTGACATGAATTGCATGGGATGTTAGGGAGAGAGTTATGTTTGTAACTTACAGCCTTTCTTTCTAAAGCTTGCTGAGTCTTGTGACTCATCTTTCGCTTGAAATCATTCCAGGTTCAAGGTTCGCCTAAGTTGGCAGGTGCGTTCGGTAGAGTTAGGTTGGGTCTCGATCGTCGAGTCGTGATAGTAAGTACGGAGCCCTCCCGAAACTAGGTCCTGGGTGTCATTGTGTCTATGTTAAGGTTAATGTTTATGTTTTTGAGATTGACGTATGTTATGTAAGCCCAGGTGGGCTCAAGTTGAGAATGATTATGTAAAGATGGTTATGAAATGATATGCAATGTAAAACGTTATGATTTTTAAAAGGGTTGTGTGTGAGTTGTAGTTGCGTCATTGTTCAATATCATTCAAATAATGACCATCTCATGGATCCTCTATGTGCTGTAAGGGCTCCGAGAGGCGGGCCGTTACAGGTGTGGTGGTGGACAGGGCTGACCCTATGCCTAAAGCCCCCAAAATAGAGGTCCCCAAAATATTTATACCAGCCGACAATTAGGTAGCCCATTCTTTCTATGTTGCTGTCAGCCCTTCCCTTCCTTGTTGCTGCCAACATTTCATAGTGACTTTACTTCATAAAAGGTGAAATTCCTCACCTTAAGGGCCCGCATCTCAGCTCCACAATTACTGTGGAAGAGGTAAATCACGGAACCCAACGACCAAGAATCGAATACAAGACCAACACTGTCTATATAACAGCTACAATTCAAGACCCTTCAAAGGTATGCTCTCCCCAACTTATGGGCTATGTCTTGAGTGACATGAAAGAGAGAGAGAGAAGCATAGATCAATAGAAAATTAGCAATAGGAGACACAGATGACGAGGCTCACCTGTTGCTGTTGCTGACAATTATTTTTTAGAAATTCAATTGTGACTAATGAGCAATCTTTACTTGAAATTAAAATTAACGGGAAGAAATCATTCACCGTTGGAATTGTATTATATATTTAGTGATAATGTTAATTTTTTTAAAAATAGATTTAAATAATTTACAATTTATAAAAATAATTTTGATTTCTTGTAAAAAATTAAAATTAATTGATTATGATAATATGCTCTCTACTATATATTAATGGTTTAGATTTATTTTTAAAATTAAAAATTTAAAAAAAAAATTATAACTATAGAAATAAAAACACCACTTGAGATATTAAATTTTATAAAAAAAAAGAGTAAATTCTTTTTCAAATGCATGGATAAATTATAAAATATTATTAACCATTCTTGTTATTGTAGTTTTAGTAGAAATAAGTTTTTCAAAATTAAAATTAATAAAATCTTAGTTACGTTTAACTATGTTATGAGAAAAATTAAGTAATTTGACTATATTATTAATTAAAAAATATTTACTTTCTAAACTAAAATACAAAATTTTAATTAATGATTTTATATTTCAAAAATAAAAAAATATTTTTTTAATCATTTTTATTATTTTTTAAAAAAACCCCTAAATTAATAATCGCCTGGAGCCCAACCCCTTGAGCCGGCCCTGGCGGTGGGAGAGGTTTGAGAAGGGGGGAGGGGGGTTGGAGTTGCAGAAGGACAGGTGAGAGAATTTGGTGAAAGAAGAAAGACACGCGGTAGCGGCAGTTTGAATTTTAGATGGGGCACGGATCTATCTGGATTGAGACGGAAATGGGTGTGGCAGTGGGAGACGGGGCCGGAAAAAAATTTCTATTTTTAAATTAATAAATTATTTTAAAATATGTATATAGAATACATTAAATTTTTATTTTTATCTTTATATCTTTTTTATTAGTAAACTCATGGTAAGGAAAAAAATTTTGAAGCCTCCCAAAATAAAAAATCCTAGATCCACCCTTACCATTATCACAAATAAAAAGGAAAAAAAATTCTAGATCCGCCCCTCTTTATCGCAAATGAAAAGGAGGATGATTGGATTAATTGATAGTCTTCCTTTTAGTCTATTCATTCGCTTGTTAATTAATTTGTTTAACAAATTATCTATTTATATATGGATTTTGTAAATTTTTTTATATATTTAAAAATTAATAATACATTTATAAGAAATTAGTGATTTTTTTACAAAATAAACAACTAATTTTTGAAAATTATATATATTTCTATGGCATAAAAGTATTTATAACTTTTTAAATATATATATATATATATATGAACACTTTACATGATAGAAATAATTGTAACAACCGTTAGTGAGTCTAAGAATTTATTAATTTTTTTAATTATGAGAATTGAAAATTTTGCCCTATTAAATTAAATGTTAAGAAATATTTTTATGTGGTAAAATTTATATAAGTAAATTATGTGTTTAATTTAATGGATTGGGTTGCCCATTTGGGCCTAAGCCCATATATTAGTGGATTGTGTTTTAATTAAGTGAGAATTATTTTGACTAGGGCCGAGGCCACTTTGAATTGGGCTAGTGAGTGGGCTTGAGCTCGTATATTTAAGTGAATTGAGTGAAATAAATGGGAAAAGAAAGGAAAATGGCCAAAGACAAAAATGGGCATGCTTTATGAATAAAGGTGAGGGTAAAAAAGGGATTTACAGAATTGGTTTAATAAAGAAAATTAGAAAGAAATAAGAAAATGCAAAATGACCAAATGGGCTTAGATATTAAGTGGAGTGTGTGTTGTGTAGAGGGTCAAAATGGGAAAAGAAAAGTTGGGGAGTAGTTAGAGGTGGCATGAAAGCCACTCATCTCCCATTCCTCAATTCTTCTTCTTCTTGCTTCTTCTCTCCCTCTCTCCCAAATGTTCTTCTTCTTGATTGGAACTTCAAGAGGTGAGGGTTTAAGCTTCTAGTGGATTGTTTCTTCTTCCAAGCATCTTCAAAGGCAAGTTCTCTTACACTCTTTCTTTTTAATGGTTTGTGCAAGTATTCTTCTCTTGGCAAACTTATTCCTTGTTTTCCTCTTTGATGCAAAAACTTAAATCTTCTTATTGCCATTAATTTGGAGTGGTCGTCAAAACTCTTGGAGTTATTTTCTTAAAATAAGTACGTTTTGTTTATATTCTTAATTTTTTTTTGTGGGTTTTCATTTTATTGTCATTGGGTGTCTTGAAAATGGTTTCGTTGGGGTTTGTTCACCCCATTTTTCTATCATGGAATGGCATTTGTGAGTTAGGAAGCTAGATTGAAATTTTTGGGGTGTTTGGTGTCCATTTCGTGTGTTCAGCTGGGTATGTTGAGTCAACTCATTTTGGGTTAAGTTGACTTGACAGAGGCCAGTTTTTGGCCGTTTTTCCTAGTTCTTTGTCAAGTCAACTTATTTTGTAAAAAGTCGATTTATTTTTAGGCAAGTTGACTAAGCCTCAGTCGACTTATTTTCCCTCAAGTCGACTTAGCGTTTTTTTGATAACACTGTGTATATTTCACTATTTTGGTCATAACTATTTATGTAGAAGTCGGAATTAAGATCCATTTGAAGCGTCATAATCTAGACGTTGAGGGATTCGATTTGATATATAACATATACTTTGGTTACAATTTGAGTTGCTTAAGGCTTTCCTCAATCTAGATTAGGTATGATTGTTAAAATAAGTTGCTATTAAATGTTTCCTTTGATATCACTCAATCCTCTAAAATGATAAGATGTGGTTGAAGATATATATATGTATGTACATGGGTTTCATGTGATAAAAAATTGTAATTGAGTTGCGTGAGGATGCATGATGATAATCATTTGGGAAGTTGTTGAGAAATGTTCTTGGTTGGCATGTCCATGGCATCTCTGTTAATTCCAAATGATGGCAAATATATCCCAAGAGGGGGGTGAATTGGGATTAGGGTAAATTCTTCGATATATTAAAGATTTATTGATTACATAGCACTATGTTTCAAAATATCAAGGAGTTTGTTTCGAAATCTTCCTTTCTGTTAAGTATGTTTCGAAACATAAAAGAGTATGTTTCAAAACTAACCTTTATGTTATGTATGTTTCGAAACCTAAGAGAGTATGTTTCGAAACCTTCTTCTCCGTTTTACTTATTTTGAAAATTTTAGCTTTTGAAAACATTTCTTTTGAAAGCATGAACAATGAGAATAAGCAAGCAAATTAGTGAAGCAATTGCACATGAGATTTATAGTGGTTTGTCACCCTGCCTAGTCCATTATCTTCAAGCTTACCCACTTGAAGGATTTTCAAACAAAATCACTTTCACTAATGATCAACCACAATAAGGGTTTTACCACGGTTCACCGTAAAACCTTGTACACAATGAGTTTTTATGGCTGAACTCAAATCTTACACCACAATGAGTTTTAAGGCTAAACTCAAAACCTTACAACCAATAACAAGATAAATAAAACTTTATCTTTTACAATCCAACATATTTAATATAATGAAATACCTTATCAAATGGTTGTACAAACCTATTGGTATGAGGTGAGGAGAGCTTAGAAGGATAAGATGTCGGTTTCAGTTTGCTTCTCTTTTTCACACCACAATGCACACCAAGGATTGATTAAATGAATCTTCTTTGAGAGCTTGTCAAAAGGATTTTGTTCACTTGTGCATGAGAATGTGGCAATGTCTCTTGTTGTTGTATACTCGTGTATGTGCTTGTGAGAGGTACTTGTCTTCAAAGAATTGATATACATACTAAGAAGTAGAGTTTTAGCTAATTATAACTGTTAGAGACAAGATGATAAAGTAGGTTTCGAAAGACACCTTATAGGTTTCGAAACAACATTCTTTTACACTGATCTTTCAAAACATACATCACATGTTTTGAAACATCCAACTTTTATAGCTAGTTATTTACTTAGAGACAGAATGAGTAAGAGACAATGCTTTAAAAACAAAATAACTTTGTTTTATTCTCCACTTTCAAAATATTTGAAATTGAAACATCAAGGTACGGAGATTAAATATAACTTTTAAATAGCTTTTGAATTAAAATGCAAAAGCATGTCAGTTTTTCAAATATTCTGTTAACAAAGTCAAATGTTTCGAAACATATTTCAAAAACATATTTCAAAACATATGCAACATAGTTTTTATAGGTTTCGAAATGGTAGAGGTTTCGAAACATACTATATAGGTTTCGAAACATATGCTTAGATTTCAAACAGGTTTCGAAATATAATATAGAAATTTAGCAAACATTGAAACCTTATCAAAAGAAATTTTGAAACATGTATAGAAACATGGCATAATGATGTTTCGAAACATGGGAACTTAGTTTCGAAACATGATACATGAATTTTAGGTTTTTGAAACATTTGAACATTCGCGCCAAAACACTAATCATGTTTGTTTCGAAATATGAAAAACTTATTTCAAAATATGAGATTCTCATAAAAAATTTTCATTCTAAGATTGGTTTTTTTTCATCAAACATATTTTCTCATATATCAAAAAATATGATACAACAATCTCATGTATGATGCATTGCTATCATCGTATAAATAATTTCCCTTAATTGACGTGAAGAAACCTATTTAAAGGTTGAATTGGGTGAAATAGCCAACAACCTTAATAGGAAAAAATTAAGGGTGTGTGAATGTTACTTGTTATAATTGTGCTTGTGGCTGCGTTGCATTGCATTGTGTTTCTATGTTGTTTCACATTATAATGTTGGGTCATGGGTTGCATTCATTGGCATTGTTGTTAAAATCCCGATTTTACACGTACGATTTTACTATTTTACGATTCGAAGATCCCCAAACGATTCAAATCCCATGTAAAATCTAATTTGGGATAAAATCCTATAAAATCTCGATTTTACATGTATGATTTTACGATTTTACGCTTCAGAGATCCCCAAACGATTTTACGATTCAAAGACCTCCATTGATTTAAGTTGTAATTTAGAGGATGCTTCCAACGTCTCAATGTCACATAGCATCTGACATTGGAACTTATGCAATGAATTGTTATATTTTGCCTCTAAATTGGAACTTGATTTAACATTGATTACATAAGTTCCAATGTCACATAGTATCTAACATTAATTGCATAAGTTCCAATTTACTTGATTTAAATTATAATTTTTACTTGATTTAACATTGATTGCATAAGTAAATCAAGACAAATAAGTAATTAATTAATGGACCACCCAACCCCAAATCGGGATATTACTTGATTTAATCAATGTAAATCAAGAAAAAATTGCAATCTAAATCTAATGGAAGACGTTGGAAGCATCCTCTAAAGAATTTTAAACTATATTTTACCTCTAAATTACCTATATTTTGCCTCTAAATTGCCTATACCAACCTGCTAGTTTTTGAGCTATATTTTGAAAGTATCATCTTTTGAATTATAATAAGGAATAATCAGGTTATTAAATGATATTAATTCATTTTCTACAAAATTATGTTATTATAAACATATATTTACAAAAATTAAAGGATATTTTTAATTATCTCTAAAACCTTACGATTTTACGATTCGATTTTACGATTCGATTTTATGGACCCTTTATCGATCCCACTTAAAATCTCGATTTTAACAACCTTGTTCATTGGGGGGGTCATGCTTTGTATGTGTTGGGAGCATGAGCATTGGCATGACACGGTTGGCCTGCGAGTGCTAACTTGTGTATGTAGGCGAGCATATGCATTAGAGCATTTATGTGTGTGAATTCCTACGTAGGCGTAGCATGGCTTGATGCTTGGTTTATGGGGGCCTTGTCATCACGTTAATGCTGTAAGAGCCATTGCATTCCTTATATGTTACATTGCATGGTGGTGAAAATTGGCTTGTGATTGTGATGCATAAGACTGTGAGTAGAGGCTCACAACAACTAGATCCTGTGATGCGTAAGACTGTGGGTGGAGGTCCAAAACAACTCGATCTTGTGATGCGTAAGACTGTGGGTGAGGCCCACAACAGCTAGATCCTGTGATGTGTACGACTGTGGGTGAAGGCCCACATCAGCTAGATCTTGTGATGTATAAGACTGTGGGTGAAGGCTTACAACAGCTTGAGACCTTGATGAGATTGTGGGTGTTATGGCACATGATGACGATGGTGATGGATATGATATCTATGGATGTGGTATGGAAGCCTTGGGCTCATGTGGATGATTTGGTATCCTGTCCTCGATTGTTGGCAAGTTTGTATTCAGGGTGTTAGGCGTTAGTGTATGCATTTTATGTGGGCCCCAAGGACCATATGTGTGCATCTATGCATTTATGTTATGGTTGGATATTTATGTAATCACATGGCATGGAATTATGTGTCACTTATGTATATGAGACTGGTATGTGTTTCCATATGTGGCATGATATGAATGATGTTCAGGGAAAGTCTGGTCAAATCCAGTTTTCGTTGTTTTTATACACTTGCCAAGCCTTATGGCTTACTTTGAAAAATATGTTTTGATGAAACATAATAAATTATATTTTCTTGGGAAATAATGTTGTCAAGCGTAGAAGGCATGAACTCAAGTGAGATTTAGTTATCGAGTAGTGATTTTTCCTTAGCTCTATGTTATGTATGCCTTCGTATATTGTAACACCCCACTCTCTAGGCGTGTTATAACTTGGGACAATTCTAGGATAATAATTTTTTTTTCTTTCAAACTTAAAGCTAAATCATATCATTTCTCATATCTATCCCAAAATTTCCATATATTTTCTCAAAAGAGAATCATTATACACATCAAATGCAGAAGCAAAGATCGAACCTAACATCTTAACATTAATATAATTCAATTCTTACATCATTGTTCCTCAACATAACTTAATATAAAGCATAAGTTCTCAACTAACATTAACCCTAAATAGGGTTATACATCATCATTCTTTCAAAATGTCCAGAATTCAAAGTAGCAGAACTTAAATACATGGGTTACATTACATATATTACATTCATCGTTCAATTTATCACACACTTTGCTAAATGCCATTTCATACCTCATTCATTCTCGTTTTTGCTACAATCTCCATCTAGAATGTTTGAATATTCCAGGAGCAAAACCCAAGTTAGATGATGAATCATCTAAGTAAGGGGATAATAAACATATTTTGTGCATGAATGCAAAATGCAAAATATCATTTTTCATATCATTTCAATTTGAGTCGACCACACCCAATTGTTACAGCCTCTTTACCAGGCCAAGGTGTATGGGTGCACCCTTGGTAGAGCAGCGGTGCCAGTCCATAATCTTAAACCCTTATGCGATACATGATTAATAATATCATCGTGAACATATACACATTTCATCATCAATACATGTAAATGCAATCTATATGATATATTCACATCAAGGCATGATAAAATCATTTACTTAAAATTAGGTTTTGGGTTGAACCACTTACAAACCAAGCATTTTCTATAAAACTAAATCTAGTTGGAAAGTACCACTTACCTTCTCAAGCTTATCGAGCTACCTTGATATTCGCGTCTTGTCTCAAAATTTGTGCATATTCTCGATTTGCATGCCAACCTCAAAATTTGCGCAAGTCACTTCAATTTTAAGACTTAAAGCATCCTAATCACCATATTTGATTAAATAAGTATTAAAACATATTTTTTCATAATTTCTTGCATTTTCTTTATTTTTTCCTCTATTTATTTCTATTTTTCTTCAATAACTTCAAACTAAATATTTTTCAAATATTTTCTCAAATATTTCACTATGATAATTCATAAAATAATATTCATGAATTTCTAAAATTTTTTAAGAAATTTTACTTACCTTAACTTAGCCTCTTAGGCTTCCTCGGAATGCGAGCCATAACCTCAAAATGCGTGCCCGATCAATTTTTTGGCTCCGAGAATGTTCCTCTATACCCAAATTAGTTCCTAGAATTTTTTGGGATTTTTCGACAACTTTTCCCCTATTTTCCCTATTTTTCTTCATTTTTCCTATTTTTTTTTTCTTTCTTTTTTTCTTCTCATTCCTTCTTTCTTTTTCTTCTTCCTTCCCTGCTCCTCCTTCCAGCGCATGAACAACCACCCCATGCGCGCGCCTGCCGTCGGTCATCTCCACCGTTGTAGTTCACCGCGACCCACCGTCAACCTCCACCGACCTTATCGGACCATCGCCGCACCCCTGTACAGCCGCCCTTGCTCACCGTCCAGCCCACTGCCACACTGCCATGGCCACTAGAAGCTTGCGGCCATGGTTGCCGCAAGCTATTGGGTCCGTTCCAACTATTTTCGGCCACCCTTTTGGCTGCCTCTGACCATCACTTGCTCGCCAAGCTTGCTGCCTTCGCCCAGCTTTTTTTCTTAGCCACACTATTTTTTGCATCTCGTTGCTGCCTCTGGCCATGACTCTTCCCATTTGCTTGCCCTCCTTCTTAATTCTTCATCCTATTTATAGCCAACCCAGCACCCCAAACCTGCCATGGCCATCACCTATTGCGTGACAATCCACCCCATATCTTGTAGCGCATGGCTCTAAGTTGCAGGGCATGGAATTTACAGAGGCATGGCCTCACGCATGCCCATACCTATATATATATATATAATTATATATTGTATTATAAAAATTAAAAAATTATACATTTAAATCCCACTTTTCATCCCTATTTCACTTGTCCATTCCGTAATTACAATTATACCCTCAAATATCAAATTAATTTACATTACAATACTGAAAATTCACAATTAATAATTCGAAGTTTACTCGATAAGGACGATTTCGTCCCTGCGCCCTCATCGGACCTTTGCTTCATCTCGAAACGACTGAAGGGTTGCTCATTACGAAAAATCGAAGCCCCCTTAAGCTTTCGTTGACTTTCCGGGAGTCCCTTATAATAATTCAATTTTGCAGCCTAAATAGCAGTTGCATTTTAACTATACTGAAAATCGCTCTCGATCCGATTTCTTTCGATACCATAAATCCTATCTTGGGATGCTCATTAATATCGTATCATTTTCCTTAGACAATTTCACTTGGAGGTATTCCCTGCAGTCAATTCGGTACTTATAACTATTATCAAGCCAATTTTTCAGTATTCTAAAATTGCTTAAATTATGTGGCAACCTCACAAAAATATGAGTTCTTACACATATTAAGCTTGTTGTTGTTTCCCTTTGCTATACACTTGTTAAGCCTTGTGGCTCACCCTTATTTCTTTGTCATTCCAGAAAAATGAGAAGGTAGTTTTGGAGGGCGAGTTCCAGTTAGATGTGTACAAAGATGTCTCGACCACAAAGATCCATGGGTGTAGTTTGAGGGCATGATTAAAGGGTTTCATTTTGTATTTAAAGTCTTGATACCCTTTTATTTTGAAAATGTATGGGTGGTAAGCCCTATATGATAATGTAAAGAATGGTGTAATATTTATTACGGTTTCTATTGTTAGTGTGCAAATATAGAAATGAAAAGATATTTCTAACAAATTTTGAGTGAGTTTGTATTTGTATCCATTTTGAATTGACATTCTCTCAGACTTCATATGTAAGGGTCCACTCTCGAATATTCTCGCTAGCATAGAATATTCGAGAGGAGGTCATCACATAGATAATATAAAATAAACCATAAATAAATAGACAACTCATTCCATTACTAGCAGAGAAAACTAAATTAAAGCTCAGTTACACTTCTATATCTCATGAGTTTGGGCTCAAGGGCCGTACAAAATAGATAAGAGACTCTAATGTTAACTAACAAAATAAAATCAATTCATCTCAAACCTCACCAAAATACAAATCAGGATCTTCAAGTTAGGACGCACCTCCGTACACTGGTTGCACTCTCACCCTGCAATTAAAACACAATAAAACTTTTATTTATTTTTTATTTAGATGAGAGGTTTATACTCGTCAGTGTACGAATGTAGTTGTAGTTCAAATTTAAATTTATATTTTCTAAATGAGTCCAGGTTGTCCACTAAGAGATTTATTTATGGCAAAAGAAAAAGAATGTCACATACACGCACACGTATTTAGATGAATTGGTAACAAGATTTTTTTATGATTTTTTAGATAACAGATACTTCGAAATAAAGTAAGGCAAAAGTTGAAATAAATACTGAATGTGAGAATATGAAATTGGATAGCACTTGAGTTAAGACAATTTCAGCACCAACTCGTTGATTCCCAAATTTTAACAGAAAAGATTAGCAACATTAATTTAATTTCAGATATGAGGGTTTGTTATTAAATGTAATTAGAGATGATTATAGTTCTAGTTTAAGCAATTCTCATACATGATATCCGAGATTCTAATTTAAGTAACCACCATAAATCTAATTACAATTAATACACAAAATAACTAAATTAATCATTCGGGTTTGGGTATGATAGCGTTTCCAGTTCTAGTAACTCCCATACATGGCATGAAAGCTCTAAGTTAGGCTTACGCTCCAATCCAAACCTAGTGATTTCTCAATAATTACTACACACCCATATTAAAATTTAAATTAATGTCACTTATTTAAACCGCAGCTTTCTTTGAGAATCATTGGCATTGGACACTGTTCTTGCTTTAACTCAAGATTGGATTTAGCTACTCATCTCTATTTAAAAGTTAATTGACAGGAATTTAAATTACGTAATTTAAATAACGGAATTTAAATGACAGGAATTAAAATAGCAGAAATTAACCGGCCATTTAGGCGGTGAAAAATAAAATGATAAGAATTAAAATTACAGAAATTTAAAGGCAGAAATTAACCAGCCATTTGTTGTTATACTTTTTGTACATTAGTTTTAATGATGAAAAACATATATTGGTTTAATCCCTAAGTCATGAGTCAAGGCTATGGTTTTCAACATACATCAATTTCAATATCATGTATTTCTTTGAGAAAATGAAAACCAAGAGCATTTCAAGTATCAAGATTTCAAAACCCTATTTTTGACTAAGTCTGGAAGGTTAGCACCTTATAAGGAGGCATATATGAAAATGTTTTCATTTTGGAAAACTATCTCCCGATAATTTGATATCTAACATTCATTAGTGCTAAAACGATTTTTAATAAATTTTTCATCAAATAGAAAGTATATATTTTGGAGGTTGTTAAATCGCAAAATCATAAGTTTGTACTAAAATCCAAAATCTACTTTCTTATTGTTTTGGATTTTGATTTTCTAGATATTTTTATTGAATCCAAATAGGGAGTACTTCGTTATTTATATTTATGTATTAAAGTAAATGGAAGGTAAAATATAAATAAAATAAAATGAGAACATTTACTTGTGATGTATACGTGCTGTGGATTGTGCTTTGATACAAATGTTTCTGAATAATCTGTCATGTTTTCATGCATGTTTCGAAACCCCTTTGAAAAGGTTTTCAATGTTTTCAAGTGCATATGCTATTTCGAAACATCTATGTATTAGCATTTGTTTCAGGTTTTGAACTATGTTTCGAAACCTCATTTCCAGAGAGGTGTATTTCGAAACCTATGATGGTATGTTTTGAAACTTCATTTCCAGAGAGGTATGTTTCGAAACTTGTGATAATATGTTTCGAAACCTATGTCTCTGTCAGCAGAGATCCGAAATGCTTTTTGCTTTGTATTTTTAATATTTATCTAAAAGTTTCTCAAATCATTTGTTTAATGCATTCTCCATGCTATGAGATTCAAATTCAAATTTGAATATGAGTGCTTTTAATTATTCAAAGTGGGAATAGATTATGTCTCCCACTCAATGCTATCTCTAAGTGCAAGTATAGCTAGAAAGGCTGTATGTTTCGAAACATGATGAGTATGTTTCGAAACCTATGCGTAAAATTGTGATGTTTCAAAACTATTATGTATGTTTCGAAATTTACTTTTCTGTCTTGTCTCTAACGGCTATAAAATGGCCATATTTCTATCTTTTGGTATAAATAGCAAGTATTTGAAGACAAGAAGAGATTGATTGAGAGACAACAAGCAAGAACAAAGTGAGCACACACTAGAGACACACAGCACAAGAGGTGATTAAAATGTTTGATTGAGCTTTCAAGAAGATCTACACACATCCTATTCTCGTGCATTGCAAGTGTGAAAAGGAGAAGCAAGTTGAAATCTGAAGTCTCATCCTTCTAACTCTCCTCACCTCAAGTTAAGAGGTTTGTACAACCATGTGGTAAGGCATTTATTGCTCATTGGGTTGTAAAAGATAAAACGTTTGTTATCTTATAAATGTTGTAAGGTTTGAGTTTAGCCTAAAACTCATTATGGTGTAAAGGTTTGAGTTTAGCCTTAAAACTCACTTGGTGTTAGGTTTGAGTTGAGCTCGTAAAAACTCATATTATAAGGTTTTAGGGTAAACCGTGGTAAAACCCTTGTTGTGGTTGATCACTAGTAAAAGTGATTGGGATTGCAAATCCTTTAAGTAGGTAAGCTTGAAGGTAGTGGAGTAGGTGGGTGCTGAACCACTATATATCTTGTGTGCAATTGTTCTTTAGCTTTTGCTTATCATTATTGCCTATTACACATGTTTTCATAAGTTTAGTTATCAAATGCTAAAACAGTTTTCTTGAGTATAAGTTTATACACATTCATAGAAAACATATATTCGATATACAAACATCTTTGGTATACTCTTAAATATATAAATCATCTTTTCCAAGGATCGTTATTTTGAAATACTAGGTAAAGGATTTCGTATCAAGCAAAATAGTGAAGTAGATTTCGAAACATACATTTCATATTTCGAAACTTGTAAGACAGTGATCTATATTTCGAAACATATATAGTAGGTTTCGAAACTTACTTAACAGAAAGGTTTATTTCGAAACATATAGCCTATATTTCGAAACCTAGTATTCTACCAACAATCAAAGCTTTAAATTATCAAAAATCTATACAAGTCCCAATTCACCCCCCCTCTTGGGATATATTTTCCATCATTAGGAACCAACACCATTTAGGCGGTGGATAATAAAGTAACAATAAATGACATAAGAATTTAAGAGAATAAAGAAAGTAAGATCACAAGAGAAAACAATAGAGAAAATAAGAGAGAACAAAAGTAATTCTCAAAGAGAGAATTCTAAGAAAACAACTAAGTTTTTATTCAAGAATAATAATCACTCTTACAAATGCAATCAAGTGAATTATTTATAGCCCACAAGATGCAATACAAATCACACAATTTCAATTATTCAACTAGACATAATTATATCTAATGGGCACTCACACACTTAAAGTTAAATGGATTTTAGCTATAACACACACTTAAAATTAAATGGATTTTAGTTAAAATACACACATAATAAAGCACTCATAAAGTTAAATAGATTTTAACTATAATACACATCTAAAGTTAAATGGACTTTAGCTAAAAAACACACATAATAAAGCACTCATAAAACAAATAAAGAAAATAATAAAAATAAATTTCTACAATTAGGTTTTTGGTCTTCATTAGGATTAAAAAAGGCTTGGGCCTTCTCCGAATGATGTCTTCCATGAGCTTGCTCAAGTTGGGCTTTAAACATGTGTTGGGCCTTGAGCCTTCAATTTAATGGGCATGTGTTGGGTTTGAATTCTTTATTCTACAATCCAATTTTAGTCTCCAAGCCCACCTTCTTCGTGCCTACCAACAAGCAATTGAGTGTTATTAAATTATTTATTATGTATATATTTATATGATATATTATATACTTATATATTATATAGATGCTCCACGCATACACTCCATTGAGTACATGTATTATGTTATAATATATATTATATTTACACGTTTATTATAATATATTATATATATATATTACACATAATATTCAATTAAACCAATTTAAAATCAAAATAGGAGTTATAATTATAACAAAATTTTACAAAATTAACAACTAATCATACACAACTATCCCTGGGCCTTAGTCCCACTAGACTCGCCCCCAATAATGGCCTTTCCTTTACTTGAAATGGCAAAGAAGATCAAGTGAGTCACAAGGTTCAGCAAGTTCGAGGAATAAGAAACAATGCACAGGATCTTAGAAACATAGTGACACCAAAAAAGAGTAATCAAGGACTCAATAGTTATATACAAGATTTGTAACTTATGACTTGATCAATTCTAAGTTAAATGCATCATGTCACCATATATCACCATGTAATTGTGCATATAAATTAATGTCAATATCAAATTTCGTACGCTCGTAAGCCTTCAATCAACATATACCAAAGTGTATTATGTAAATAAAAACTCAAAAATAAATATGGAGCCAATTTGTGGAGTTATGGCCACATCGTCCTGTGCCAGGTGCTCTAGGATATCATTTTCCCTCCACGCAAAATAATAGGTGTGCAAAATTTAATAATAATGGTATATATATACATATATATATATATATCATATTTTGACGTCCCATTTATGAAATCACGCAAGGTTACCAAACCTTGATGTCGTGCTCTCAAATGCATAAATAAGTATCCATATGGTTTAATATCACATATTGATGACAAGGATATCTCCAACAAAAGTCTCAAATTTATGATTAGAGTTCCCATGTAGCTAAAAGGACCACATCAAGCACATTAGCTCTATTGATCTTTACACACAGTGACATTTAATCTACTAATGGTGAAAACCATGTGGTGAAAATCCCCCCTCTTTCGTCTTTTGAGGATCATCACCAGTTCATCAAGGCATCAACTAGAAGATGCATAGTTTTTGGAGAAGACAATTATTGAAACCTTAGACTCATTAATTGTCCTCTCAAACTCAAGCTTGATGCTTTCTCCTTTCTCTATCCCATCGTCGCCTCTGAAAGTACGAAATTCGCATTCACCAGAGCTGTGTACAAGTGGTCAACGAATGTCCAACGAGTGTCCTCACCTCTAAAGCTCAAAAACACATCATAGCTACTCCAAGAAGTAGAAAAAGAGGTTTCATGGACTCCTGTTGTAGTCATTTAGTGGAACTAAAAATCAAAAGACTAAGAATCCACCTTAGTAACGAATTGTAGAGAAAACTTGAGACCAAGTGTGCCTTTTTTGATTCCACAATGTTGGGTGCAACATCATCAACTCTAAAGAAATTTGGAAGGATGGAAGAAAGGATAAACAGGTAGGAAAACTTACATTTTAAACTCAAATCGAAGTGAAATTTGCACAACAATACCAGGGTTTCATATACTTATATAGCAGAATGGGGATTGATGCAACTATTATATTAATATCATATCATATCTAATATATTAGTAATTAAATAAGATTAGAAATGATAATGACAATTAAATTTAAAAATAAAAATCTCCAAGAATGCACAGGTTCATTAATTATTTGTGCTTATGTTAGATAATATCTAATTAGAAAAATACGATAAATGAAAATGTCAATATAATTAAAAAATAATAATTGTTATGTTGACACCTTTTTGGAATAGTTAGAATGTCACCCTGTTGTAAAAAAAAAAAAAGAGACATTTCATTTTTCAAAATTTATTGTTCGTTAGTTCTTTAATTATAAATTAATATACATTACTTCTCAAAACTATCGAAGTTTAGTCCATTCAATTTCTAGACATTACTTCTCAACACTATCGAAGTTTGTTTTAAGTTTTGATTAATTTTATTTTATTTTTAATTCAAGTAATACTGTTATTAACAAAGGAGATGTTTTAGCTATTTTAAAAAAGTTTGTTGACTTGTTGTCACTTGTTCCCATAGTAAACTCTGGTCAATTATTTATAGAAAAAAAAGACTTTGGTCAATTACTTTATAATTAATTATCATTTTAGTCTTTTTATCATCACTTTCATGATCATTTTTTAGCATTATCACAATCGCAAATGAACGAATTGTTGAGAAAACTTGATACCAAGTGTGCCTCTTTTGATTCCACAGTGTTGGGTAGAGCATCATGAACTCTAAAAAATTTTGGAAGGACAGAAGAAAGGATAAAAAGATAAGAAAACTTAGGTTGCATTTTCTTTGTTTTTTAATTTTCAGTTTTGAGTTTTGAATTAATTTTCAGTTTTTTATTTTGATAGTTTATTTTTAGAAAATTAAAAACGCATTCTTTTTGTCATTTTAAAAAATTATTTCTCAAAACAGAAAATTAGAAAATGCATTCTCTTTGAAATTTTGAAAATAATTTTTTAATGATATTTTATTTAATAAATTTGATTATTCAGTAAATTAGAAATATTTAATGTTAATATATTATTAAAAAAATATATACATTTTATAGTTAATGAATTTTATAATATTTTTACCCATTACAATAATAAAATATAAATAAATAAATATGTTTTGAGTTTAGAATTTATTTTGAATGAAAACACTCAAAAACAACTTTTTGTTATTTTGAGTTTTCTTTATATTTGTTTTTTAACAATGTAATTTTAAAAATAGTAAAGAGAACGCGTTTTCATTATTTTAAAAAATCGAAAACTAAAATTGACTTGAAAATAGTAAAAAGAATGCAACCTTATATTTTCAACCTTATATTTTCAAATCAAATTCAAGTGAAATTTGCACAGCAATGCTAGGGTTTCATATATTTATAACAGAATGGAAGTTGATTGATATTGTCAAAAAATTAAATGATATCTACCGCATTAAATTTTTTTACAGCAAGAGAGACAGAAGTAGAGGAAGATAGAAAGATTAAATACACTTCGAGTTTTTCTTCTTTTTTTTTGAATATTTTATAATTATATATGTTTATATTCATACATATATAAATATAATAATATATATATAGTTTGTATCATAAATAATATTTTCTATTTAATTATATAAGTAGTATTTTGATGACATAAACAAGATTTTGAATCAAGAGAATTTCATAATAAAAAAGAGTCAAGATTATAATTTTAAATCACCGTTTCATTACATTTTAAGTTAATAGAAGTTGAAAAAAGAAAAAATATTAAAAACTGAATATAATGTTAAATTCTCAATAAATATATATTTAATTATAATAAAAAGTTTATTAACATAATAATAACATAAAAAGATTTTATTCTTCAAATTTTTTCATCATATTTTTTAATCTTTTTCGATTACATATAGCACATCAGAGATAGGGAGAGAGAGGGGGAGTGGCCTCCAAGGCATAGATCAACTAGTAAAGGAAGAATGTGTTGGAGTGTTGCTCTTTTAAGCCCTCAGATTTTGTTTTCGAGCTCTGTTCAGGAGATAGTTCAACAGACGATATTGAAAAATAAAAAATACTTGCTGCTTTCACGTTTGTGATTGTGCTAGGGGTCGAAACTTATCTGTTGGATTTCTTGATTTACCTCTTTTGTTGAAATCATAGAGTCGAGGGTACTCGTGATGGTGTGTTAAAAAAAAAAAAAAAGAAAGAGACGGACAAAATATCTGACGAGAGAAAGAGAGAGAGAGAGTAGACAAGATATCATCCGGATGACGACAAGATTCATAAGAAATAGCTTGAAAATCTATAATTATTTTTTGCTTAGTGGGGCCAATTAACCCCACTTTGCTTTTTCGCTGGTAGAATTAGTACTCTCTCTGCATAAAATAATATCATAAAATCACAAATAGATTCATTCTGTACGTCACAAATCAGATAAAAAGTTTTAGCATTCAAAATTTAAGTTATTGTCACAAATCAGATGGCAAATCACAGTTATGTTATTGTCTTGGGCTTGGCTGCCCGGAAGAATTAGCCACACACTAATTAATCAACTAGGTTACATAATTTCCTTGTAACTTTCTTACTCTTAGGGTTGAGGTTTTAATTTCTCATGCCCTTTTCTTTTCTAGATTCTGATCCCTTAATTCAGTTTAAACCGCATTAGGAATTTAGAAATAGGGCCTTGGGTAGGGGTATGAGAAACTAAAATGGCAGGTAGTCGGCAGTCATTAACTAGGAATAATAAACATAAGGTGATGAATCCATATAAAAAGGCACTCAGAAAATATAATTGTGGCATCAATGAATATACAAGAATGATGATAAATGTCCTCCTTGTGTGGAGAGAAATTGATACAAGAAGTCGTGTATACACTCCTCAATAATGGAATCTGTAGACAATCAATGAAAGACAGATATAATAAAGTTTATATATTATTTTCAGATATAATTGAAAGCAAAGAGGGAAGATTTCGTGAGACTTTGATTGGCAAACGAGTTGATTATTAGGGGTGTTTTGTGATTGTCATGGGCCTTTATCACTTTCATTACATCGAGGAGTCAATAAATTTAGCCCAAAATAACAAATGAAAGTAGATCAATTTTTTATTTTTGAGGAAGTACATCTTTTACCTGGATCTCATTCCATAATGGTATGGAACAATAGTATCATTGGGGTCGATACACAAATCATTTTAAATACAAGAAGTCTAGTAGGTTAGTCTGAATGGAAAGAAAAAAAAAAGAATTAAGCTTAAAATATTTTCTAGAGATATCCATTTTCCTGGAAAATATATATATACACACACATATATACACAAGAATAACTAAAATCAATCTATATAATATTCAACATGACATCGTTATTTGCAATCCACTTGGTTTAGGCATTTTATCAAATATATGGTGTGCTTATGCAACTAGAACATAAATAATGAATTCAAGCAATAAGTGTAACGCTCTACTTTTACCGAGCATTAAATAACTCATGAAATTTCAGGAATTTTTTTTTTTTAACATAAACTCAATATAAATCATTTCCCGATAATCTCGATCTACCTTCTTAGCTTACCAAAATAAGAATTAATAAGCTAAGATGGGTAATCTTTATAAATACGAAAGCAATAATCAAAATCTAATATGGTACATAACCGAATTTACTTAAATTATAACATAAGAATCTGTATCATAGTATATCTTCAAATACAAAATATATGGAGACTTATTTTTCAAAGATAATAATTGAATACCTCATATACAATCAAATGATACCTCAATAATATTGAACAATATTACATGATCGGTTCCACAAAACATTACTCGAATACATAACACTCTTACATAGTACTAATCATCAAAGAGTATAAGATTAAAAACATATCCGTCTCTTTATGATGAAACAAAATACCCGAACCACATACTGAATCCATCAGACACGTCACCACGTGCTACCACATCTCAATCACTTCCATGTCTAACCTGCAAGTTCTATCTAGAATGTTTCATGGGCATAACCCAATTAGAAGATGAATATTCTAGTGAGGGTTTAAAAACAAATCCATGAATGCATGATGAAAATACATAAACAACATATGTTCTAGTGTAACTTCCTTGGCCCACCAGCTCGACACGAAACCCTAAGTATAATCTCGACCTGTTTTCAAGATAATTCTAACGTTGTTCTATCAATTGCCCTTAGGGAATTACAATTACACTATCAGGGCAACATCCCATCCCTACACAAGTATCAATATGCCAATATATATCATGCTGAATGAAATATCATAACCATCGATGCAACAATATATGTACAGATATGACAAGATATGTATAAATTACTTATAACTTTGTCACTTTCATGACTATCATGCTTAACATAGGCAAAATATAACATGTATAAACTTTTGGAGAAAATCACTCACCTGATGCCCAAAATTCAGTACACCTCGAAAAATGCGCACCACCTCAATTTTCGTGCCGAACTTAGAAATCACTTAAACTCAAGCCACAATGATCATATAAATCATATTTACACATGGAATATATCAATCCCTCAACTTCTCCATATTTGATCCATTTTTCTCATATTTTTCTCTCTAATATTTTAAATAAATACTTCTTTAATTGATTTCCCAAATATTTTTTTCACAACAATTCATAATACTCTAAGAACTTTAAAAGAAAATTTCAAAACTTACCCTGATACTTCATTTGCATGCATAACGAGACTGGTCATTGCGGAATCTATGAAACCTGATAGGCAAACACCAAAACTTTTTACACAACCCCCTTCCATTTATTTTTCTCTTTTTTTATGTATTGTTTTCACATTTTTCAGCACCATATGTGCCCACACGCGCCGCCACAAGGCTGGCCATGCACCTCCCATGCGCATTGCTGGCAGGCGCATGCACTGCACACGTCGGTTTTCTTCCTTAAGTAGCTTTCGACGATTTTCGAACAACCCTATTTTTTGACGATTTCTTCTTCGTCCGAGCTCCGTTTCGCTTCCCGTTTAAACCTACGCCTTCCTCTCTTCATCATCTACAAGATTATAGCTTCAAATCACTTGATCGAAGCCATTGTCTGACTGGTTTATCTCATTTTTTGGTAAAGTCCATTTTTCTGATAAAGCTTCGTATCTCCCTCAAATCTCAACGAAAATTGCTCAAATTTTTCAGAAATGATCCTCTGGGCATGGGGAACAAAAGCCCTTTATCCAATTCCCTCAATTTTTTCTCAAACTCTCGAATTTGAGAGATTAATTTTTTACACATTTAGACCATCTTTCAAACCCTTTATTTATAAGCCACCCCAAGCCTTGAAACTACCAATCTCGTGTAACCCGAGGCCACTAGCATTTATACTTGCCTCAAATCGATCCAAAACCCTCAAAAATAACCCCCAAAACTCGAATTCAGTGGCTCAATTTTTCAGTTCGGCCACTTTCGATCGAAATTTGGCTATTTCTGTTGACAATATGGTTGATTGTCCGCCTAGGCCTAGCCCCGAGGCTCCTTAGCCCATTCCCTCGAGTCTTTCGCCACCGAATTTGGTGATGAAAGGTGTTGGTGGTAGCTTGGTCGGCCATGGAAGATTTCCTCATTGCAAGGTTTTGCAAAATTACACTTTGACCCCCCCTACAAATTTTCATTTTCACTTTGGTCCTTTCCTTGAATCCCCTTAGCTTCCCAATAGTTCCATTACGACTCTCAAGTTCTAAACCTTTTATTTCATTTTCAAAAATTTGGGAATAACATCATTTCGACCTCTCTCAGGTAAAATTAAGAAATTACATTTAGGCCTGAATCTATGTTTTGACCTTAAACTTTTTTGTTTTAACCCAAAACCACTGAATGGTTGTTTTAAATACAAAATATGAACCTCTTGGGGGGTTCTGTTGACTTCCTAGAAGTCTCCTAAGACAATTCGATTTTTCAACTCGATTCACACCTGTACCGAAAATTGTCTCAGATCCGACTTCTTTCGATACCATAAATCTTTGCCTCGAAATGATTGTTAATTCCATATCATTTTCCTTAGATATCTCAGCTCCAGGGCACTCCTTACAGTCAATTCAGTCATTTATAACGGTAAGAAATTGCCCTATAACGTCAATTTATTTGTAAATTCTATTTTCACCCCAAGGCCCAAGATAATTCACTCTTGAGTCCTTTAAAAATTTTCGGGTATTATAATAAAGGCAAAAACAAAAGAATCAATTTTGGACATAGAGATGATTATAAGAAGGAAAAACATAAATCGAATTAACGTATGTTAAGTCGAATCAACTTTTGGGGATTGAGGAAGCTGTCGAAGTCTGATTAGGAGATAGTGGAGATGCTGGCAAAGGAAAAAGAATCAGAGCAGAGTTTGCACAAAATCGTGGTGTGAGTTTGAACAAGTGATTAATCATGTGAGGCCTAACTCTATGCAAGGATTTGGATTTGATAGAAGAAAGGTAAGATTTGGATTGCCAAGGATTTGGGAGACTTAATTATGTGGAATGGGTTTGCACAAGGATTAAGATGCTTAATTTTTTATTGGGTGGCTTAATTCTGTACGTGCACAAGGATTAAGAAGGCTTAATTTTCATTTGAGTTTTCTAAATGTATATGGGTATATTTTAGGGGAAATTATTTATGTTAATTTTTTTTTTGTATTTTATATTTTTTAATTTTAATTATTTTTTATTTAAAAAATTAAATTTATTTATAATTACAATTTAATAATTTTGTAACAAAATCTTAGGAGTTGTTCTTTTTGTGTTTCAGTTTTTAGTTTTTAGTTTTGTAATATTCCTGAATATTGGGATAAATAATAATTATTAAGTTTTGGTATTGGAAATTCATATTGAGTATTTGAGAGTTTGGGAGGGATAAAAAATATATATATATATATATATTTATATAATAATAATAATAATAATAATAATGATAATAAAAGAGTAAATCAAATTAAATTAAATTAAATTAAATTAATTACTTAATGTATATATATGTGTATGCATGTGCGTTGAAATGACCTAAATTTATTTATTTATTTATTATCACTACTAGTATTGCTATTGTTGTTATTATTATTATTATTATTACTACTATTCTTATTATTATCATTAGCTGGTATCTATAGTTATTATAATATTATATGTATTATGTGTAAGAGCTTTAAACAAGTGGCAAAGAGTTCGTGTGTGTGTGTATGCCCGAAGCTCCCAAACGTGGCTGAATGCATCATTTGCCTCCAAGTTCCCAAGCCACTTCGTGAAGCCGATTGAGGCGGTGGGTTAGTGGGTTAGTGGAGGTTTGAGTGGGAAACGAGAGAGAGAGAGAGAGAGAGAGAGCAGTGTGTTCGGCCGAGGGACGAAGAGGAAGAAGAACAGTGAAGAAGAAGAAATAATTTTCAGGCAAGCTCTCCTCTCATGTTCCTCTAGTGTGCAAGCTCTTCTCCTTCCAGTTATCTTTGATTTCCAAGCCTCTTTGTTCTTCCTCTTTGCAGCCTGCCTCCTCCCTCTTGTTGTTAGACGTTTTATATAGCAGTGGGTTATATATATATATATATCTTCGTGTAGCAGTGGGTATCGGTGGTTAAATACGTATGTATATATGGTCCCTGTGGCCTTCGTGCAAGTGATTGTGAGGTATGCTAAGGTGTTTGGTAGTTGGGAATGGGAGTTCCGATAGGTTCTCGGGTGGCTGCCATGGCTGGGGAGTGCAAGTATATATATATATATATCTATATAAGTACCAGTGGGCAGCAACGTGGCCGTGGATGAGGGATTTTGCTGTGTGCGTGTTTGAGTTTGGATAGTGAGTTGTGAAAAATGGCCTTTGGCCGTGAGTCCACAGGGAGTGTGTGTTGTTGTGATACACGAAGTGATGACTTATATATATATTATTAGTACTTATTCGGTGCAGTGGACGAGTAGCACGCAGTGTATGGATTAATTTGGCTGTGTGTGTGAGTGTGTCGCTGTGAGTTGCTGTGTGCGTGCGTGTGTTCACTGGGGTATGTTTAAGATAGTTAGTGGGTGTGTTCTCTGGGTGTGTTTACTAGGGGAGAAATTGGAATGATATATATATAATATATATAAAAAAAGTGGTAATGTATGTTGAAGGATGGAAGTGGTAGGCAGCGTCCTTGTGCCTTCGAGAGTATAAAGTGTGTTTATATATATATTATATATATATATTTATGTAAATGTTGCTTAAAGATTATAAGCATAAATTGAGTTATCTAAATAAATAGTAATAGTAATAGTAATAGATAATATTAGTAAAGATTATTTTTATTATTATCTTTCTTTCTTAAAAATAATAATAGAAATAATATTAGTAAATAATAAATACTTTGTCATAATTCATTAAATTATATATATATTATAATATATTTTTAATAGTTATGTATTATATGTAATAACTCATTGAGTTATTATAAAATAAAGGTGTAGTTTAATAAAACCATAGAGGTTGTAAATATATCCAGTGTGTCTTGACTGCATTTCTAGAGAGTTTGTTCACTCTCTACTTCCTAAGCGAAATGAAGCTAGGTTATCCTCGGAGTAGTATCCAACCTAAGGCCGAGTTTGGTTTCAGGGTTAGCCAAGTCTCTAGGTGTGGTCATGTTCTCCTTTCGAGAAGGCGGTCTATTATGGTGACGAGTGTTAAACTACTGGTTGTCGACTGCTGCGTCCTGGTAGATGATGGTTGGTGATATGGGCCTAACTATCGACTATCATGACTGGCCACAGACGAGTCAGGGCAACTAATACTGTCAGTCACCCACCTTCTAGACATCTTGCATATCAGGGTATTGTGTGCCGGGATTTGGGCTGCATCTACTGGGGGACTCATGTGACTGAATGTTTGGCCACGTGCATACATTGCTGTTTATTTTATTCAATAGTTAGCTAGTCATGAGCACTGCATTGAGTTTATTTGCCTATGTGGGCGGGCGTGACTTGATGCTTGGTTTTATGGGGGCCTTGTATCAGGTTTCTGCCCATGTGCCACTGCATTTTATATGTGTGCATTTACTTGTTGTTTGATGCCGGCTTTTGATTGAGACTAAGACCACAGCTGTGATGGTGTTGGGTACACCACGCTGGTTATATTTCCACACACGTGAGTTCTTTTGGGTTAGTGTATTGTGACTCGGTGAGGTCGCTCCCACTTTAGGTTTTCTTTACAGGTTGCAGGTTTAGTCTGCACTGGCTCACTCAAGTATATATCATGGGTTTGGGCGCCATTATTTTTTGTTGTGGGCCCCAAGACCCTATATGTGTGCATTTCTTTTATGTACGAGATACCTGGCATTTGTTTGTTGACATGGATATGCTTTGCATGGATACTGCATGTTAGGTGCAGGGTACTCTGTAGTGCTTATTCTTGTTGTCTGGTCCTTTTGTATGAGCTTGCTGAGTCTTGTGACTCACTCCTTTGCTTCTCTTCATTCCAGGTAAGGGCAAGGGCAAGGACAAGATTGGGGATGGTCCTAGTGAAGTCTAACTTCTCCGTAGATGGTGTACAGGGCAGGTCGAGTTAGCTTTATCTTATGGCTTTTTGTACTTTGAGACTTTGGGGATTACGACGTCTTTTGTGGCGGGTTGTGGTTTGTTTTGTGGTTTGGATTTGTCTTTGGCCAGGGATTGTAAATGTAACCTTGTTGGGCCTGTGGTGTTTTGTTATGCATGCGGTGTTTTGGATTTTGTTTCAGATTTTTCAAATTTATGATTAGGTATATCTGAATGTGAGGTGCATGCACGACAGGTTTTGTATTTGTTATTCGGGACACCTGCTCGGGTTCTATGTCTAGTCTGGGGGACCTGGGTCGGGGTCCTACATGTGCGTGGCCTTGTCTTGGCCATTTCTTTTTGTAGCTTAAAAGCCACTTGAATTTGGTATAAAAGGGAATCTTAGGCAGCAAGTTGGAAGCCATTAAAGGCTTCAATTGAAGGCATTCTGGAATTGAGGCGAGCAAGAGAAATTAAAGAAGAAGAGGCTGCGAGAAATGGGGAAAAAATTTGAGGAAAAATCAAGAAGTTTTGGGGTTTAATTAGAGCTTAAATGGTCAGGTAAGTGGGATAAATTATTAGGGGTCTCGTATGTCTAGATTATAATTTTTACACTCTTAAATCTAGGTATTTTGGAGCCGTAATTTTATTAATTTCTATAAAAAAATTTACTTTGCAACAGGAGCACAAGGAAAGCCAGAATCAGCCAAATAAAGGCAAGCTCCTAACCCTCTCCTCATGTTCTTTTTTTCCTGTGAAAGTCTCCGTAGTTTCTCGTATTTTATACCCTCCCTCACCGTGATTCGGTTCCACGCATTAATAACAATAATCTGCGTGGCAACCACCCTATGACTTATATTTTATTAATAAGGTTATTGTTAATGGAATGAGCTAAGCAATGATGTCTTGGTGTCTTTCATTTCGACCGTCACGGAGCTTCGTATCACTCTGCTTTCCTTAGGAATAATGCCGAACCCATTGGGGCTAGGTTATTAGAAAGTGGCTATGGTCAAGATTATGGGGTTATGTTAATAATTTGTTATGAATGTGGAGATGGTTTATTGTGTATGAGAAGAGATGAGAATGTGAATGACATAATGGTGTCTTTGTTGTCATGAATAAATGGTGCGAAATGATAAGTATAAAGTGTAAAAGTTTAGTGTTGTCTATATGGGTGTCTAAGGGTGTGGGGTACAAAGTCATTGAATGTCGACCGTGGGTCATAGCAGTTGATGGCTGGATGTATGGGCGCCAGTCATCAGCTGTTACGATAAGCGCTAGACTGGCCAGAAGAGCTAGTACTGCCAGATTCCCGCCTTGGTTTGTGCATATCATGATATGTGTGCTGCATAGGGACTGGGTTGCATTCACTGGTGGGACATGTTTTGTGTGTGATGGAATGTGTGAGCATTTGCATGACCCGATTGGTCTAAGAGCCAATTTGGGTACCCCAGGTGAACATATGCATTTAGAGCATACCGCATGTGTGTATTTCTATGTGGGCGTAGCATGGCCTGATGCTTGGTTTATGGGGGCCTTGTCATCACGTTTTTGCTGTAGAAGCCATTGCATTTCTTATGTGTTGCATTGCATGGTTCTATGGTTACTGTTATTCTGGGCAGGAGTATCGTGTTAGTCCGGGTGTAAGGAGTACCAGATCGGGGGAGCTTCAGCTTGGTTTAGAGATTAGTTCGGGGGAAACCCAAGGGAAAGACCTTGGGGTGAAACCTACTACAATAGCAAGACCGGGGGTTAGAGTCCCACAGCAACAGCGGGATAAGACGATATGATGACATGAGAGAGTATGTTTGGAATAGTAATGATATGGTAGCCTATAAAGGCTGCTAACAGGTTTGTATGCAGGACTTGGGTGCCAATGTGTGTTTTATGTGGGCCCCAAGGACCGTTTATGTGCATTTGATTTTATGTTATGCATTTAGAAGTAAGGCACGTACGGATCATGACATGGTGTGGTTGCATTAGCATGAATTGCATGGGATGTTGGGAAGAGTCCTATTTGTAACCAGTTGTCTTTCTTTCACGAACTTGCTGTGTCTCGCGACTCATCTTTGTTTTCCATCATTCTAGGTAAGAGAGTTGTCCAAGGGAACAGGTACGTTCGACGGGGTTGGGTTCAGTTCATCGAGCAATGATAGTAAGTGCAGAGCTCTCCCGAGATTAGATTCTGGGTGTCGACTGTTTGGTCAGAATAATGCTTTTATGCTTTTGAGGTAGGTGCAGGTTATGTAAGCCCAGGTGGGCCCACAGGGTGATTGGTTATGTAAGGATGATTATAAGATATTATATGATTAAAAAGATATGGTTTAGATAAAGGTTATGTGTGAGTTTTAGTGGTATTTTTGTTCTATATCACTAAAGTGATGACCCTTTCACGGATCCTCTATGCTAGGGGGGGCTCCAGGAGGTGGGCCGTTACAAGCTTTGTATTTTGAGTATCTATTTTGAAATTACTGAAAATGCGTTCTTTTTATTTATAGCATTTTTTGTTTTTTAAAAATTTTGAGCGTGTTTGTAATAAAAATAATCAAAATAACTTTTTGTTATTTTGAATTTTCTTGGCAAATTTTTGTTTTATTTTTAAAAATATGTTTTTGAAAATATGAAAGTAAACACATTTTCATTGTTTTGAAAAACTAAAAATTGAAAATGACCCGAAAATAACAAAGAAAATAAGGCCTTAGTTTTTCACTATACAATTTAGAATCGTAAATAAAATTTTTATAGTGAAAAATTATATTTGGTAGGAAAAAATTTGGCTCATTTAAATTGCCTATGATTTAAAAATTACATAGCAAAATATTTAACTTTTGACTACAAAACTTATAACGCGGATAAAATTTTCATAACCAAAAATTATATTTGATGGGAAAAATTTTAACTCATTTAAATTATCCCCAATTTAATAGTTTTGTAATAAAATGTTAACATTTTGCTATAAAATTTGTTAAAAAAAGAAAAATCATAACGAAAAGCGCTTGTTTTGTTATAAATCTTCTTTGTCATCTCTTGTGTTTACTCTCTCTCCCTCTCTCTCTCTCTCTCTCCTCCCTCCCTCATATCATTTTTTTATCTAGAAAAATTTGAAATTTAGTGACTTTGTATCATAAATAATATTTTGTATTTAATTGTATAAGTAGGATTTCAATTGTATAAAAAAGATTTTGAATGCTATGGTGAAAAATACAAGATTCTGATTTTTGGATGAACTAAAAATGTAGAATTTCAATTGTATATATGTGAGATTTTGATTGTATTGATACTTCACATGATTGTATATTTTATTGTATATGCAATATTTTAATTATATTAATAATTCAGTTTTAACATATATTAATATTTGTTATTGAGTTATTATAAAAAAAAAGATTATAAGATAATCTCAGAGACTCTTAAATATGCACATAAATAATATGTAAATTTAAAATTCATAATAAAAAAGAGTTAAAATTATAATTTTAAGTTACCATTTCGTTACATTTTAAGTAAATAGAACTTGAAAATATAAAAAATATTAAAAAGTGAATATAATGTCAATTTTTCAATAAATATATATTTAATTGTAATAAAAATTTTATTGACATAATAATAACATAAGAAGATTTTATTGTTCAAATTTTTTCATCATATTTCTAAAATTTCACAGCGTAAGAGAGAGACAGGGAGAAAAAAAAGGAGAGGAATTCATAATTAATCCAGATTAAATGTATAAAATTGTTTTTAACCCTTTTATAGGAAAAAAAACGTTTTTATACTAGTAAACAAACTAATTGCACTCTATAGCCACTTTTATGTAAGATACCTCAAATACCCTTAATGAGATTTAAAAATGTAGAGCCTCTATTGCCCTTAACCTAATTTACGAAAATACCTTTATCTCTCTCACATTATCATTCTTCATTTCCTTTCTTCCAACATTCACGCTCTGACTTTCTCCATTGCCGAAACATGCCAAATCTTCATATTTGCTTGTTGGTTGATAACAAACTTGTTCATCAGTTGAACTAGGACCTCATTGAAGAAGCTGCATTCACTAAGTTTCTTTCTCTCTCCAACAAGCATTCTCAATCAATCTGAAGGTATCGATTTTGATTTGTTTTGTTTTTCATTATTCTTATTTTTATAGCACATTGCTTATTAAGATGTGTAGAATGATTGTGATTGTGAGTAGAACACATAATTACTTAGATATCATTCCAGATCTGACTGATTTGCATGAAACAAAAAAAAATTTGGAAACTGCACATCGTAATTGGGTTTCGTGGGGCCAGAAAACCCGATCGAGTTTCGTATCCCCATAAAACCCGATCGGGTTTTGTTACCCTCACAAAAGTCGATCGGGTTTCGTGGGACCACGAAACCCGCCCCCACAAAACCCGATCGGGTTTAGTGGGCCCGCGAAACCCGCCCCACCAAGCCCGATCGGGTTTCACAATAAATTTGATGTTATCATGTTACTTAAAAAAAAAATTGACTTTTTAAAAAATTAAATTTAAAATTGAACATATGCCTCCTCCAAAGTTTTTTATAAAATCTTTAAAAATTCTGAGGGTGATTTTGAAGTTTTTTTTTTTTTTCATAAACTACATATTTAGTTAAAATTAGAAGATTATATTAATAATAAAATTGTTGTTTTATAAGTAAAAAATAATGAATTTGAATTTTATAATTCGTCTCTCAAGAAAAAGAAAATAAAATACACATTTCAAAAAACAAATAAAGCTTACCAATGGTTAGGACCGACTTGCGTATGCGTGTGTCTGTCCCATGGCACCAATGGTGAGACTAATTTCTTCCTTTGAATATTGCAACAATGGATGTAGCGTCGTTGGTCATCATGTGGAATGGAGAATGGAATGATAATATGTACGTATGGGGTAATAAGATGTGTATGGGGGCCTACAAGAATGTGACTTTTACTGAATTGGTTGAGACTGTTTACACAGTGACAGGAATTGATAAAACAAGGTATAACATCAACATGCATTTTGTAACGGAACCCTCAACCAGTCTTCCAGCTAGTAAGTTCCTTATCAAGGACGACCATGGTGTCAAGTTTATTATGTTCGATAAAAGTAGATATAAAGTGATCTATGTTGATATGATTTGCAAAAATGCTGGAGTTTCTAACCTACATAGTCAGCCACAAAACCAATTGCCTTCATACAGTTGTGGTAATCAAGATGCAGGTGTTTCCATTCCATTTACATGCGCACGTAGTCCATTGTGGAATGATGATTTTGGTATATATGGTATGACTGGTTTGTCAAATGACGCTGCACACACAGATGATAATCACACAGATGATGGTGATAATGAAACAAATGATAATGGTGATGATAGTGGTGGTCATGATGAAGAAGGAGCCAGTGTGAAGTACCCGGAAGTAAGATTTTCAGGTTCACAATTTGAGGACAACCTTTTACAAGGGAACTGGATAGTTCCTGGTGTAGAAAACTATGCAATTGAGGTAACGTGACCTGAAGTGCCGACTTTCTGCCGGGGTGATATTTTTTATCAGGGTGCACTATTTAAAAGTAAACAAGAATTGATTTTGGCTTTTGGACACTATTGTGTTGATGTGAAGATGGACTATCGAATCAGACGTTCATACACGGTTTGATTTGAGGCTAGTTGCAAGGATGTGAACTGCAAGTTTTTGCTTCGTGCAAGATGCAAACCCGGTTGTTCGTTTTGGCATGTGGTGAAGTTTATGCCGGTTCACACATGTACTCTGGACGTGTATGATTCACATTTTCGGAGTGTGAAGGCTATTGTTATCGGAAGTTTGTTCTCAGAAAGAGTGGCGAGTGGTGAATATACACCTGGAATGCTAATGGGGGAGTTGTTGGAGCAGCATGGTATGCAGATCATGTACACTAAAGCTTGGAGATCGTTACAACATGCAAAGAGACTCACTTATGGCAATGCGGCTGAGTCATTTCAGCAGCTACCCTCCTATTTTCACATTTTAAAAGAAACAAATCCTGGCAGTATCACTGCAATAGAGACAGATGAAAATAATAATTTCTTATATTCATTTTTTGCACTTGGAGCTTCCCTTCAGGGTTTTCGGTCTTACATAAGACTGGTTGTTGCCGTTGATGCCACCCATTTAAAAGGTGAACACAAAGGGGTGATTTTCGTTGCCACTTGCAAAGATGGGGAGGAGATGATTTATCCCATCGCTTTTGGATTCGAAGATGGTGAGTCTGACAAGTCATGGATTTGGTATTTGACGAAATTGAGAGAGGCTATCGGCGTACGGGATGATTTGGTCATCGTATCCGATCGTCACCAAAGCATTGCGAACGCGATGAGCCGTGTCTTCCATTCTATCCCACATGTGTTTTGTTTCTTCCACCTTAAGCAAAACTTGAAGAAACGGTGTAGACAACGAAAGGATGTGATGGATGCATTCTATCGTGCAGCATACAGCTACACCACAGTAGAGTGTGATACATACTTGGCAGAAATCCAATTGATGCATCCTCAGACGCATCTGACATTGGTGGAAGCAAAATTGAAAAAGTGGTCACGTGCATATTCTCCGAGAAGAAGATATTCCATAATGACCACCAACATTGCTGAGTCTCTTAATAAATGCATGATGAAAGCACGACGATTGCCTATAACAAGTGCACATGAATTTTTGAGACATATGCTTCAGAAATGGTTCAGCAATAGGCGTGTTGTTGCTGCGAGACTCGAAACTGATGTTACCTCTGCTGTAGTGGCACATATCAACTTTGTCCATGACAAAACAGTAGATCAAGGATGTCGTGTAGTTCCTATAATACATGAGAACAAGTACTTGGTGAAACATGCTAAGGAAGGCGATGGGATTGTTGACATTGTTGCAAGAACATGCAATTGTCGTAAGTGGGACCTTGATCAATTGCCGTGTCTTCATGCAATTGTTGCTGACAGGTATCATGGTTTGACTTTGTTTTGCTTATTACGTTTATTATTTAATATGCTATATTAAGACTGTCTTTATTTGTCATACGTGACAGTTTAATGCGCGTGCACTACCGTACGTTTTGCCATCAATATTACACCGGAGACTGGATTAGGTGCGCATATGCACCTCCCATCAATCCTCTCCCTAACCAGTCTACTTGGGTTATACCGACGCAAGTTAGAGGTGTGGTTGTACTCCCACCCACACAAAGAAGACAATCGGGTAGACCGAGAAAGGGTCGGATTCCTTCCGTTAGGGAAACTCGTATAAGGAAATCATGTGGAAAATGAGGTGCACAGGGACACAACCATCTTAGTTGCCTTAATGAATGGACTTCATCCATCGGAGAGTCGAGCACAGCCTCTACTCAGGAATCTAGTGTCACTGACAGGGCCGTTGTAAGGGCAAGCCGAAAATGTAGCATTTGCAAAGAGACTGGACACACTCGTCGTCGATGCCCTGTACAGTTGTGCAATCCTGTTGATGATAATATTGAAAACGATGCAAACAATCAATAGACATGAAGTCATTCATGCATGGTATAATGTCATTACTTATCTTTTCAGCAATAATGTGAGTTCTTACTCGTGTTTACAGTGTTAATGGATTTGTTACTGACCATATGATCTTTCGTGTTTCAGCAATGCTCAAAAATCATTGCCACGACAAAATGAAGATGACCAAAAGGCTTCTGACACAGCATTACTCAATTATATTTCTTGTTTTCAGAAATAAATGTTATTTTTTACATTATTATTTAAATTGAGATTTATTCATATTTTAACAACTGTAATATTTTAGTTTCCTTTACCTAAACTTGTAACTGATTCAATTGAAAGGTTGTGTGGTAATATGTTGTTGGTGTTGGAACGAGAGGTGCTATGACACACACCAAGAGGGGGGTGAATTGGTTATTTTAAAAACTTGATTTAAAACTTTGAAATCCTTTTGATTGAAAATAAAAATTCAATGCAAGTGAGGATAATGAAATTCTAGCAATGATAAACAAATCAAAAAAATAAGCAAGAGAGAACACAAAGATTTATAGTGGTTCGGCTTAACCCAAGCCTAATCCACTACCTTAGCTCCAGGATTTTTTAAACCGTCCACTATCAACCCCCTACTCAACCTGAGTAGGTCTTCTAGTCCAAGACTAGGAATTACAACCTCCCACTCAAATGGGCCCTCTAGCTACACAAACTAGGAAAATAACAACGATACAAATCAAAGAGATAAGCTAAGAGTTAACACTCTTAGTTACAAGTTCTCTTACAATGAAAACAAGGCTTAATAATAAATTTACAATGATAAAACAACAAAGCCTTGGAGAGAAAATGCAACAGTGAAAGCGCAAATATTATAAACTCGAGTAAAAATGATTTGAACTCTTTAGATCAACTCGTTCTCATCCATTAGCCTTCTCTTGATCATCCATGACTTGTATTTATAAGCTTCCCAAGAGATTGAAGAGAAATGTAGCCGTTTGTGACCGTTGGGATTGAAAAACTAGCCGTTGGAAGCTTTCTGTAAAAGATATAGTCGACAGAAGAAAATGCATAGTTGACTATTTTTACAAGTAAAACCAAACATAGTCGACTATTTCTAACACAAAAATCCCATAGTCGACAGATACATATGCACAGTCGACTATTGTAAAAATGTGAAGAAAATTTTGAATTCTAAGAACAAAAATAGTCGACAGATGAAAAGCCATAGTCGACTATCCTTATATGATAGTCGACAGACTGAAAAATAGTCGACAGATCAAACCAACATAGTCGACTATTTTCAGACATAATCGACAGCACTAAACCACATAGTCGACTATCCATAGATATAGTCAACAGAACATAAACACATAGTCGACTATTCTTTTTATAAAAACTGAAACGATAAATGATAACATAAGAAAGAATCTTTTGAATCATAAAGTTCTTTAACATTGAAATCTCATAACTTTATTTCATCATCAAAATACAATTGCTTTTCATCATCAAAATTATGTCAAATGCAAAACATCAGTTGGACAGAGAGACTTAGTCTCAAATACAGGTTCAATGCCCCCAGTAAGAAGGGAGACTCTGCCAAAATTTTTATAAAAATTTTATTAAATAAATGTAAAGAATGCGAATAGAGAAAGATAACCATAAAAGATGATGAAATTGTGTGCCTAAAACAAAACTTTTAGTGGGGTCAGAAAACTCTTGATCGTCTCATAGTATTTCACATGACATAATGGTTTCTCTACTTATTATCGGACCTTATGTTGTTCATTACCATTTACTAATTCATATTGAATCTCTCGAAAGCAATATAAATTACAAAACACACTTTAATGGTGGCCAAGCATCAAAACGGAATAAGGGTATAATAAACAATCAACCAAAACAACAAAAATACAGCAAAAACAAAAAAACTTTGAATTAAACCAACAATGAACAAGGTTTCATCATTCACATGGAAAGTGCGAGAGCGAGGAGATTGCTCAATTGTCTGCCGATGGTGGTGGTGGCGGGTCTCGTGCCGTCATGAGTTGGGCAAACATGGTCATCATAGCCTCATGGTTGGAATGCATGTCTACTCGAAGTTCGTCTAGTCCTGCTTGCAGGAGTTGGAACTGTGTAGATGTGTTCGCTCTATCTTATTGTAGCTGGTTCTTAATGGCTTCTAGAGTAAGGCCAAAATTCACCCCTCCTGGTTGTCGTCGGGGCGGTGGTCGAACTGCAGGCTGCACCTCTGGTTCGATCATCTCCTCAGCTTCATCTCCCTCAACTTCATCGCCCTCGGCTTCATCCGCTAGGCGTGCTGCATGTCGGTGCTGAGCAATTTGAGTTTGGGACTGACGGATTGTGTAGAGGCCGATCGTGATGGGCTTCGTCTTATCAGCTTCAGATGATGATAGTGGAACTCGAGCCTTTTTGCACAACGCTAATATGAGAGACGGGAAGTATATCCGCCGCTTATTGCCTTTGGTATGGGCCAATGTCATAATTTGGTAGAAAATGCGCTCACCGAAATTCAAATCGTGCCCCATGGCAATTGAGTAAAGTAGCTACATCCGCGAATGACGAATCTCTGTCATATGAGAGGAAGGGGTAATGTTGTAGGCAAGAATGTAGTGAAGCACTTTGAGCTTGAGGTTCAGCTCATTATGCATCACTATGTTGCTGCGAGGCCACTATGGGGTAATGTTTTCATTGAAACAGCAGCGGGCAACTTGGTTCCAGTCCTCAATGTCTAGCACATTTGTCCCTTCGACCACTTGATAATATTGTTGTATCACCGCCGGGCTGAAGGGTACCCACATCCCCCGAACATAAGTATGGAATGCATGGTCATCGTCCTCGTCGTCATCGGCCCCGAGGTTTTTTATCCCACAGTGAGTAGTGATTCGTGTTCTTGGTACTTGATTAGCATGAACATATGTAAATTGCCTTTGTTGGTCATCCATTTGTAGCAAAAACAATAAATAAATACATCCACAACAATTGGATTAGTAAGGAGAAGCAAAATCGGTTTTCGTAGCCCCACTATCGTGCCTGGAATAATAATTAATTAATTAAGATAAACAATAGTCAAATTTGAAAAACAGTAAAACTAATATAAGAAAACAAATTTACTAAACTAATTGAGAAGATGTGATAAAAACCCATTGAAATCCACCATGGACTCCCTAAGCTCCCTTTTTTTAGCCTTACCTTCATGTGCCAGAGATCATCAACTTGATTGTAAGACATAATTAGTAAAGTGGATGAATTAAGCTTTCACTCTTTTGGAGAGATCAACCAATTTAAAACTGAAAGTAGGCAAAAAAATGAAAGATTGCAACACACTCCAGGAGATTAGAGTGGTTCAGCAACCTGTTTACTCTGCTACCTTATCTCTCTCTCAACCAAGAATTTAGTTAATCCAAACTTACTTTTGAATAGTTTTTTTGCATAGACTCAAAGCTACAAACCTTTATAACAAATAGTTTCTTACCACAGGCTTAGCTAAACCAATTCCCTTTCAAAGGGTCAAGGTTAACCTTTACAATTTCATAATAAAGTGATACAAAAAAATACAAGAGAAGGTTTCAAGTGATACAAGAAATTTAGACACTTCTCTTGATTGTACATAGAGATATAAGAATGTGAATGGATAAGCACGACCCTTCTTTTCTTCTCTTTTCAAAAGATCACAAGCAATGAAGCTCACTTAAAGGTTTTTAGATCTCGGATAGGTAGTTTTAGCTTTAGCTTCATAGTGAAAAAAGTTAATTTGAAATTGTTTAATTAATTGCCCAACCAAAACATACGTAAACCAATCATTGATGTCGTTTAATTATTTTTGGTGATCCTTTTTTGGAATTAGGAAAAGAAACTCAAATTAGAAATTATATTTTTTTTGTCCTTAATTCTGTATTTGTATGAAACGACAAAGAAATGAAAACTTCGAATTAGAATTTGTTCTCCATTATTTTCTTGTTTTTGTATGACACCTTTTTCCTTTTCTTTTGTATTTGTACTTGTATGACTATTTTCTCTATTCAATCTTGTATTTGTATTCTAAATTATTTTTTCATATTTTTTATGTATATTGAAACTTGTATTTATATTATAAACTTGTATTTTTTACTATTAATATCATTTTTTTTTATTTCTTTCGGGCCATACAAAAATATTTTTTTTTAATCACTATTAGGTTTCAGATTAGAACCGATAGGGCTTCAGCCACAGCCGGCCTAATTTGGCCCAATAGGTCTTCAGGCGGAAGAAGACCTATCTGGCCAAAATCCCAAGCCTTATCGGGGCAAAATCCCAATATTGTATAGACAAACTCAATATTCTATTTGAAATAACAATAAAATTATTATTGAAGCACTCAATATCTTGTTGTTCTTCAAGCAAATTGAAATAAAAATAAATTAAATTAAACTTTTGTTTACATTTGAAGTAGAATAGGACATAAACGGAAATACAATTAATATTAATTAACTCTTATTATAAGAAAAATAAAGAATAAATAAAAAGACTAAATTTACAATTTTTCTTTTTTTTTTTTTTAATTTTCAGATCCGGCTTCGGGCTTCGTTGAAGACTAGGCCCGTAAATGGGTTTAGTCTACAAAGCCTGTTATCGGGCTTAAACTTAGCCCGTAATCGGGCTTCGTATTGAAACTTAGCCCGATTACGGGCTTCATTGTATATAGACGAAGCTCCTCTGGCGAGACGGTGGCGAGTGATGGGGCTTCCATTGACTTCGACCCAGCCGACAAAGCCCCATCGATGAAGCCCCCATCCAACGATGGGGCTTCAAATCGCAATCGGCTGCCTTCCCCATCACCGCAACCCAGCTCACAAATCCAAATCCAAGTACAAGAGAAATAAATTTTGAAATGGAAACTGATTGAGACTTACCTTTGTGGTTGCAGTCGATTGACAATGGCGTTGGCGGTGGCGGCGGTCAGCGTTAGCAGTGGCGGCACTCGGCGTTGGCGGTGGCGTTTGCTGTTTGCGCTCGGGTTTGGTGCAGGTTCCAATCGGGTTTTGGGGGTGGGTTCCAGTAGGAAGATATTTTTGTAATTTCAGTGTTTGGGGTTTCAAATGGTCAGGGTTATTTTGGAGCTTTTGTGTTTTTATTTTCATTTTGAATATTTTTATAAAGTGTTGGATTTAAAAATTAGGTGGTGGGGTCAGAATTGGGAAAGTGGCTATAGGATGCAAATAATTTGTTTGGATAGGTTAAAAACATTTTTTCACAGAAAAGAGGTTAAAAAGGAATTTACAGTTTCTCAAGTGGTTAGTTTGTGCAATTTCCACAAAAAAAAAAAAAGCATACAAGATATCTGCCACATAATAGGGAGAGGTGGAGAAAAAAGCAGACAAGATATCTGTCATATGAGAGAGAGAGAGAGAAAGCAAATTAACAAGATATCTACGAGAGAAAGAGGGAGAATATTCTTATCTGATGCAAACAAGATAAACGAAAATGTCAATATAATTAAAATAATAATTAAAACAATAAATATTTAGGACGCGCTCATGAATCGTTTATAAAATAATTTTATGGGGTAAATTTTACATATTATTTTTAAAGTTTATGTATATTGCATCAAATACATTTGTGCTTTTAGAAATAGTACAAATTTCTTTTGTTTTTAATAAAAATATAAAACTTTGACTGTTTTACCCCTATTTTTAAATCTTTCTTTTCTAATTCATTTTTATCTTTCCTCATTTTTCTTCTTCCTTCTTATCATTGGTGGTTTGTCACCAGTGATGTAATACCCTAAGAGCTCAAAGAAGGGTAATATATGCCAATGAGGATAGTGTAAGAAAGGAAATAATACCAGTTGAATACCTTTTGAGCTGAATGTAAGCAAAGAACTCCTCCCGAGTTAATCGTGTTTGAACTGGAGAAGCTTAAGGATAGGTGACCCATGGGAAGTTTGTGAAGGCCCATCATGATAAGTTATTCCGGTCTTTCCTATCGCTCGATCCGGGATGTTGCAAATGATGGGTTTCTTTGGATTTCTTTCAACAAAGTTGGACGACAATAGAGTTCCAAACCATTGGAATGGGTTTCTAAATCTAGAAACCTATCACGATGGTTTTTAGCCTTAAAAAAAAAAGAGAGATGGGTGGTTCGATTGTCAATTTGTGATATTAGTATCATTAGAGATTTAGGCTACATTCTCTTTGTTGTTTTAACTTCATTTTGAGTTTTCAGTTTTTCAAAACACTAAAAATGTGTCATTTTGCTATTTTCAAAAACAAGAAAAACTTTTGCAAAAAATCCCAAAACAACATTGTTTTTGGGTGTTTTCAGTCAAAATACGTTGAAAATTCCAAAACGCAAAAAACAACCCTCTCTCCTCTATTCTCACACATAGATCTCTCACTTCTCGTCTCCCTCTCTCTCTCTCTAGCTCTCCTCTCTTCCCTTCCTTCTCAAGGCTTGATAATTGACTGCGCCCACCATTGCCATTATCGCGCTGACCATAGCAGAGCAATAAAGACCGGCGGCCATGAGAATGCATAAGGCTATGGTCCGTTGAACATGGCGGAGGCGCTCGAGAGGTCGCAGTCGAAGATGATGCGTTGGAGGAGAAAATCGACAACCAGTAACGGCGAAAGGCAACATTCACAACCATGGAGCCTTTGGCTGCCGACGACGCGTCATCGACCATGGCGATGACCCTAATCCCCTTACTAGCGACATCGCAATAGTGAAGAAGAAGACCCACAACCATAATGGCCACTAGCTGTCGATGACATGAAACAGGCCTCTGATAGCCGGAAACCACCGACCACAGTGGCCAATGGCAACTGATAATGCATTTTTCAATTTTGGTTGGAAATTAAAAATCAGATTTATAAAAATTCAGCCATTAAATCTGGCTCTTTTGTGTATGTTAACCCCTTTGCCTTGGCGTTTCAAATGAAGAATCTCCTTATAGCGGTGGTTGCCAGTGATAGAGAAGATGCAGGGCACTGAAAAGAATAAAAGAAGAAAAAGAAAAGAAAGGGAAAAAAGAAGAAAAAATTATTTTTAAATTTTGAAAATAAAATTATATATTTATTTAAAATTTTAAAAATGTAGTATATCTATATTATAATTAAAAATATAAGATAACATATAGTTTATTATTAAGTGTATTACACATATTATGTATAATAATATATAATATAAATTATCGCTTAGATGTCACAAATTTATTGATTAAATTTATTATTTTATTTTAATAGTAGAATTTTGTTAAAAATAGTTAATTTTATTATTTAATAATAAAATTTATTGAATAAAATATCATAAAATAATTTTTTTTTTCAAAATTTCAAAGTATACACGTTTTCTACTTTTCTGTTTTAAGAAATAGTTTTTCATAATGAAAAAAAGAACGCATTTTCAAAAATCTCAAAACAGATACTCAATTCATAAAATTAAAAATGAATTCAAAACTAAAAATCAAAATACGAAAAAGAACACAACCTTATAGATTCGCAACAAATGAGATTTAATAAGAAATACCATCAATGAAAACCCCATTACAATGAAGAGCAGTGGTCAACGGTACAACAGTGATGGTCGGAAACCCATTTCGATGAAGATAAACACTATTTTTTTTTGTAATTGTAGTGTAGAAAGGGAATGGAAGGTATTTTTAGAATTTCAAAAGAATTAACTCTCATTAGTTAACAATAGGAGGGAAGGTGAATGTCAATAGCCATAAAAGTCCACGGAGATTTGTGTTATTTTTAAAAACATAAAAATATTTAGTGCAATTTAAACAAATCTTAAGGATGAAATGTGAAATTTTTCTTAATTTTTTTGTTAGTATAAAAAAAAATGGAAAAAATCATTTTACAAGCACTCATTTTATGATAACTTGATGTAGTATAGCTTTTGCTTTTGGATATCACTTTATCATGCATGAAATTTTATATAATGATTTTGTAATAAAATTTTTCTTAAGGAAAAATGTATGAAGGTAAAAGTCACAAATTATTGTTAAATGTCCACAATACCCTATTTACTAAAATGTGTTAATTAAATTAAAATTTATTACCTAAACCAAAAAAGTGTCGTTTAATGGGTTCACTAGAACCCAACCCATTAGTGATGGTTTGGAACCTATGATAAAAGAGAGACAGATGAGGAGATGGAAGGTTACCGACTTAGCTTTGGTTTCAAACTTGAATTCCTTCTAGTAATTGTTGACGGGTCAAGTAGGATGGTCAAAAACCTTAATTTGAGTTGTGACTTTTTCATTCAAGTAGTGGCACTTGAAGCCATTATGGTTTTAGCATTACTTATGACATATTTGGTGGTATGTATCATTGTAAATTCTAGAGATCTTTTGGTTTCGATTTGGTTCACTATGACCCTCAAAGTTAGAAATTCTTTCTTCTCAAATGAAATCCTTTGAAGGTGGGTTGTTGAGTTCTAGTTCACCTATCACTTACTCCTTTACTCGTTACTCTCTCTCTCTCTCTAGGTAAACCCTAAGCATTTCTAGTTGAGCTGACTTTGTTTTAAGTTTTTGCTTAATTTTATTTTATTTTTGATTCAGGTAATATTGTTATTAACAAAGGATGTGTTTTAGCTATTTTAAAAAAGTTTAGAAATTAATTTAATAAAAATAAAGTATAATAAAATGTTTGAATTAAAAAAACTAAAATTTTAAAAATATACGATCAATTTATGCAGGTCCATTGATCAAGTCAAAAGAAAATATGTAGACCCTAGGAAATTAATGATGCTAAAAGGAAATTAGAGGTGAAATTTACAAGAAAGTGATGGATTTGATTTAATAATTATAGCAACATGGGATGGGCGTGAGAGACTGAGAGGTGAGGATTATAATTGTTGTTGCCAAGATACAATAAATAATTTAGTTGTCGAGAAACGTCATCGCCAAGCCGCCTAAGTCTGCAAGGAAGAAAATGGTCAGAAGGCGCGGGAGGGTCCCTGCACAAATATTCCGATGCTTAAGTTAGACACTGAGAGTAATAAAACCCTGAGAGCAATATTTACATTAGTATCAGAGACGTACCTTTTCTGGAATGAGTGTTTGCCCATTTATAGAGGAATATAAAGTAATCCAAAATGTTCCATGATTAGGATTCTTTATAGATAATTGTTGAGCCAACTTACTTATATTAATTAAGTTTTGATGATTAACAAAAATATTTTTATTATATAAATATATTTCTTTCTTATATAAAAAATAAATTTATTTTGAATTAAAAGTGGGTATAAAGAGTAAATTTATTTTGAATTAAAGGTGGATTGTCTTTAGACATGTTTCATTCTTTTGATCATTTAAGTATCAAAAGTTTATATTTGAATTTTCATTTATTGATAAATGCTTTTATTATTTATGCAAAAAGTAAATTTATTTTGAATTAAAGAGAATTGGTTTTAGACATGTTTTCTCTTAATCATGTAAAAAGTAAATTTATTTTAAATTAAAGGAGATTAATTTTAGACATGTTTTCTTATTTTAATTATTTATGTCTCAAAAGTTTATATTTGAATTTTCAAATCTTGATTTCTCATGCAAAAAATAAATTTATTTTGAATTAAAGGTGAGACATATTTTCTTATTGTTTGAGAAAGTTTAAACATTTTTTGAATTTTAAATTTCATATTAACCCTTTATTTAGTGACCAAAATGCTTATAAATACCCTCAAAACTCATTTTTTGAGTATCCATTGCACATGCAAAGCTCTCAAAAGCTCTCAAGCTAATTTCTAAGCATTCCAAGGCTCTCAAAGATTCATTGTTCATCCATCGAAAAGCCACAAGGCAAGAGGAGAAAAGTTCTTCAAGTCTTCTACGACAAATCCGAACTTCTCGATTTGAGATTACAAATTTATTTATTTATTTAAATATTATTTTCTTGTATAATTTGTTCTTAATTGTTTATTTATGTCCAAGTTTGGACAAATTATTTGTAAACATTTAAATTATTATTGAGGATTGTATAGGTTTTATAGATTCGTTAAAATCTAGGTGAATCTAATTTTCAAGATAAGGTAAGGAGAAAACCTTGGTGTAGGGGTTGCCTAGAACCTATTGTAAACTAGGTGTGTTTCTAGTTTTCAAGATGAGCTAATGTGAAAACCTTGGTGATTTTGATTTAGTGGAACCCTAATAGTGGTTAGATCTTGGGAGAATGGACTAGGTGTATATGAAGACACTGAACCACTATAAATTGTCTTATGCCTCATTGTATTTATTTTTTGTTATATCTTGTGGCTTACATTTATTATTAATCTCAAATATAATTTATTATATTTATCAAATATATATTTTTCTATAAAATCATTAATCAAGAATATTTATTAAAATTGAAAAAAAAATTAATCACTCAATTCACCCCCTCTTGAATGGCCATATCCTAAGGGACTAACAATTGGTATTTTGAATAAGTTCTCTTATGTCTCAATATCAAAGATGTAAACTATGGATTAGTGAGACAATTAGTATTTTGAATGGATGGTTTGAAAAATCCTCAAATATTTTTAGAATGCTAAGGAAAATGAATGAAGACATGAAGGGAAAAAAAGATAAGACAATCTCGGCCCTAAAAGTAAATGAAGAGAAAAACTTTATGTCTATAGAAGAAGAGGAAGATAATATGGAGGTAGAAGAATTACAAAAAACATACGAAGAGCTATATATAAAATTTCTATCCACTAAGAAAAAATTAAAAAATTCTAAGAAATCCTACAAAGAAGAAATCGAGAAATTAAAGAGTGAAATGAACAACTTAAAAGAAAAATCATAAGAACTCAAGAAAGAAAATGAAGATAAATCAAAATATCAATTAACTAATCTTCAAGAAGAAAACAAAATATTAAAAATTCAAAATAATAAACTATTAGTGGAAAAGAATGCAATAGAGAAAAGTTTAGCCACATTAATTTCAAAGAAAAATTCAAAACCCAAACCAAGGTACAAAACACCGAAGAGAGAATGGAAACAACCTAGATGGAGACCCCAACCTAAGAGAAACAACATAGTACAAATGTGGATACCCAAAGGGGTAATACAAATAATGAATGAGTTAGATCATAAAATTTTAAATGTTGCTCCTCATCCACATACATCAAGAATAATTAAATCATTTGATTCCAACGAAGAAAGATTCAAGGGACTCATCTATAGATGGGTACCTAAACCTAAAACATGATCTCATCAAATATGTAGACGTGCGTGAGGACCACAATGAGAATCAAATTGTATATGTATAGTGGATGCTCATTGCACATGACTAGTGGGAGAGATCTATAGATCTCACTCCCAAAGAAATAAGGTATGTCATCTTTTAGAAATAATGCCTAATAATAAAGAATGAGGATTTTTTTTGTGGTATAAAAGATATATCAAGTCATGCAAATCCAAATCGAATCAAGAAAATTTTGATCTAGTTGTTGGGCTTCCTAAAATAAAAATTAGTGAAGAAATTTCTATGATGCTTGCTATTAAAGTAAGCAAAGTAGAGCCTAAATCTATGAATGAAATATCAATCAATAAACATTTATAACTTTTACACTTAGATCTATTTGAACCGACACAAACTAGAAGTTTGGGTGGAAAACATTATATGTTGTAGTAGAAAATTTCTTTAGGATTACTTTGTTGTGCTTTTGTTTTCAAATGATAAAATTTTTCAAATCTTTAGAAAGAAAACTAAGAGAATTAGATGATAAAATTGTGACGGCCCGCCACCCGGAGCCTCGGCTAGCATAGAGGATCTGTGAGGAGGTCATCAATAGAATGATACAGAAACAACTCAATTAAAAACGTTCAACCCAGCCACCACTAGAGAGGAATAACATCGAAACATCCATAAACACTCCCTGTATTAACACATATGCACATCCATTCATGACATAATTACACAAGTTCTAAGCCTTCATTAAATACAAAACCCCAAGCCATGACCACAACAACATATACATAGGCCTTCAAAATATAAGAGAGTGACAAGTTCTCTATAACACAACAAAAGACTTGTAATAACCTTGTCTTTAAGTAATCTCTGTACACAGCTAAGTCCCTGGAGATCCACCTTTGCTAGACTCGCCTTTAGCCTTACCTTTGCCTTCTCCTGGAATGGTGTAAGAAGCAAGAGAATGAGCCACAAGGCCCAACAAGTATAACAAGAATGATAACGGAAATCAGATTACAACATGAGTAATTTGCTATAAAGAAAAAAGGAACAAGCCCGATAAGTCATGTACCCCATCCCCATAAACCAAAGAAAAAATATATATGCACACATATGACTCCCATTAGCTTGTACAATTAGCAATGGACGCTTGGGGATAGATAGCTCCACTCACAGGGCTATGCTCATGAGCACAAATAACCCTCGAGGACAGTCAGCTCCCACCCAAGGTCACAACCCTTTCAAATGCCAGGAAGTCATTGGGTCTGGATAGCTCCACTCTAAGGGCGGTGCTCGCGACCACACGCGACCCTTGAGGCCAATGAGCTCCACCCAATTCCTAGGCTAATCCACACGTTTATATATACCATAACATGATAATGCGTGAAACACCCCCCCAAATATGCATCCCAACCACCTCTCATAATATTCATTCATGAGACCCTAAAACTCAAGCCAAGAAATGCCACAGATTGTGGATTGGCTCCCAATCCTAGTTGATATGACTTTAAACCCTAGGGAGACCCTTAAAATATTGTCCAAATAATATCCATAATATATCAAATTGAATTCTATCAAGTCTAGTTTATGAAACTTCAAACGGTTTGTCAATCGAATATCTACACAAAAAGTTATGACCAAAATAGTATAGGGTACGTAGTGTAGTCTATCGTGGGAGTTGACTTTCGACACCAGGCAATTGACTTTCGATCCACAGTCGACTCTAACATCGCCTCAGGCGACCTAACCGAGAGAAAACCTTGGGGAGTCGACTCCAAGACCCCACCAATCGACTTTTGAACCCCCAGAACCCAAAAATGACGAGCAACACACCCCCAAACTCCTTCAACTCTCCCCAAACTCAAATCTAAACCCAAAATACACCATTTCTAAACAAATATAGGGTGGAACAAACCCTATTGAAGTCTCAAAATAATTCCAACCATCACATTCAAGAATTTAGGGAGATTTACAAAGATCTTTACATAGATCTCAACCAAAAGCATGAAACACAAATAACCCTCAAAACATCAAGATTTAAAGATTTAGAAGAGGAGTAGAGGAGTAGAACTTGTCTTTATCAAGTTATCTCTTTGATTAGATCTCGAAGAACCACCAAGAGAAAAGGATTCACAACCTACCTTCAATAACAAGAACAAGCTAAGAGAGGAAGGAGAAGATGAAAATCAACTAAAATCTTGCACCAGCCTCTTTTAGCACTTTGATCATCCAAGAAGAAGAAGAAGAAGAGTTGGAGCCCTAGCTTTCCCCTTTCTCAATCTCACGGCTCCCTCTCTCAATTTCCTTCTCCCTCCCAATTCCCTTTTTTACTTATAACATAATATCATATATATATGCACTAATAACCCTCTCCTTTATTTTAATAAATCATTTCCCTTACATATATTTATGCACACTTAAGATAAAGTTCATTTTACAATATTTCTAATACCCCATATTCTATAAAATGCTTATTACATACCTTGCAAAGTCGTGGGTCTCATTTCTGTTAGAATCAATCCTTTGATCTTTTCCACATTCTCTTTACTTTTGTCGCATTACCTACAAATAACACATATAATGTCTCAAAGTCATTACTTAATTAATTAAATATTATTTTTCCAAATTAATATAATCCGATCGAGTAATGGGTCGTTACAAAAATTGTCTCTCTAAGACGAGGATAATTTAGGTATGCTTCTCAAGAATTATAAATTTATGCAAGATCATTTAATAGATCAAATAATTTGAGAACTAAGTCAAGATGTAAGGACTATATGTTTTACAATGTGGCATTCATGTCTAATGATTGAGTCAACTTGCATGGATAAAGTCTTAGAAGAAGAATTTTGGATCAATGTTGTGCAAGAAAAATGAAGATTGGAAATTAGTTCCAAAATCAAAGGATTTTTCTATATTTGGAACTCAATGATTTTTCAAGAATAAATTAGAAGGCAATTAGGGATAATAAATCCCTTTGGGTAGCTTAGAATATTGAAATGGAAAAATTTCTTGTGCAAATTTCGTTTCTGTTTTAAAAATAATAATAATAATAATAATAATAATAATAATAATAATAATAATAATAATAATAATAATAATAAAAGAGGGTCGACTTAGATAAGGTCAAACCCTTATCTTGTTCGTGCATCGATATCCCTCTCCCTCAAATCTCTTTGTTTTCTTTGGTATTAGCCCACCGGTTCTCGCTGTCATTCACTCTTCTTTCTCTCTCTCACTCTTCTGTTCCCTTTCTCGTTGCTAGTGTTGTTTTCATCAGTTGCCCCCACCGTTATCACCTCTATTCTTCCCATGTCGTTTCATCTTTGATCTCCTTCTTCGGGCTCAGGTAAATATATTTCTTTTTCTTTCTTTTCGTTTCAATGTGTGTTATCGTGTCTCCATCATCCCGTCGATCAGATCAATCCTATTCGTCGTAGTTATTCGCTATAGTTATTCACCTTGTTTTCAACGTCTCTCCGTCATCCCGTCGATCGGATCCACGGTGAGTCTTTTTTTTTTTTTTTTTTTTTTCAGTTATTCATTGTTCCTCTATTCGTTTGCTTTCTCAGTATCCCGATCGAACGTTTGTTTGTTTTATCTCATATCTAATCCTCCATCGATCAGACATCTGTTTGATTTGAAACCCAACCTTGTTCAAAATTGTTCGTCTGTTTGATTTTCCTTGTGAGCTTCGCACCTTCCTTCCTCTTGTGGCCAGATCTACCCAGATTCGTCCTTCAAATTTGTTGCTCGTAGCCGTTCATCCATCTATCTGTTAGTCCATCTGTTCGTCCATTTATTTATCCAACCTGATCTACCCAAATCCAGCTAGATCTAGTAAGATCTACCTAGACCCAACATCCAGCCAGATCCATCCAGATCTACCTAGATTCGGTCAGATCTACCAATTACCCAAATATAACTAAATCTAGCCAGATCTATCTAGAACCTAGATCCGCCCAGATCTGCCCAGTCTTAAAAAAAATAAAATATATATATGATAATAATAATAAATAAATAAATAAAATTAAAAAAAAATTAGAAGATCATGTCAGGACCTGGTTCTTCATGCAGTGCCTGTAAAGTATTAAGAAGAAAGTATACTCAATCATGCGTCTTTGCCCCTTACTTCTGCTATGAAGAAGGAACTACTAATTTTGTAGCTATCTATGAGGTTTTTGGTGCCAGTAACGCCTCAAAGCTGCTAGACCAACTTTCGGTTAGTGATCGTTATGGAGTTGTCGCTACACTCTTGTATGAAACACAACTAAGGCTTCAAGATCCTATTTATGGCTGTGTATCCTACATTTTTATCCTTCAATAGCAGGTTGTCGATTTTCAATTTCATCTATCTTTATTGGAGGAATTACTATTTGCAAATTCTTATGCAAATTCTATAAAACCCCGTTTCGGCGTAAGGTCGCCACAACATTTAAGCAAGGTTTGGATACTGAAAATTGGCCGGATAGCAAAATAAATTGCCGAATTGACTGAAGAGAATGCCCCGGAGTGTAAATGTCTATGGAAAATGACATGGTCTTGATGACCATTCCGAGATAAGATTTATGAAATTAAAAGATATTGGAATTGAGATGGTTTTCGGTACAACTAAAATACAGCTTCGTTTTAGGCTGAAATACCGAATTATCGTAGAAGGCTTCCGGGAAGTCAACAAAACCCTAGGAGGGCTCCGATTTTGCGTGACGATCAACCCTTTAGTAGTTGCGGGGTGAATCAAGGACCCGGGGGCGAAATTGGTCTTTATCGTTTAAATTTGAAGTTATTAAGAAATCGTTATTTGAGTGATTTAATGCAAATTAATGGGTTGTTAGAGGGTCTAATTGCAATTTGAGATATTCCCAACTGTAATTAAGATTAAATAAGAGGATTAATTATGTATTTTTCTATTATTATATTAGTGTAAAATACATAATATATATATATATAGATATGTATATACGCATGGGGAGCAGAGAGAGCTTCCAGATTGTGGTCTGCGCTAATGAAGGAGCATGTTGAATTGGCCTGAGGAAATTTGCAGAGGGATTGAGAGATCTGTCGGGAGGAAGAGTGGTGCCCAAGTTGCCTTTAGGTATAAATAGGAGAAAGCTAAATGGAGGCAAGGGGCTAGTAAAGCAATGAAAGAGAGAAGCGGGCTTGGGAGAGGGCTGAAATAGAAAAGAGAAGATTGAGAGAGAGAGATCGCGAGAGAGCAGAGAGAGATTAGTGGAGAGAGTTTGCAAGAGAGAGGGAGAGCTTGGCCGAGAATGAGAGGGAGATGGCGAGAGAGATAGAGGAAGAGAGAATGGCCGCTCGTGCGGCCATGGCAGTGGCCGAGCAGCCGCGCTGCAGGTGGCGGCCATGGCAGCCCGTGATGAAGACGAGCAGCAGCTGCAAATGGTGGCGAGGCGATCGACGGTGGTCCACTACAACAAAAACAGGCATTAACGACAAAAAATTAGCGACGACATTAGTTTTGGTCGTTAATGTAGTATTATTAACGACTAAATATAAATCCCGTCGTTATAAGATAATTTTTAACGATAGGCAAATTAAGTCGTCGTTAATATACCATTTTCCCGTCGTTAATGACTAAAATTTTTAATTTGAACCATAAAATAATAAAAAAATTATTAAAATTTAACTAACACTTATATAAGCAATTCTTAATATAATTATATTTTTCTATAAATGCACAAATATAATTATTAAACTATGATAATTGAGCATTAGTTATTTATTGATAATATAATATATTAAAAAAATATGAACATATTAAAAATAATACATGAACATATTAAAAAGAACATATAACATATTATTTTTATAAATTATATTATTTTTTATTTAATTATTAAATATTAAAAAAAACAAATAAATTGAAGAGGCGGGATTTTCCCCCACCTCTTTCTTGGCCAAAATCTCTCCCCCTTTCCCCCCAAAATCTCCAAGTCTCCCATTTTTGGCTCTCTAGCTCGCCCTGGCTCTCTTGCCCTCGCTGTCGCTCGCTGCTTGCCCTCTCTGGTTCTCTCGCCCTTGCCTCTCGTGTCTCACTCGTTGCCTCACCCTCGTTGTCTCGCTTTCACTTGCTGCCTCGCCCTCGCTCTCTCGTTCCCTTCCTTTTTCCCTTTTGATTTCTCTTCTCCTTGCATATATCACCCGTCCTCTAAAATCAGGAACATGGAACAACTTTTTCCAAACCAAAACTAACTGTAAGCAACTTCATTTTGCTTTCATTAATTTGATTTCTCCTAATTTCTCCAAACTTCATTTTGATTTCTCTATTTTTTTGCTTCTATTTTCTCGAAATCAGAAACATGGAGCAGCCGTTGCTGGTTTTTCTTTTCTTTTCATCTTTGATTAATTCTTAATCTCAACAGGTTTTTTGTTTTTTCCATTGTTGCTACTGTAATGATCCAATATTCACTACAACAAAACAACCTTTTTGATACGATTTTTTTTCTACGCAACTAATTTCGTAGACGAAACTATTAAACTGTAGACAACTCAATGGAGCTAAAATTTTTCTAACCAAATATAATTTTTAGTTACGAAAATTTTATCTACGCTATAAATTTCTCAGTCAAAAGTTAATATTTTGCTACGTAATTATTAAATCGTAGACAATTTAAATGAGTCAAAGTTTTTGACACCAAATATAATTTTTTAATAAAATTTTTTTATCTACGATCTTAAATTGTGTATCTAAAAAATAAATTTTATTATAAAATTATTAAATTGTAGATAAATGATAAATTTATTTTTTTAAATTAGAAATAATGAAAATTAAAAAATATATAAAAATGAGAGGGGGAACATTCCCCCTAAAATTTATATTTAGGTTGCGTTTAATTGGAGAATGGAAAATGGGGTGGAATTTCAATTCTATGGAATTCCAATTCTCACTCCACCCCTTAGGAATTTTAATTCCTTAATTTCAAAGAAAATCTCCACTTTTTGAACTAAAATGAAATTCGAATTTTATGAAAAAAAAATTATTTAATAAAATTTTTTAAAATTTGAGTGAAAAATAAATTCCATCCTTATTTTCCATAACTATCAAACCCACCTTAGAAAACTCAAATTAGGCTCCAAACTCATAAATTTTTGCGCGAAATTACTCTCAAATTTTCACTGTATCGTGCAAACCCAGTACTCTAGAAGGCAGAAATTTTTCCTCGTCTAAACCCTCCTTTGTCCTCTCGTGCAAATTGCAAACCCTCACCAGAAGGCAGTGCAAACCCAGTACGCCAGAAGGCAGAAAATGATCGTCTCATGCAAGCCCTCTGTCCTCTCGTGCAAACCTTCACCAGAAGATAGTATCGTGCAAACCCACTCCATAAATTTTTCCTCTTATGAAAACCCTCATTTGTTAATCCCCGTCAAATCCAAATCCTTGGAGCAAACCAAATCATCCGTTTCTTCAAACGATTAATCACTTGTTCTGCCAAGCTAGGAAAGCAAGGGGAAACAATCCACGCCGCTATTCTGTACGCAAACCCTCCCCTGATTCTTCGTTGTAACCCGTTCCAAGACTCCTCTGGCAGCATCTCCGTCGTTTCCTGATCCGACTCCGACAGCTTCCTCAACACCCAATAGTTTGAACACCTTCTCTGGTTTGTGCTTTTCCCCCCTTGTAATCATCTCTTTTTCCAGAATTAATTCTTTTGTTTTTGCCCTAAATTGGTTTTGCCTTTATTATTTGGATTCATTGTTTATGTTTTTCCCTTTCTGCGTGTACTATCTGTTTGATAAAAATGCCTATGTTTAATTAGTTGTAAAGCACACCACGTGTTCGTCAAAAGTCCTAAGAGAAGCCTCGTATCATGGCCATACCCAGAACTAGCTTGGCTTCTTCCCCCTATTTTATTTTGGCTGCCGAAAGCATAATTAGATTCTTTGCAATTGCAACGAACAGAAAATATGATGATGATGGTTGTTAGCATGTGTGTCCCAATAGCTGTCATAAAATTTCAGTTTCTGTGATTTCAAGTGGAATGATCTCAATGCCACTTTCTTAAGTGTTTTAGACTTGAATTCACTCATAAGTTTGACAAATTTTGGACAAATATTGGGACTTTATAGAAGATCTTACTTACAGTTGCAGACACAAATATGATTTTTTATGCATTCAAGTCATCTAGTTTCTTGAAGCCAAGTTTTCTGTTATAATGTGATTGTAGGTATGATCTTACTGAATGTTCGATTACTCCTAATATACAGGATTAAGATTTTATTTTGAATTCTTTTAAGAGAGTAGCACTTAAAAGTGCATAACTAATGGTGTAATTTGTTTGCAGATGCTTAATCAACAAGTAATCAAATCTGAAACAACCACTATTAAGGTATTACGTCTTGTTTCTGTTGTAAATAAGACTTTTTTCAGCAGTTCTTGTTATTCTGAAGGCCATGGTTCTAGCATGGCTTAAAATTATGGTTCTAGCCCTGGGTTTAAGTCTTATGAATTGTGTTTGTTTCTTCATTCATGTTGCTTGTGTACTCGTGTTTTATTTTTAGTGCATTTTTCTTTAGTCTATTGCAGGGTTATATTTTAGTGGGAGTGTGGATGGCTTGATATAGCCATTTCCCAATATCTTAAGCTTTCAGAATAGTGGGAACATAACAAAAAGTAAAATAAGTAAATACTAAATGAAGTTAGCACATGCAAATACTAGTTTTCTAATATAAGTAGATGCTTTCTTAGCATTGGCAATACATCTAATTCGTAAAGGTTACACAACTAGTGTTTTTCTGATTTTACAAGTTTCCAAACTATGAAAAATGATCAATTTTTTCTGTTCAACCTCCCTTTCTTCGGTGCTCATAATTAATATTTTTTATCCCAAGGATAATAAACCAAAGAATATAGAGTCTCTTGAGGCATGGAGTGCATACTATGATTTCTTTGAGGATCCAAAATTTGCATATTGTGATTTCTTTGAGGATCCAAAATTTAAGGTATATATAATTTTTTATATAGTCAATATTTTATTTTAGTTTGTCTATATGTTCTTATACATCTTATATGTTCGTGTAAACAAAATAAAAAGTTTAACCAATACAACTAATCGAGCTTGCTTGATCTACAACCACACAGAAGATTGTAGCACATATTTGCAAGTGAGAAAGAAAAATGTATATTTATTCTTCTAATTTTACTCATATCAAATATATTTTTATATATTATGAAGGCCATATGTGTTTTAGAGTGATTGGATTCTTGCCTTCTTGTTATTCATCAAAAATCTATTCTTTTATTTTTTTTCTTGATCACTATATCCAAGAATGACTCAATTCATTATGGCACAGTTGATTGAACTCAATAAGAGTATTGTATAAATATTAGAATTTCATTTAATATGCTTTCACATGTTATATTAAGTTTGTTTTATTTTTGTCTAGCTCTTTTCTTAGTTATATCAATTTTCTTTTATTTTTGATAATTGTACTTGGACAAACCCTCCTCCTAATATCAAGTTCATGAATCACCATTTACTCATGTATTCCCTCTATTTAATTCTCACATAATTTGTATAGTTTTACATTATAGTAACTTATATTTAAAAAAAAAAAATAGGCTGATCCAACCACGGGGCAATTACTTGATGATATTCCTCTTTTTAAAGCAACTCATTACAATGAAAAAAGTGGAAAGTGGACATCTCCAGAGGGCCAGGCAGATTATGTAAGTTGTGACATAGACATATTTGATTCACTAAAGAATACTAATATAAGAGCTTTATTTCTTTTAGGTTGGTAGATATATATATATATATATATATGTACACGAATACTGGTAGTGTTTTTATCCCATATTCTTGTGCTCTATAATTTAATCTATCTCTAATACTATCAATTTTTGTTGTATCTAATACGATGGATAGGAATTGGATGCGATTGGATGATAGACTTTCTGACCAGTATGTTAATGGAGTTGATAATTATTTGTGATACCAACATTGTTCGAGGTATGTATCCTGTGAGTGATAGGATTTAATCACTCCCTCCGGGTGGTGGGTGATCACCCATTTTTTTAAATTTTGAATGCTTAATACTATATGCATCCTGTAAGTGATAGGATTTAATCACTCCCTTCGGGTGGTGGGTGATCACCCATTATTTTTTTGTTATTAATGCTTAGTACTATATGTATGTATCCTGTGAGTGATAGGATTTAATCACTCTCTCCGGGTGGTGGGTGATCACCCATTTTTTAAAATTTTTAATGTTTAATATTATATGTATCATGTGAGTGATAAGATTTAATATGTAACGACTTATCTAGTGAGCTTTAGATGTTAATTATATTTTTATATAAATGTGTTGTATGTGGACTTGTTAGATGCCAAAAGTAAGTTATGGGTGAATAAGAGGGTATGTCTTTAATAAACAACTCATGCTTCATTCTTTTCTAAATTTTTTCATAAGATTCCTTTAAAGATTTTGTTGTAGGTTTTTTTTCCATGCCTATAAACATTCTATATAAATAATTCTGTTTACCTCCTGACCTTATTTTAGATTTTTACAAGTATAGCTTATGTTGTTGACTTATTGGGCATGAAATTAAATTAGTTTTTAGAAATTTTTATTTTCTTTTTTAAACTAAGAAATATTTAGAATTGCCATGAATTCAAAAAAGGGGTGGTTGCAGACAATGGAAGGTCATTTAGAATTGCAGCACTAAATAGAGCTAGTTTTGTTGAATTTGTCATAGAGATACACAACAGTCACAGTTGTTAGGAAAATAGAACAAATTCACTAAAACTTCTAGAATAAAATTTTACCAATTTCATAAAATCTCTCTAATTTGTAAGAATTTTCAAGAAAGCTAATATGTAAATAACCATCCAAATTGATCAAAACTAGTGTCACAAAAGACATAATTTTTACTCCCTAGGTAAGTCAAGATATGGGAATAAAGGCTCTTATACCTATCAGCACAAAGGTAGGAGATCTTAATAATGTTTTTTGAAGAATTGTGAATGTAATAGAGCAAACCTCACTTGTGCATTCCTGAAACTGAAGCTGGAAGAAGCTGCAAGCAATTTCATTAACACTTATTTATATAAGACAATAACTATACTGTGTATCTGATATTTATATACAATGTCAGCTTGTGCTTGTAGAAGGCATATTTAGCATGTCACATGGGCATACGTGTTGAATACATTTACAACATCTATTTGGAATATCCATGCTTAATGGTTATTAGATGCTTTCTTACGAAGGCTATTATATAGATGCTAGGGAAGCTAACATATGAGCAGATTTTGAGTTTTCGTAGAGATAGAATTAATGTATCAATCATGATTCATACATATATATATCTATATAAAACCTAAAAAGTCTTTAAAACTTTAATATAGGATCTGATTTAGTGATTTCTAATGCTATAAAAAAAAAGTGAATTTTGAAATATAGGATTTGAATCCTTCCAATATGGATTCATGGATTGTTGGAAGGAGATTTTATGTTTGAAAGTTGTTGCACGAAGAGAAAATGGCTTTTTGATTTGTGAGATTAGCCATTAATGCAAAAAATGATATACTTGCCATCTTTCAAATATTTTATATTAGGTCATAAGACTAATGATCTTACAGAAGATATGGTCATGGATAAAGATAATTCACAAATTAGAATTCATATAGATGGCCCCATTCCATAGAACTAAGGCTTTGTGTTTTTGTTAATCTACATCTCAATCTACTTTATATTTAAGGGCTTTTATGTTTTGGTATATTTTAGTGATTGTATGTTATGTAGTTTGTGATGGAGAAGTTTTGGGATTTGTTAATTCTATTTCTAACATTTTATAAAGAAAACATGAACATTTTTTTAACTCTAATTTCATGTTTTATTTTTTTTTTGTAGGTCAATAAGACAACAAGTCTCTAAAAGAAGCAACTGCTGTCTTGGAGTACATGAACAATTTTATGACTATATATAGTGTTTTGTTGTACATTACTTTTGAATAGTATATACAATTGTCAAAGTGTTATTTTTAGTTGAATATATTTTTTGGTTTAATTTGTTAGCAGTTAACACTTATATATATACTACTTTTGGTGTGTAAATGCTAATGAATAATGATTACTTTGGTGTTATTTAAATGACATGTTTAATTTTATGAATTTTATTCCAATTTGATATGGATAATGATATATAGGTTGGTGGTTTATATCAAAACATGATGTTTTTGTCATCGATGACTAGCAATTGTTTTCATACTATTAAAAAAAATAAAAAAATATTATTTTAACTATAGGAATCATACCATCGTTAATTGTTCACATTATTAACGAGCATAGTTATTAAAGGCGCGTCTAGGCGCGCGCCTAGGCGCAAGGCGCCTTAAGGCGCCAGTTTGGCGCCTCGCCTGGGCTGAGGCGAGGCGGTTTCTGCAAGGCGCGCGCCTTGCAAGGTGAGGCGCTGAGGCGCGCCTAGGCGCGCCTCATGAAAATTGCGCCTGCATCACTTTTTTCTTTCCTCTCCAGCATCCCCTCTTTTCAGTTTCAGCATGTATACATCACTATTTATTTACATTTCTTTAGTTTAAGTAAATGTCCACATTTTCTTTTATTTATATTTTACCTTCCATTTACTTTAATACATAAATGTAAATAAGAAAGTACCCCCCATTTGGATTCAATAAAAATATCTAAAAAATCAAAATTCATAACAATAAGAAAATAGAATTTTGATTTTAATACAAATTCAGGATTTAGCGATTTTACCACCCCCAAAATACATACCTACTATTTCTTGAAAAATTCATTAAAAATTATTTTAACAACAATGAATATTAACTATCAAAGTACCGGGAGTTAGTTTTTCAAAATGAAAACATTTTCTTATATGTCTCCTTATAATGCCCTAATCTTCCAGACTTAGAAAAAATGCGCTAATCTTCCAGACCTAGAAAAATAGCATTTTTCAAAATGAAAGCATTTTCTTGATTGTGGACTTGTAGTGTTTATTGATTGTGGAGAATACTAAAGCTATTCCAAAATGTCCTCCATCAATAAAACAAGAGATTGGAGAGTACATGCAAAAGAAGAAAAATAACAGGGAATCAGGGATGAGCAAAATATGGCACCGTAAGATGATGATTTTTAATTTGGTGAAGGGTATGATGATGATGATGATTAAAACTTCTTTATTGATTGTGGACTTGTAGTGTTTATATGTTTGTTTAGAACTTTGCACGATGGTTGGTACTTGTTTGAGTTTGAGACTTTAAGTTTGAACTTTGATGATGTTTCTAGTTTAGAAATTGTATGATGAATGAATTAACTTTGATGTTGTTAGTTTAGAATTTGAAGATAATGAAACATTAATGATATGCATGTGTTATTATTGATAATTTGATAGTTTTTTATAATTTTACAAGATTTTTAGTTTTTTTTCTAAAATGTGCGCCTCGCTTCGCAAAGGCGCGCCTCGCCTCGTGCGCCTCGCGCCTCAGGCTCCAGGACCCTTTACGCCTCGCGCCTTTCAGAACTATGTTAACGAGGGGAAATATTGTCGTTATTGGTTTGTGTTTTGATAACTAAAAAGTTATTTTTAACGACAGGAATCATACGGTTGTTAATTGTTTAGACTATTAACGACGAGAAATATTGTCGTTATTGGCTTATAATTTAGTAGTTAATAATTATTTTTAACGACGGGAATCATACGGTCGCTAATACAATTAACGATGGGTTTATTATTCCTGTCGTTAAAGACTTTTATCCTCGGAGGCAATAACGATGACTGACAACAGGAAAATTCCTGTCGTTACAACTTTTTAATGACCGAAAATCAACTTTCAACTACTGATTTTTCCGTTGTTAAAACCCGTTTTTCTTGTAGTGGTCGTAGCGGCATGGAGCTGCTGTGGGTGGTTGTAGACGGAAGCAGCGAGCCTCGACCAAGGCCTTCGGTGGCCAGCCATGGCTGTCTGTCAGGAAGTTGACACGAGCAGCGAGCAGGGGGGCCGTGATGGCTTGCGTTGCAAGCAGTGGTTGGTTCCAGTGGTTGTGTGGCGGTCGTCAGAGGCCGGCGATGGCGCGCAAAAGGGCTGGTTCGTGCGGCCATGGAGGAAGGAGACGAGTAGAGGAGGAAGATGAACAGTATGAAGGAGAAAAGAAAAATAGAAAGGAAAAAGAAAAGAAAAGAAACAATAAGGAGAAAAAGGAAAATAAAGAAGAAAAAAAAAAGAAAGAAAATAGAGGAAATGTGGGGAAAAATCCCAGAAAATGGGAAATAGTGATGTAATGATATTCCGGACATTTTGATAAGAAAAATAGTTTGGGCATGCTTTTCGAGATGGTGCACAAAAATCGAGATATCGCACGAAAATTGATGTGGTGTGCAAATAGTGAAGTATGGTGTGAGAATCAAGGTTGGGGTGTGAGAATCAAGGCAAGACTCGGGGATCAAGGTTGTGCACGAAAATCGAGGCGATGCACAAAAATAGAGATATCACACGAAAATTGACTTGGCGTGCAAATAGCAAAGTATGGTGTGAGAATCAAGGTTGGGCATGAGAATCGAGGCAAGACTCGGGGATCAAGGTTGTGCACGAAAATTGAGGCGATGCGCGAAAAGTGAGATGTCGCACGAAAATCGAGGTAAATGCATTGGAACCAAGGTAGTGCGCGAGAATCGAGGTGGTGTGCGAGAATCGAGGATTTGCGTGACAATCAAGGAAGCCGTAGCAATGAGATGAATGTATGTAATGTAGCCCATGTGTTTAAGTCCTGCTACTATGAAATCTGAACGATTTGGAAGTCCATGATGTAAGATATGATTGATGTTTGATGAACGATAATGTACAACCTTATGGTTAATGATAATGTGTAAACCTTAGTTAGGGTTAATGTTAGATGAGAACGTATGTCATGTTTTAAGTCATTGATGAATAGCCTTGTGTTGAGGATTAAGTTTGAGAGACGGTGATGTAAAGAATTAATTATGATTTAATGTTAAGGTAAGATGTTAGGTTCGATTTTAGCTTCCGCATTTGAGGTATGTATATGATGATTCTCTCTTTAGAGATAAATGTAGGGAAATTTTGGGACGGATGCGAGGAATGATGCGATTTAGTATGAGTTCGAAAGGAAAAAAAATTATCGTCCCAGAACTGTCCCAAAAATTAACGCGCCCGAGAAAGTCGGGCGTTACAAATTCTCTCAACGTTCAAAATTGGTTTTATCCAGAAACCAATTCGAACCCATATTATGACAATGGATATTTTCTCGTGGATAATCCAAACCCTATTTAGAATTATGAAAACCCAGTCATCCAAGAAAAAAATGTGTTGTTTCCTTACTTTCAAGAGGCTAGTTTGCAACCTTATCCAGTCGAAACTAGCAGCAGCCAATGGCCATTCCCAGGTGATATAGATGAACTTGGATCCTTTGTGTTCGGCAACTATCATCAGTATTGAGTATCGACGAAATCCAAAACTATCAACGTGGGTGCCCTAGATTACTGCTTTGTAAATTTTGTAATGCTATTATATCCATTGACTATACTATGATTACTTTCTTTGATGTTGTGTAATCTTAAATTATGCTTGATATTGTGGATTATGCTCGATATATTCTTTTCATGAGTTATATTGTTTATATATCTTTATTTTCTTTGTTAACAATATCTTTTTGATTATGACAAACAAGAGGAGAAGAATAAGATGTTATGAGATGAGAGATTGTATGTATAAGAGTGTAAATTGTATATTATTTTTGTATGGGGGAAGAAAAATGTATTATGATATTTTTTCGTGTATGTAAGGAAATAGTATATCTAAGAGATAAGACATCAAGCAGGTGCAATCAAGACAATTAGATTTAGTTTTTAAAACTCTTAAAAAATTATTTTATCTATTAAGTTATATCCAAAACACACTTATGTTATTAGTATTTTTGGAAGGGGGAACTTATAGTATAAAATTAAGGGAGAGTTAAAAAATACTTTATCAAATTAATAATCTCATAAATCATTTTTGTCATCATCAAAAAGGGGAGAATGTTGAGCCAATTTGCTCATATTAATTAAGTTTTGATGATTAACAAAAATATTTTTATGATATAAATGTATTTCTTTTTTATATAAAAATAATTTATTTTGAATTAAAAGTGGGTATGAAGAGTAAATATATTTTGAATTAAAGGTGGATTGTCTTTAGACATGTTTCCTTCTTTTGATTATTTAAGTCTCAAAAGTTTATGTTTGAATTTTCATTTATTGATAAATGCTTTTATTACTTATGCAAAAAGTGTATTTGTTTTGAATTAAAGGAGAATTACTTTTAAACATGTTTTCTTTTTTCTCATACAAAAAAGTAAATTTATTTTGAATTAAAGAGAATTGGTTTTAGACATGTTTTCTCTTAATCATGCAAAATGTAAATTTATTTTGAATTAAAAGAGATTGATTTTAGACATGTGTTTTGTTTTAATCATTTATGTCTTAAAAACTTATATTTGAATTTTCAAATCTTGATTTATCATGCAAAAAGTAAATTTATTTTCAATTAAAGGTGAGACATGTTTCTTATTGTTTGAGAAAACCTAAACATTTTTTGAATTTCAAATTTTATATTAACCCTTTCTTTAGTGACCAAAATACTTATAAATACCCTCAAAACTCATTTTTTGAGTATCCATTGCACATATTGCACATGCAAAGCTCTCAAAAGCTTTCAAGTTAATTGTTAAGCATTCCAACTCTCTCAAAGATTAATTGTTTATCCACTGAAAAGCCACAAGGCAAGAGGAGAAAAGTTCTTCAAGTTTTTTACGACAAATCTGAACTTCATGATTTGAGGTTACAAATTTATTTATTTATTTAAATATTATTATCTTGTATAATTTGTTCTTAATTGTTTATTTGTGTCCAAGTGTGGATAAATTATTTGTAAACATTCAAATTATTATTGAGGATTGTATAGCTTTCTTAAGTCCGTTAAAATACAGGTGAATCTAGTTTTCAATGTAAGCTAGGGAGAAAACCTTGGTGTAAGGGTTGCCTAGAACCCACTGTAATCTAGGTGTGTGTATCTAGTTTTCAAGGTGAGTTAGTGTGAAAATCTTGGTGATTTTGATTTAGTGGAACCCCAAGAGTGGTTAGACTTCGGGAGAATGGACTAGGTGTATGTGAAGACACCGAACCATTATAAATTGTTTTGTACCTCATTATATTTATTTTTGTTATATCTTGTGGCTTACATTTATTATTAATCTCAAATATAATTTATTATATTTATCAAATATATATTTTTCAATAAAATCATTAATCAAGAACATTTATTAAAATTGAGAAAAATTTTAATCACTCAATTCACCCCCTCTTGAATGGCTATACCCTAAGGGACCAACAATAATGTTTATCTTAATTATTCCTAGTTCGGCTAGAACTAGAATTGTTGTGGATATCATCTATCTTTTATAGATGATGTTTATCTTGCCCATTTTAGAAATGAAATTCCTTGTGGATAATTTCCTATTTTTCAACTGTTGAAGTTATCAAGAGACGCATATTTTCTGGAATGAGTGTTTGTCTATTTATAGAGGAATATAGAGCAATCCAAAGTGTCCCATGATTAGGATTCTTTGTAGATAACGCTTATCTTAATTATTCCTAGTTCGGCTGGAACTAGAATTGTTGTGAATATCATTTATCTTTTATAGATGATCTTTATCTTGCCCATTTTAGAGATTAAATTCCTTATGGATGATTTCCTATTCTTTTTCTGGAAGAATTTTCAACTGTCGGAGTTATCAAGTTCACGCGTTGTGTGGTACCTTCCCTTATTTGAGAAAATACTTTGGCAGTGCACCAGATTTCCCATGCACTTAACTGGATGGTGGGACTGCAAGTTAAGGCTACGGCCTAGGCCACGGGCCGTGGCACGGCTGCGGGTGGTGTCACGATGACAAGCCATATCATGGCCTCAGGTAATGGTTTACGACTGCAAGCCTGGCTTATGGTTGCTGGTCGTATCATGGCCTCGGGCTATGGCTTGCTACCTTAGGATTGTCTTGCAATCGTGGGTTGTGCCGATAGCCTCGGGCCTGACTTGTGGCCGCGATCCTTTGGGGTAGTTTGGGCCAAGAGGTTTTCACGCATCTTTTTCTCGTTCTATTCAATTGAGTTGATATATCAATTTAATTAATTTTTTTCTTTTATTTTGTCTTTTTGCATTGTGTCATATCAATTGCTCCCCACTCTTTTTCGGAAAATGCTATTGGTACACTTTTGTGTACATCTTGGGCTACATAAAGGTGTACCAATGACAAAAAAGTCCCTCATGAGGCGCATAGAGGCGCGTGAGGCGCATGTGAGGCAAAGGGTATTTTAGTCATAATATCCCCTTATGTAGCCCAAGATGTACAAAAAGGTTGTACATCTAGCATGATTCCTCTTTTTCCTAGGTTACCTAGGAAGAAGAGTAGTTCTTCTTTACTGATTTTTTCACATGCCCTTTTTCATCAGTGGGCTTTTCCAGAGGTATTTTTTGCGAAACTTTTGACCAAGCCCAGGTTTTTGTGTGTGATCCCCCACTAAGTGGGGAGGGGCCTCCCTTTTTATCTTCTTACTATTTTACTTTCTCTCTTTAGGGTTTGTTCTCCCCCTTTTCTCCCAATCTTTTTGCTTATTGTACTCCAACTATGAACCCTCACGACCGTCTCTACCTCATGTCGCTAGGTGTAGTTGTTGCCAGCTCGTATCACCAGTCGCTGCCACAATCACCTCGCGTCACTAGCTATAGCCGTTGTTGCCTCACATTGCTAGCCGCGACAGTTCAACAGCTCCCCAGTCTGTGGCTGTCTTTCAGTTTATGACCGTTTTGTCATTGTCACTTACCTTTACTATTGTACTTTTGTTTTTTCATTGATTGCTTATGCTTGGATATGTACTAAGATGATATTTTTTGTCCGCATTGACTTGTTTCAATTGGCCATGATTTGCTTGCGAAATTTTTAGCTTTATAGCCTTTTGACCTGTATGCCTTTTAAACCGTATGCCTTATTTGGTTTTAACTCCTGTTGCTCCCCAGTTCTTTAGCTGAACTAGCTTGGCCGAAGAACTTGTTGAGCGTCCCTTAGTTTCTTCGTATCATGTCTTGAATTGCACATAACTATTGGGGAAGGTTGTTCTGTTGCTCCCCAGTCTAACTTTTATGTTCCTACGAGTGATTGTCGTCTGAACAAATTATATGGAGTTTTCTACTAACGACTTTGGCTACATGTGTCCGAGGTAAGTCTTTTCATCTATTGACTCCCAGACATCTTAAAGGTATGTTTTTTCCATGTGTGTCTAAAGCGAGTTTTTTAGCTATTAACCACTAGATATCTTAACAATTTTTTTTTTTTTTTTTGCCACGTGCGTCAGAGGTGAGTCTTTTCGTTTACTGAAGTTATTAACTCGTAGACATCTTAATAGTATGCTTTTACTACGTGTGTCTGAGGCGAGTCTTTTTGGCTATTAACCCTGTAGACATCTCAACAGTGTTTTTCGTTGCATGTGTCCAAGGCGAGTCTTTTCGTCTATTAATGTTTGTCGACGTTTGGAATCAGTCGACCTTGATTCGTAGGCCCACAATGAGAAAAATGAGCATAAAAGCAAAAAGGAGGAACAAATGGAACGAAAGACAAAAAGTACGCAATGAAGTTTTTACGTGATTTGGCCAGAACGATACCTACTCCACAATTACTCTTTGCTTATTTTGGCAAAGTAATAGTATATCGTTATTATCTCTCTTTTTACACAATGATTTTTGACCCTTATTTATAGAGTGGAATGTCTACAATTTACATAAGATCCAAAATAATAAGATAATATTATGGAGATAAGACGTCATTATCAATTCTATAAAATCGAGAGTGGATTCAGTATTACCAGGGATTTGGTTTGTCTTAGATAAAGTAGGTGGGTCCCTCTCTTCTGTTGTTCCGCGGTCTTATTGTTATGCGAGCTGGACGATTCGGCCAGCAAGCTGGAAGCATTGTTGAGAGCTTGTTTGGTTAGGTTAGTGAGCTGGGAGCATCGTTGAGAGCTTGCCTGGTTCGACGGTCTGAGCTCGGGTCTCAACGACGTATGACCTTATTGTAATCGAGCTCGGCCTTGGACCTATTGGGTTTCAGGAGATTGGATCGGCCTACTGGGTCGAGTTTAACCCATAAGAAATGGTGCGGGAAATACCCATAACAATGCTATTTGTAATACCCAAGAAATTAGGATTATTTGAAAATGAGCATTTTATTAGAAAAATAAAATTTCGAGGAAGATTGGTATCTGAATAGCCCGAAAAATTGACCGAATCAACTGTAGGGAGAGCCTTGGAGTCGAGATATCTAAGGAAAATGATATGGCATTGACGAGCATCTCGAGAAATGATTTTTAGCATCGAGAAAAATTGGATCAGAGACAATTTTTGGTACAGCTTCGAATTGGGCTGAAAAATAAAATTGTCCTAATGGACTTTCGAAAAGTTAACAAAACCCTCAAAAAAGTTAAATTAGGCCTGGTAATCAACCCTTAAGTGGTTTCAGGGTAAAATAAGGGGGTTTTGGAAGCAAAGTATAAGTTCGAGCCAAAGTGTAATTTTTGAAATTACCCAAGAGTGGTCGAAATGACGTATTTCCTGGAATCTCGGGGGTCAAATGAGAAGTTTAGAACATAAGGGTCTCAACAGTAATGTTGGAAAACCCAAGGGCCTTGTGAAAATGACCGAAATGACATTTCAAAGATTCAAGGGGTGAAAGTGTAATTTTTAAAAAAAGCATTCATGGTTAATCAACCTTCCAATCGTCAAAATCGACCATGGGGGACCTGAGGAAGTGGATGGGAGGCCTCGGAGCAAGGCTAAGACAAGCTTCATGGCTATCAAACGACAAAAAATGGATTGGATTTGGCCAACTTTCGGCCAAAAATGGCCGAAAGATTGGCCACATTGATCAAGCTTTTGAGGGCTATTTTGGTGGGTTTTGGATAGATATATGGCAAGGGTAGACATCAGAGGCATTGGGTTGCTCAAGATTTGTCATTTTGGGGTTCGAATTTGGTTATAAATAGAGGATATAGTGACCGAGGGTTTTGCAAGATTTGAGCTTCAAATTGACCTTGTTTTTGAACAAATTGAGACGCCAAACCATAGGGCTTTTGTTGCCAATGAGGTGAGGATCAGTTTTGAAATTTTTTAAAAATTTTGGAGCTCAGTTGAGAGGTGATTAGAGTTTCGTTGCAAAAATCGAATCTCGTTGGAGCTTGACTAATTTTTGCCTGGATAGAGGTTTCTGGGTGTTGTTTCAAGCTCAAATTTGTCCAAGGTGATCAACTCAAATTGAGCTATCTTCTGGTATAGGCCGTTTGATTTTCCGGTGTGACGGCACCAGAGAAGACGACCAGAGGTAATTTTTATTATTTTTAAATATTAAAAATAAAGGAAAATAGAGTAAAAATATAAATAAGAAGGATAACATTCTCATAAATACAGGAAAAAATAATAGTTTACTTTTATGAATTTTTATTTGGGAAATTTCATGATTAAATAATTATTTTGAATTTTTGAAATGAATTTTAATTAGAAAAAAATAGGAAGAGATTTTAAAAAATTCCCAGACAATTTCTAGAGACTAGAAATTTTATTTTAGGAATTTTATATAGAAAACAAATTAAATAAATTACTTGATTATATATTTATTTTGAATTTTAGAAGAATTTATGGCTATAAAAAAGAGAAAAAAATAAGAAAAAGTATGAAAAAATTAGATTATTGATTTTCCTTGTAAATGATTGTCGAGGAAGTGATTTGGTCAAGGATCTTGATGATTTGCGTTATTTTTTAGGTTGATAAATAACGCAAATCGATGTGATGCATATTTTTCGAGGTATTCTGAACTTCGTGTTAAAGCTGAGTGGTTTTGTCCCGAGAACCTATATATGATATTTTTTCTCCATTATACATGATATTTATTGAAGTTATGATCATTTTCTCATATTCTATGAAAAGTCGTAATTTTTGCATGGCACGATATTATTGGCATATTGATACTCATGCATGGGATTGGCATGTCGCCTTGATAGTGTAGCCACAATTTTTCAAGGGCAAATGATGGAACGATGTTAGGATTATCTTGAAAGTAGGTTGGGATTCTGCCTAGAGTTCCGTGCTGGGCTAGGGAAGTTATACTAAGGCATACGATTATTTATATTATTGCATCATGTATTCATGTATCATATTTCTAAACTCTTACTAGAAGATTCATCTTCTAATTGGGTTATGCCCCTGAAATATTCAAACGTTCCAGTTAGGATTTGCAGCTATGGCAAGGGGATGATTGAGATGTGATGGCACGTGGTGACGTGGCCAATGGATTCGATGAGTTGTTCCGGTATATGTACCTTCGTGAGGATTCAGGATACGTATGTTTTTTACTCATGTTTAGAAGATTATATTATATTGAAGATCATGTGTAATTGTCCCGATTTAATGTATTTATGAGGAATCGTCAAATTGTATCTAAGGTGCTCAGTTGTTATCTCTTAATGATAAGTCTCAATGTATTTAAGTATTGGATGATATAATGGTATAGATTTTTTTGTTATGATTAAGTGAATTTAAATATGTACCATATTAGATTTGGATTTTAAGCTTCAACATTTATGATAATTACCTGTTTTAACTTATTGATTCTTGTTTAATATGCTGGGAAGGTAAAATGAGATTGTCGAGAAATGATTTATATAGAAAAAAAAATATTTTTAAAATTTCTAAGTTATTTAACGCTCAGAAAAGCAGGGCGTTACACTATTGACCCCCGAACATCTTAACAGTATACTTTTGTCGCGTGTGTCTGAGGTGAGTCTTTTTTCTATTGACCCTTAGACATCTTAACGCTCTTTTTTTTCTTTATTGTTGATCCATGTGTTTGGGGATAGCTTGCATCATAGAGAAAGGGAATCCACAGGAAAATTTTATTGGTCTATCCCCTAATAAGCTTGGGGATTCATTAATTACATAAATACTAACTTTTAAAAATAACTACTTTATTATGTCAACACTTCAAGTAAATTTGTTAGGATTGCCTCCCTGTGGCATTTGTAAGATGCACATGTTTTGGTCCCGTTATTTTGTGGTTAGACTGTTCTGGCAATGGTGAAGTTTTTCTTTTTATCTTTGGTTTTTGTGGATGTGATACAACAGCTCCATGCCTTTCTTAGATCACCTTGAACTTTCTCTATTCCTTGGGTCGTTGGGAACTTCATTAACAGGTATCCGAATGATATTAGTGCCCTTATTTCATTTAGGAGTGGTCATCTTAAGATAACATTGTATGCTGGCGAAGGTGTATTGACTACCATAAAGTTAGATTGCTTAGTGGTGCTCAAGGCTCTATTCCCAAGGTGATTGCAAGCTGTTTTGTTCCAAATGTAGGGATTGGCTCTCTTATAAAATTGAATAGAGGGGAACCTACTTGCTTAAGATGATTCATAGAAATATTCATTTTTCCAAAAAAATTCTAGTATATTAAGTTGACCGAACTACCATTATTTACTAATATTCTTCTAGTCGGATGTTTAGTGATTATTGTTGAAATGACTAAGGGGTCATCATGTGGCATTATAACCTCTCCTTAGTAGATAAGCACTACAAAAAAATGGCATTTAGCGACGATTTTCAGCCATTGCTGGAGTAACCGCCGCTAAATCATATTTTTTGCAGTAGTTTAAGAATTGCGATAAAATTAATGATTTAGCGACAGTTTTTAAAAAATTCTAAAATATTGAATTTTAGCGGCGATTTCAAAATCTTCGCAAAAATTTCAAAAATTTTGAATTTTTAAAATTTGAAAATTGAAAAAAAATTTAAATTTTTCATAGCCCTCGTACGTGTGCTTGACCTTGTAAGAGTGGGGCACATGCGCACTTGGCCTCGAGCGCGCATATGCGGGCCTAGCCCTTGCGCTCCATGTGGCGATGTGGGAAATAAATTTCACAACCTCCTTCTCCTCTTCTCCGGTTTCGAACCCAGGACCTCCCCTATGCGCTTATTTATGGGCACGAAACCATCTAAACTGCGAAGCCTCTTAATTATATATTTGCGCATATAAATTATATACTAATCCAACAACTATTTTCTCCAATTATATTTTATATTTTTTAATATAAATAAAAAATAATTTAGAAAACATAAATTAATTGATTATTTTTAAAAGAATAATGGAATAAATTAAAAATAAATTAACCGAGCCTACATTGGTTGTTCCCCTACTACTACACTCAGTGAAAGTAACAGAAGATGGAATAAAAATAAAATTTCTAAAAAAATCAATAATATTCAATTTTGTATATCCCATTAAGACGAGAGATATAAATTTATTAAAAGATATTTTCATACATAAAAAAATTCAACTCCTTAGTCAAAAAAGAAATCAAATCAATTTCCTTAAAGAAGAAATCAATTTCAAACGTATAGAATAACAAATCATGCAACCAAACTTCCAAAAACAAATCCAAATATTTCAAGTACACCTTGAAAAAGAATCTAGTATGGGTTATACTATTTCTGGTAAAACCTTAAGGTTATTGAATACAACCATAGTGATTGGGTTAGAAGGGATGATGATAGAAAAAGTACTAGAGGTATATGTTATATTTTAAATGAACTTCTTTCACATGGTCTTCCAAAAAGTAGTCTATCATTGTTTTGCCTACTTGTAAAGTTTAATACATTGCAGCCGTTTCATGTGCATGTCATGTAGTTTGACTATGAAGGTTGTTAAAGGACTTGAAATTGAAGCTAAAGTCCAACTAAGTTATATATTGATAACAAGATAATCATATTTTAACTAAAAATCCAGTTTATCACAAGATATCGAAACATATTAATTAATACTTAGTTCCATTTTATTTCAGAGCAAATCAAGGATAAGAAGAATGAGTTGGTGCATGTAAAGACAATTGACCAAATTCGAGATATATTCACTAAGCCATTGAAGATTGAAGCATTCTGGCATCTTCATGGTAAACTTGAAATTGAAAATGAAAGTTTAAGGGAAAGAATGTTGGATATTAAACTTTGCACGGATTTCCAGGAGTCAAAGGGAAGAATTTGGTGTCTGTGCCGCTGGAAGGAGAATTCCTCCCATTAACATGCGGCTGGAACTTTCCTAGAACAAGGCTTGGGGGAGGGAATTAATTGCACGCATGGGTTTGCTCTGGAGCTTTCCAGGGAAAATTGAGTAACGAGTGGTTCTAAAATTTTATTTGGATTATGATTTATTATGTATGATAAATTAAATATCATAAATATTGTAATGTATCTAACTTAAGGGATCGGGCTTTTAAAAAATTTGGGTTTGTGTTTTATTTAATAATGAAGTTGTGAAGTCCCTTGGGCTAATGAAATGGGTATTACGCCCATGAACATAAAAATTTGTGTATTTTATTTAATAAAAAAGAATGAATTATGAAAAATTTAATGAGAACTTGAAGTTTATTCATTGTGTGTGTGAAAAATAAGGGTAAAATAGGAATTTCATAAATGAGTATTTATTATAGATAATTTTGTGTGTATTATAGAGTAAAAAGGAAAATGAAAAAGAAATAAAAAAAGAGGCAAATGTCCAAAATAGGTTTAATGAGGGCATTGGGTGTGTTTTAAAGAGAAGGTCAAAGTGGTAATTGACCAAGGGGGTGGTTGGAGAGTTGATGGTAGCCTATTCCTCCCCCATATCTCCTCATTTTTCTTGTCTTTCTTACTCTCTCTCTTCCTTCCTCTCCCGAATAGTCATTTCCTTCTCTTCTTTTTCTTCTTCTTCTTCTTCTTTTTCCTTGTTTATTCTTTTTTCTTCTTCTTCTTCTTCTTCTTTCCTTCATTGACAATCTCCATTAAAGCTTCAAGTGGAGGGATTGTAGCTAATTGTTTCTTCTCTCTTGGGTTAAGCATCATTAAGGTAAGTTCCCTTACCTCCTTGTTTCTTTTTGGAGGCAAGTTCTCATTCTATATGCAAGTTCTATTATTTTTTTTCGTTTCAGTGCAAGTTCTTGTTCCTTCTATTTTATTTCAATGCAAGTCCATGGTGATTTTTTTTGTTAATGCAAGCTTTGGTTCTTTTTCTCTTTTGGGTAAAGTTGGTTTTCTTCTTGGTTCATTTGTCTTTGATTATTCTGTTTTCTTAGAAGATCCAATCTTTGATTGGCAAGTCTTCTTCTCATTCCTTTAAAATTTTGTGTTTTTACCATGAGGGGTCTTTTTGAGAGTTGTTAGGATCTAGTTCACCCTAAATTTCTCAAAGGAATGACACTTTGATTGATGATAGTAAAGCAAGGTTTTGGTGTATCTTGCTTGGAGTATTTGGTTTTTTTTAGGTTGTCGTTAAAATTTTTAAAGTTCCAGGTTTCTATTAGTCGACTAAGATTATTCAATCTGTCGACTAAGTGGGTGTTTTAGTTTTTGTTAGTCGACTAAACTTACATCTGTCGACTAAGTGGGTATTTTAGTTTTTGTAAGTCAACTAAACCTTGCATCTGTCAACTATGTGGGTGTGTTGGTTTTTGTTAGTCGACTAAGATTATTCAATCTGTTAACAAAATGGGTGTTTTGGTTTTTGTTAGTCGACTAAGTTATTCAGTCTGTCGACTAAGTGCCCAATCTGTTGACTAAGTTACCTAATTTATTGACTAAGTTATTCAACCTGTCAACTAAGTGCCCAATCTATTGACTAAGTTATCCAATCTGTTGACTAAGTGCCCAATCTGTTGACTAAGTGTATCCAATCTGTTGACTAAATGCCTAATTTGTTGACTAAATCCTTAATTTATCAACTAAGTCCTCCCGAACTAACCCTTCCATGTTTTGCTTCAAAACTTCTTAAATGCTTGTGATTTCTTCCCCAAACATCTTGTAGTGTTCAAATGAGCCTTAAAATGCTTCTTGATGATATGAGGGTGTCTTATAAAGGGTAAGTTTATCGTGTGTAATAAGAAATGAAAATCATGAGATTTTAATGATGAATTTATGTAATCCATTTGCTTGATATTGAGAAATGGTATGGAAATGAAAATCAATGAATGATGTTAAATCATGTGGATGAAAATATCATTGGCTCATGCGAGGATATGATCTTGAAATGCCTAAGTGCGCCTGATGTTTATGATGAGAACATTTCTAATAAAGAAACATGTGCGATATATCTACTTGAAACCTTTATGAGCATTGTATGGTATTATTATTTGCGTACTTATTATTTTGCGCTACAGCTATGTTCCGCGGGGTGAGAAAATGATATCCTAAGGAATGTTTGATGCCAGTTAAGGTGGTCATAACCTCAGTAGGCAGTGCTCAAGTCAAATGAATGACTAATTAATTTTTCTATATATATGTATACATGTATGTAAAGATCCAAAAAAAAAAAAAAACTAAATTAATTAAATTAATTAAATTATATATATAATAATTAATTAAAATAAAAAAAAACAAAAAACAAAAAATATAAAAAGAAAAGGGGGAGGCGCTCGGCAGCCCCCCCCCCCCCAAATCAGAAAATCTCTCTCTCTCTCTCTCTCTCTCTCTCTCTCTTTTATTTTCTCTTGATTTCCTCTCGGATTTTCTTCGATTCTAAGCGATCCGGCCGTTTGATCGTTGATCCGACTTCGCTTTCACCGTTAAAATGCCCCCGATCTACAAGGAGGTAAGTGATTTGGCTTCATCCTCTCTGTTTTGCTTGTTGTTTTTGTGAAATGAGGGTTGAGGCGCGATGGGGCTTGTTGGCCGAATGTTTGAGGTTAGATCTACGAAGATCCAACCGTTGGATTTTTGTGATTCTTGGATATGATGGTCGGTTTGCTTAAGAGGGTTGGGTGGCAGTCTTGGATCGCTGGAAATCGCCGGCCACAGTGGCCGGCGACGTTGGCAGTATTTTTTCTCTTTTTGGCCGAAACTTCAACTCTAGATCTACGAAGATCTAGCCGTCCGATCTTTCTCATTTTTGGGTATGTTGCTCTCCTTAGTGTTGCGCACCTCGGGGTAGTTTCTGATAGTCGAAAAAATGGCCGGCGGCCGGCGAACGGCGACGGCCAGATTCGCCCCTATTTTCGGCCGAAAATTAAATCTCAGATCTAGTAAGATCTGACCGTCCGATGGGTTTCATTTTAATATATGTTGTTATTCGTGGCGAGGGCTTCGTATCGGTATATTGGTCGGCCATTTTTGGCCGGCCGGCGGCGGTCGCCGGCGGTGGCAGTGTGTTGGAAAGAAAAGAAGAGAAAAAAAAAAGAAAGAAAAGAAAAGAAAAAGAAAGAAAAGAAAAGAAAAGAAAGGAAAAAAGAATAAAAGGAAATAAAAATAAAAAAAATAAAAAAAATATAAGGAAAAAGGAAATGAGGGCTTTTGGGGTTGGGCATGTCGGGTTGGGTTTTGGCCTAGGATGGCGGGGCCCGATTGGGTTTTAGGATGGCCCAATGTGTTGGGCATGACTGACCCAGTTGTGGCAGCCCTTGGGCTGGCCCACTCGGCTTGTTCTCCCTTGTCGCTTGTCCGGGGACCTAGGATGACTTGGTTAGGTTGGTCCTACTCGGGATATCGATGTCAGTTTAATTTGGGTTCTCTTTAGGTCTCCTAGAATTGGTGATATGATTGGCGAGTCATTTTATTGATCGGAGTCCTAAGGACGAAGCCCTATTAGACGACTTGAGGCCGAGTAAGACTGACCCTGAGTACGTTCTAGGCTAGCCTATGATGATGACGTGGGTTTATTTCGAATCTTGATTTCTGATGGATTCCTTTTATTCTGAGGCTAGAATATTGTAAGTTATTCCATTTAAATAATTTATTAAATTATTAATTAATTATTAAGTTTTTAAGAAAATTTATCAATTTAGTATAAATATATATATATGTATGTATTTTTGATAAAGGAGGAATTTAGATAAAAAAATATATATATATTATCTATATTAAAAGAAAACTAGTTTATGGGTAAATATATATATATATATATATTATGATATTGCAGCCTATAAGTGGGTGTGTAGTTCCACTATACACTTACGTGTAGCAAGCAAAGCGAGACATGATGACGTAGTCGATGGTTTAGCTCGACGAATTCCATGACGCCAGATTTGAATATTGCGCGGGCCAAGGTACCAAATAATCGATTTAGGGTGTTAGGCAATAGTTAGGATTTTCGGTAATTTTTTTTACGTCGTTATTCTTGTTACCTAAATGTGACACGCCATTCTATTTATTGTAGGCTCAGATTCTCAGGATTTTGTTCGGTCTTCTCCCCAGACTCGGACTTGAGTCATCGTTTCCCAGGCGAGTAGACAGGATATGTTATGTTTACCATATTTTTATGCACGTGTATAAATTGTTCTATGCATAAATTGTAAATGATTTTTATATGCGAATCATAAAAAAATATTCTCTTTTAAATGTTCTTAAATTGCATGAAATATTTTCATTCTACTGGGAGAGACATAAACAGAAAGATACCCTAACTGATTTCTTGTTTTGAAAATGTGAAATGTTGAATGATATGGTGTATTTTAGACACCACATGAAATGATAAATGATTATGATTTGTGCATAAATTAGGGTATCATTTGCATTGTTATTAGAGGACTATCTAGTAGATTCCCTAATGACTCACAGCAGGAAAAGATCATGGTACTGTGAGGCTTGGCATGCCAAGGCCATGAGAGACACGGATAGTATGTTTCAGCACTGCTGTCACATGGGCCTTTATGATGATATTGTGTGATGATGATGTATGTGCCGATATATATACTTGTGTGCACGTGTATATAGGCGTTAGGCCAGTTTCTACTAGTGTGTCCTCAGAATCAGTGCATGCATCTCATACAAAAGTATAGGGGACTTAGGTGGTTAGGGAACAACTTATGGGGGTTGTCTTTAGGCACCTATTTTTCCTACACTATGTTTTCCTTTAAAACTTCAAATTATTTAAAGTTATGATTCATATTTCTGCTGTTTATACCGTTATTATGTTATTGTACTCATAATGATCATCTTAGCATTTTTATTGTATACTCTCCTAGTGGGCATGACATACCTTATACTCGCGAGTCCACAAGACTCACCTCGTTTTATTAAAAATATTTTCAGGGAATTCTCCTTTTGATTATTGGTCCAGCAGATCTTCTGGTATGATATCATACCCTCTTTTGATTTCGGATGTATTATAGGATGCTCTGTGGAGACATACACGTGTTATAGAGTCTGATGTTTTGTCTTTATTTTTGTTGGCACATAATTGTGCCAAGGGCCCGAGATACGGGATCGAGTATGTATTATTGACAGCAGTGTGATAGATATTCTTATTTTGTACAGCTGCTGTATATGAAATATTGAGATATTATGTTAGAAGGTGAATTGGTATTTTATTCATGTTCTATATCTTGTCAGTAATATCGTTTTATTCAAATCGAGCTAGAGAAGAGGCTTACTAGTCCATTTTGGGGCCGCTGGGCCTAGGGATTAGTGCCGGTCATGACATACCAGATTTCGGGTCGTGACAATGTATGTGAATGAAAAGTCTTGTGAGCCGACGTGATGCATGAGAATCTATGTATTATTGAGAAATGAAACGATGCATAAAATACATAATGACGGTGGCATGGGAATAATAATAAACATGGGAAATAATAAGTGATTGTTATTTGTATCCGGGGAGTCGGGTGTACTCTATTTTGGTCTATCCATGTCTTAATTCTATTACTCCATTTGTTAAATTATTGTTTGTTGAGCCTTATGGCTCACATTGTTTATTCTTGTCATTCCAAGTAAGAGAAAGGCAATTGTTGAGGGTAAATCTAGTGACGCTAGAGCTCGGATTTAGTTGTGTACAAAGATATCCTAGCTAAAAAAGGTCTATAAGAGTGATTTTGTTTTGAGGGCATATAGATAGAGAATTTTATTTTGTAAATTTTCATTAATGCCCATGTATTTTGATTTGTATGGCCAATGTGCCCAAAGGGATGTGTACATCAAACTATAGTTGGGAATGTATATTTTGGCTCCTGATGTTTAGTGAGTAATCAAAAAAAAAAAAAAATTGGTATTTAACTTGAGTTATTATTTCTACATCTACTTTTGTGACGATTTCCTTTCAAATTTCTTATGCTACCAGAATTATTCGAGAAATGATCGCTGCAAACGAGGCACATGGCATTTGTGGACTACAGGGGAGGAGCCAACATAGGCCCAGTGCGAGCCATGGCCCACACTGAGCCTTGGCCTGCCATTAATTTTGGCCCACACTGAGGCTTGGCAACAAAATCTGCAAACCCTCTCCCTCATTTCCTCTTTCGCTCAAGCGCCCGTCGCCATCCGCTGCCCATCCCCCTACCCTTCGTTCTTGCCTCTATTTGGCTCAGTGGCTCAGTCGCTTGCAGGCGCCGCCTCGGCCTTGCTCTCACTACCTCGATTGTCTCGTCGTTCGCCCTCACCGGCTCTCTCCTAGGACCTCGGTCTTTTGCAGTCTCGATCTCGCTTGCTGTTGCCTTTTTGAGCTCTCTCGACTCTCTCACAGCCTTACTCCGTCGCTCGCTGGCTTGCCCCTCTGGGCTCCAACCCTCAGTCGCTCGCTGTCGCCTGCTTGATTGCCTTTCCGGCTCTCCATATCGGACTCTTAGCCCTGCTTCACGTAATCAGTGAGCAACACAACAATAAGCTTATGCTTCACTAATTTTTGTTGTAAAATCTTTTTTTTTTAATTTTAAAATTATTTAAGTGAACTTGAATTTTGTTAATTGATGTTAGATTTCTCAAAATTAAGTTTGTTAATGTGATGTTAAGATTGATAAATAAGTTTATTAATTGCACAAGCACACATAATTTGATATTTTTATTATTGGAGCAATTGCACAGGTGCACATATTTGATATTTTGATTGTTAAGCCAATTGCATAGGCACACATAATTTAATATTTTAATTGTTGAATCAATTGCACGATATTTTGATTATTGGATCAATTGCACACAATTTGATATTTAGATTATTAGATTAATTGCACAAGTGTACGTAATTTGATATTTTGATTGTTGGATCAATCACATAATTTGTGAATTTATGAATTTGTGCATTCTCTAATTATCATTTATTATATTAAATTTAAAATAATCATGGAGAGATTTTTAAAACAAAAATCTCTATCCGTTGTAAGAGGGGTTGATAGGGAGAAATTAAATAAATTATATTAATTTTTAATATATTTATATTATTTATTATTATTTTTTTAATAAATTTCGCCCATACTGAAAAAATTTCCTGCCTCCGCCCCTGGTGGACGAGGTGTCCCAAGGCCTTGGAATTGAGGGAGAAGGTGGCAGACCTTGGCAAGTGGCTGGGACCCATGATGCACTTAACTTGAAGAATTCAGCTTGCAAGGAAGAGCCCATTAGGAGTGCTGGTTGCATGGAGAGAGGTTAATGGCAGGCATGTGCGGCTGGATACGAGGAAGGCCGCACATGCACAGCATGTGCGCAGGTGAAGCCCGCGTGGTTCCGGGGGAAATTGGGAAATTTGGTCTTCCCATAGGAAATTTGAGCCTTCCGGGAGCAGTTAATTTTGTTGTTTTAGCCGCCCGAAAAAGATCCTTAATTGTTCATTTACCTTTGCTATTTATAGGGGTCAGGCTTGTCAGTTTTCTTTGGACCATTTTACTCTCAAATTTATTATTATTATTATTTTTAAAAAAATTACACATTAATATTTATTTTTTAAAAATTATGTTAGGCTGACTCTTTAAAAATTTATGACACAATAACAGTGGTTGTGGTCGATTCTACTAAAAGTTATTTATAAATTTTTAGTAAGAAGTCAATATAGTGGAATAGGCTACTAGCCGAATCAGCATAAAATCTCTATGCTTTTCCCTTCTCTAAAGCTAACTGTGCTTTTCAAATACTTTAAAAGACTCATTTTGGTTGAATTAAATTTACATTACACATATTTGCATATTTACATTACACTAGCATTAGTGTTCCTATGTCCAAAAGGTATAAACAATCTTATACAAAATTAGTTTAAAATCAATAAAAGGTCAAAACACATAATTCACCCCTCCTTCTCTTGAGTCCACAATATTTTTACAAATAATAATTTTATTATTTTTCTTTTTACAAACTTATCAACGTGAGTATTGAAAAAGTACCCATTATTCAATGGGAATGATGAGATCAAAAAATTAAACAAAATACTCTACTGCCATGAAAATGGGGATAGGGATGAATCCAATAGAGCGGGAGTGGGGTCCCCGAATCCAAACATCCCCCATTGGTGACAATTTTTTTTTTTTTTTGGGTAATAGAATGATTTTCTTCATGTATCTAGAAAATTTTTTATTTTAGGGGACAACTTGCAGAATCATCATAGAAGATAAGTGAATTGACAAATTACAAGTGTGATGTGGTAATCAAAAGATTTATTTAGGCAAATAAAGGAAAGCAATATATAATAAACAGTTGAAGCTCCCTTGAAGTTTGTAAATAAAGCAAGAAATGAAGAACTCAAAATATTAATTCTAATTAATTAAGTAAATCAAAGTTATTTGACCAAGTTGGAAGCTTGATCTGAATCTGTTATGCTGTTACAAGTACTCCTTGTTCTTTTAGGCATTCATTTTTGCACATTGGATCCACAATAGATTGTGAAGGACTATCTCCCAACCCATTTATCTTTCACCTAATCAAACATGTAAATAATCACAATCATAATCATAACCAAAGCAAGGACGCATTACTGGTACTAAATTTCCTTAACAAGGCAAGAATGGGGGAAATACCAAGCAACTTTTTGTAAGTGATTTTATATATATTGACGACTGCTAGTTGCACGCAGATAAAATTTACAACACTAATCCCATTAAGTACTGCTGGTTTCTCTTGGAAATAAATGAGCATGAAACAAACAAAATACAAAATCCAATCCATCACAAGCAATCGACTGCCTGCAAATGTTTTAACCAACCCTGGCCACATCGTGCTCTTCCAAATAACCGTCGGGACAACCTGTGCAATTCAAAGGATGAGTGCCGACAAGAATGACTCTGGTGCTTGCCGGATTTGTAGGCACCGGATAGTTCTTACACTTCTCGCAATCCTCATTGCAGCAACCAGGAACTGCCTTTCCATAATGGGGATGGATTGGCCGGGCATCATCTGAATTGGTAGTTTGGCTGTTCTTCACTTCCTTTGCCTCCTCCCCATACACAACACGAACGCCAACCTCTTTCACTTGAAAAGCTTCAGTTGTAGGAACTGAAATGTTCAATACATCGCCACCTTCCAGCTGGTGATCCTCAAACTTCCAATAACTTAACCATAATAAGTCCTCGTCAACTCCTGGAATGCCAAGAACTTCCGGGCAGTAGCTCCATTTCAAATTCTTTGTTTCAATACTAATAATAGTGTGTAAGCCCCAGTTGTCCCCCACGAAAGATGGAGCTATTAGAGCATTAGAAGGATTGGAAAGTGCAATAACAGAACACACCGACAAGCCTTGAATTCTTAAATAAACATCAGATGGTATAGTAGTAAAAGAAATTGAGGATCCTATGTTTTTGTGATTGAAACTTGTTGAGCACTGATACTCAAACCTTAGGGTTAAAATCAGAATATCCCAATTACAAACACACGATGAAACAGAAGGAATGAAAGCTTTAACAGTCATTCATGCGAAACAGAGGTAAGCCGAACTGAAACGAAAAAGCAAAAAAAAAGATACTCACAAGATTTTACCGTGGTTCACCCAAATAGGGCTACGTCCACGTTGAGCTCCAATATGGAGAGCTCACTGCACTAATGATTGAATCAAAAATACACCTACAGAAAACCCCTCAATCTCTCTGTACTTACAGTGGTTCGAGAAACACAAAACTTGCCCAATAATCACTCAAACAGATTAAGAGGCATAAAACCCTATCGAACCATATAACTATAAAGCTATACAAACATTTACAGAGAAAGAAAGAAAAGAACCGAAGCAAAACCAGATAACCCTAGGTCGGAGACGAAGGGTATCTCTCTCTTCTCGATCCCTATTCTCTTCTTTGATTGATCTTTTTCTCTTTCGCCTTAAACATCTGTCCAGACCATATCCCGAGGAGAAGATAAATAGCGACGATGGAGGGCTGGGATCAAGAATCATAAAGCATGGATGGATGGCTCGGATCAGATCGTGCAAGCACGATATACAATATTCCAACAGAATAAAAGCAGACGGACAAGTGAGAAGAGAAGAGGGGTTGATAATGCAAACGGGCGCCATCAGAGGGCAGCTGATGGTTGCCACGTGCTGCCCTCCAATTGGCTGCCATATGGCAGCTCAAGGTTGCAGCACGCGGCCCTCCACCTGCTTACCCCAACGACATCGTTTGGGGCTTCACTAATAACAATCTCCACCTTGAAGCCCAAACAAGAGGTGAATCTGAAACTCTCACAAGTGCAGTATGCTACAATCCATACCTTCATTGCTCTGGTTGATTTGATCAACCAATTCCCACGTGCAGCAAGTTCAAGCAGTGCTTGAACTTGGTTGCAGTTAGAACTTTTGTTCCCATGTCTGCTGGGTTGTTTTCTGTAGGCACCTTCAAAATACTCACAGTGCCATTAGCTATTAAATCCCTAACATAATGATACTTTACCTCAACATGCTTTGTTCGTTCATGATATACCGGGTTCTTGGAGAGGTGAATGGCACTTTGACTGTCTGAGAACACAGTCACTTTGTCTTGTAGCAACTGGATCTCCTTTAATAGACCTTGTAGCCAAATAGCCTCTTTAAAGGCATTAGTAACAGCAACATACTCAGCCTCGGTGGTGGACAAAGCCACCAGAGGCTGAAGTTGGGATTTCCAACTGATACAATTTCCACCCAAGGTGAAAAAGTATGCAGTTGTTGATTTCCTTGAGTCCCTATCACCTGCAAAATCAGAATCTACATATCCCACAAGATTAAGAGTATCAAATCTTCTTTTATAACACAAGCCAATGTCTATAGATCCATTAATATACCTTAACATATATTTTAGTGCATCCCAATGAGGTTTACCTGGATTTGACATATATCTACTAAGCAGAGATATTGAATATGCAAGATCAGGTCTAGTACTAATCATTGAATACATAACTGTTCCGATTGCATTGGCATAAGGGATATCTTCCATTTTAACTAATTTAGAATTAGTTGTGGGGCATTGGGATTTAGATAGGACAAAGTGACCAGCTAAGGGGACCCCTACAGTTTTACAATTTTGCATACCAAATCTTTGAACAGCTTTAATAAGATAGTCATTTTGATGAATTTTCAAGACTGATTTACTTATTTCTCTTTCTATTGTCATTCCTAGAATTTTCCTAGCATGTCCTAAGTCCTTCATATCAAAATTAGTGTTTAACATTGACTTTAACTCACTAATTTTTCTTTTGGACTTACTAATTATCAAAATATCATCTACATACAGCAGTAGATAAACAGGAATATCTGAAATTACGAAGTAGAAGCAGCTATCATATTGACTTCTTTCAAAACCAATCCCTAAGATAAAACTATCAAACTTTTTATACCATTGTCTTGGGGATTGTTTTAATCCATACAAAGATTTTTTCAGTAAGCATACATGTTCAGGATGAGTTTTATCAATATAACCAGTTGGCTGAAACATATATATGCATTCATCAAGATCACCATGCAAGAAGGCTGTTTTAACATCTAATTGTTCTAATTCTAAATCAAATTGAACAACAACAGCAAGCATTATGCGAATGGTCTTAAATTTTACTACTGGTGAGAAAATTTCATTGTAGTCAATACCCTCCCTTTGAGTAAAACCCTTAGCAACTAATCTAGCTTTATATCTAAGTGGATCAGTGGGAGACATACCTTCCTTTAATTTGAACAGCCATTTGCACTGGATCAGTTTCTGCTTTTCAGGTTTGGGGACCAAAATCCAGGTGCCATTTACCTTGAGGGAGTTCATTTCCTCATCCATGGCTTGTCGCCATTTGACACCATCTTTGGAGATGATAGCTTCCTCATATGAGGCTGGCTCACTGCTCCTTAATTCCTTTCCAGCAATTAGAGCACAGTACACTAAGTCAGAGTAAGCATACCTCGTAGGGGGTCTAGAAACCCTCCTGCTCCTATCACGGGCTAGCTGATAGCCACTGAGGTCTTGGGGTGAGCTATGATGCTCCACCTCAATCTCAGGTTCATTTTCTTGTTCCTCTTGATCATCATCATGATCAGAGACATCATGAGACATAGCCAAGGTAGCATCTTGTTGACTTTGCTCAGGTGAAGATGGAGCAACTGGCAGGTTATTACTTCCTGCTGGTTGCTCCACCTCGATCTGAGAACCCCCTAAAACAGCAAAATCATCTAGGTTTTCCTGAGTGTTTGTTTCTTTTAGGTTATTTGTTTTACAGGGGAAAACATTTTCATTAAAGATAACATCTCTACTGATTATAATTTTAACTCCAGTAGATTCCTTATCCCATAACCTATATCCCTTGGTACCTTCTTGGTACCCAACAAACACACATCTGATAGACCTAGGTTCAAGTTTGCCTTCAGATTTATAAGCATAGGCTTCACAGCCAAATACCCTCAAGTAATTAAAGTTCAGTTTTCTACCAGTCCATTTTTCCTCAGGGCATATAAGATTTAATGCAGTAGAAGGACTCCTATTTACTAAATGAGCAGCAGTGGATAAAGCCTCACCCCAAAATGACTTAGACATATTAGAAGTGAATAATAGACACCTGACTTTTTCAAGAAGTGTTTTGTTCATCCGTTCAGCTACCCCATTTTGTTGGGGAGTGTTCCTAACTGTCCTATGTCTAAGTATACCATGATCATTACAGAATATATCAAAAGCTCTACTGCAGAACTCAAGACCATTGTCAGTCCTAAGGGTTTTAATTTTCCTATCTATTTGATTTTCTACCATTGTTTTCCAATTTTTAAACTTCTCTAGGGTCTGGTCTTTTGATTTCAAACCTTAGGGTTAAAATCAGAATATCCCAATCACAAACACACGATGAAACAAAAGGAATGAAAGCTTTAACAGTCATTCATGCGAAACAGAGGTAAGCCGAACTGAAACGAAAAAGCAAAAAAAAAGATACTCACAAGATTTTACCGTGGTTCACCCAAATAGGGCTACGTCCACGTTGAGCTCCAATATGGAGAGCTCACTGCACTAATGATTGAATCAAAAATACACCCACAGAAAACCCCTCAATCTCTCTGTACTTACAGTGGTTCGAGAAACACAAAACTTGCCCAATAATCACTCAAACAGATTAAGAGGCATAAAACCCTATCGAACCATATAACTATAAAGCTATACAAACATTTACAGAGAAAGAAAGAAAAGAACCGAAGCAAAACCAGATAACCCTAGGTCGGAGACGAAGGGTATCTCTCTCTTCTCGATCCCTATTCTCTTCTTTGATTGATCTTTTTCTCTTTCGCCTTAAACATCTGTCCAGACCATATCCCGAGGAGAAGATAAATAGCGACGATGGAGGGTTGGGATCAAGAATCATAAAGCATGGATGGATGGCTCGGATCAGATCGTGCAAGCACGATATACAATATTCCAACAGAATAAAAGCAGACGGACAAGTGAGAAGAGAAGAGGGGTTGATAATGCAAACGGGCGCCATCAGAGGGCAGCTGATGGTTGCCACGTGCTGCCCTCCAATTGGCTGCCATATGGCAGCTCAAGGTTGCAGCACGCGGCCCTCCACCTGCTTACCCCAACGACGCTTGAGAGAAGCTCTACAGGTGATTTCTCCACAGCTTCAAAGTCACATAAGCCCAAATTGTTAATTAGCTCTACATCAACACTTTCTAAGGGTTCCAACTTGAATAGGCCCGCAACCTCCATTAGACTCAGACAACTTTCATAGCCTAACTTTGGGAAGATGCCCTGTGATTCAAAGCTTATTTTTTCTAGCAACTTACTTCCATCAGCCCGCAGTACTTCTATATTTTGCGGCAAACAATCAACATTCTTAAGCTTTGGGCATGATCGCAAAGACAAATGTTCTAGTCTAGAAAGAAACCTGATGCTTTTTGGGAGGCAATACATTGCATTATTGCTCAAATTTAATCTGCGCAACGAAGATAGGTTGCCAAATTCACTAGGGAAACCGTCATCAGATAAATTGCAATTTTCTAGACTTAAATGTACCAATGACTGTAGAAAAGAAAGTGAAGTTTCTGGACAACTTCTTAGACTTGATTGCCAAGGCCACGCTTTGACCTCCGGAGTGATACAAAGTAATTGACTTATTCTAGTTCCATCTGCATGGAGCACTGTCAAAGAATCCATGTTGTCCAACTCTGCTGAAACATTTTCAAGATTTGTGCAACCAGAAATGTCAAGTGTTCCTAGAGATTTTAGCTTATAAATGATTTCAGGAAGCTTCCTCAAGTTCTGACAATTCCTCAAGCTTAAGAAAATAAGTTTTTCTAGGTGTCCGATAGATTCATGAACCTTAACCAACCTTACACAGCTTTCAAGTATAAGTCTCTCGAGATTGGGCAGCATCAAGAAATTAGGAGTCTCATAAAGGTTATTGGAATGACTTAGATTAAGTATTTTCAATAATATAAGGTGCTGTAAAACAACAAAAGAGAGACAAAGTTAATAATTTGATTAAAAATATTAAAATATAGAAAAACAAAAACAAAAAATAGGGGGATGGAAATAAGAGACAAACCTTCACTCCATTCCAAACCTTTTTCAAGCAACTATAAGACATTTCAAGAGCAACTAGCCTGTCCACAGGGAAATCATCAGGAATCATTTGTAATGGGAAACCTGACCAACACAACCATCTCAATCCCTTGGGAAATTTTTCATAATTTCCACATGGTCGTACATTGCTAATTTCCAGAAGTTGTAGGTTGGACATCCCTGCAAATGCATCAACTTCCAATACTACTTCATTTGAAGTTTTTGTAGAAATGCCTATAGAGAGACTAGAGAAGAAGGCAAAGGGATATCTCTTGCGCTTGTTAGACCAACTTTCTCCGTGGGGCCCAATGTCATTCCATTTACCTCTATCTTCCTTTAAGAAATGGGTATCAAAAGTGAGGCCTCTGATATTTCTTGTGCCCTGAAAAAGAAGGGAGAAGAAGAAACAATGATACATAATTAGAAAGTATTCATTCACAAATATTTACAAATATAATTGAGTATGGTTAATTCTTACAATTTTTTCCCTCAAGACATAAAGGGAATCCTCATGATTCCAAAGCCTGTTGCGTTCTCCTAACGCCTTGGGTGATTCTTGTCGAACAATTTCCCTTCCCATTTCTTGAATCATTTGATGCATTACCAACTTGTTATATGTGCCAATTGCTAACAGATTTCTATCAAAGAGGTTGTGAATTCCAATCAATGAGTAATAATCACATCCATCTAGGATTGTAATTGTATAGTCTTTGTCTTTTCCCACAAAGAAGCAAGCAATATCAAGGAATAAATCTTTGTCGTGATCATCTTGTAAAGAGTCATAACTTACTCTTAGTTTTCTAAGAATTTCACTGTCAGGAATAGCTTTCAATTTTTTAAGTTGACTTTTCCACACATCTAAACTTTTCCCATACATTGAAGAACCCAAAGTTTTAAGAGCCAGTGGGAGCCCATTGCAATACTCTACTGCCCTCTTTGAGTGCACCAAATAACCATCAATAGGACAGTTTTGTCGAAAGGCATACCAACTGAAAAGCTCTAAGGATTCATGAGGATTCAACTCGTCTACGTTGTGTATTTTGCAATGTTCATGAGTTCTTAGTAAGTGTTGTCGTCTAGTGGTTATGATCATTTTACTACCTGGAGAAAGTGAATCTTACATTCCAAAAACTGCATCTAATTGTTCTTGTTTATCCACATCATCAAGAACTATAAGAACTCTTTTAGAACTTACAACTTGTTTAATCTTAACAAGCCCTTCATCAACATTGTTTATTTTTTTCTCCTTTCTTCCTCTTAGAATATCTGAAAGAAGCTTCCTTTGTAATTGAATTAAGCCATTTTGTTGTTCTGAAACTTGTTTTATATCTGCAATGAAACTGCTACCTTCAAATTTGGAGAAGTTTAAGTTGTACACAAATTTCGCAATGGTTGTCTTGCCAATTCCACCAATCCCGCAAATGACAACAATTCCAACATCACTTCCTCCATCTTCTAACCACAAATTAATCATTCTGGCACGAGAATGCAGTCCAACGAGGTATGGGGCAACATTCAAGATTGTTGGCCTTAGCTTGTCGTCAACTGCTTTGACAATTTTTTGAATAAACTTTGACTCGTACCTATGATTTGCAATCAAGATAAATTGTAATATTTGTATATTCACTAAGCATGTCATAACTTGAATGTGTTAAAAATTTATTTACACGTAACAAACAAAAAATCAAAGTTATTATTATCACAGTACCTGAATACTTGTATCAATTGAAAGTTAAAATTAATAGCATTGAGAATATGTTAAAAAATAAAAAAGTAAAATGAAAAATAACATAAATCTTAGAAAATACGATGATATGGCAACCATGTCTAATGATACTGAAATCTCATTTTTCAAAAAATAGGAATCATTTTTTATACCAGAGGTTTCTCTTGTTTCCCATCTAACCATCGTAATTGAGTTTTATAATCTTCTTGCTAGATAATGCAGATGCAAGGCTGTCAATGAGTTGAATTTAATTCGAGTTTAGATTTAGATTTGACTTGTAAAAATCCAATCAATTTAGAGATCTAATATAGAGAGAGAAGAATAACCAAATTTGACCAGTCCATTATAATTGAGCTAGATTTAGATCAAGTAAATTGGTTTAGGTATTAAACCAGATTCATTTTATAAATGCCTTGCCACAAAAACATTCTCCTAGCCACTAATTATTAGCAAAAAAGATAAAAATAAAGTCTCAATTGTCTTAATCTTAATCTAATATTCAATTTCACATATTAATTTTAGAAGATTTTATTCTCATTTATTAATAACAGTTAACATATTCATCCCATTAATATAGTTTAATTCAGTTAGTTTTCATTGTGAATGTATGGATATATGAATGTCATATAATTTTAAATAAAGATTTTGTCTGTGTAGTAGCACAATTTTTTCCCTGAAACTTTCTAGTAAAATGCTACACTTATTACATCTCAGTACTTGGATAAACAAAAAGAAGTAAAATATTTTTCACAAGAAGACTAACAAAATTTTGGTATACGCAAGATTTGTTTAAAAATAAAAACTAATTAAATTAACAAGATTTAAGCTCATAATTTTTAAACAATAACTAATTTTTCAAACAATTTTATCACTATGTATGTGGCACGGTTCCCCTATTATGTAATTTTTAAATAAATTAGTTAAATGCCACCAACTTTGTTAATAAATTAGTTAAAATATCTTGTCCGATGTTTTATTTTTTATTTTATTTTTTTGTTTATTTTACCGTTTTAGACATTTAGAATGAGTTGATGTCAATTATTTATCATTTTGCTGGGCATTGATCTAGAAAGAAGAGAAGTTCATGGTTTAGGCTCTATTTTCGCTTTGAGTTTGGATGTTACTTAAGTTTGAGTTCATGGTCGAATATAATATAATAAATAAAGTATTTGGTGAACTTGAAATTTAATTAAACTCAACTCACTTTAGGTGTGTCAGAGCTTAGAAGACCCAAATTCAACTTGAATATTTTGATATATTTAATAAATTCAAGTATTTTATCAAATCATCATAATTAAAACTTAGCTTAAGTTAATCAATTTACTAAACATTTTTATACATTCAAACCCACCTAACCTCAGTCACAAACGTCTATTCTCAAAGTGTTTTTATAAAATAAATAGTTATATTAATTAAAAATGGGATGCTCAATGCATGTTGCGAGACAAGATATTCTCTCTTAATTTTGTCTCATCTTGCTCCTACATAATACTATTTAATCTTATTTTATAGTTTAGGTAGCAATTTTATTATTAAAATATTTAAAATACTCTTGTATTAATTAATTTTAATCACTAAAAGTATTTTTGACATTTCATATAATCAATAAAATTACCATTTAAGTTAGTTATAATTAGAGGTTATAAATTTAAATTTTATTAAATAAATCTTTTAAACAAAAGTTATATTACATAAAAGGTCATTTTAAGAAAATTAAAAAAAAAACGTATAACGTTAAATTATATGTTTGCTTAATAAATAAGATAGATAATATTATACATATGGATATATATAATATATATTAAACCTCTCTTCTTTCTAATTTAATACGCCCATGCAATTTGTTCAACGTTAGTTAGGAAACATAAAGACTATTCCTATCTAGTAATTAGTATCTTCTTGTCACGAAAACTCTAATATATGTCCAAAATTTCTGCATGAAACATGCGTTCAATTGTATAAAACGCAACTTGTCTTTGTTGAACCTTACACTGGACACCTTTTGAGGTTTAGCCACCTTTTCACCTCTCTCTCTCTCTCTCTCTCTCTCTGCTTTCAAAGTAAAAATAATAATATATAAAAACTAAAATTAATCTTTTATTTAATAATTTAAAATTTAAAATCTTAGTTTTGAGGATTTTTATGCTCACCGATTAAAGAAGAACAAAATAGAAAATTCGATAAAAAAATAAATCGATAGCAAGAGAATGAGAAGGATTTAGAGAGATTAAGGCAAGGAGAACGAGAACGATTGATCTAGAGAGATTTATGGATCCATCTTAACATGGTGAATTGTTTTTAAGATTAAATTTAAGCTTGTTTTGTGATTTTGATCAGATTTAGATTAATGCTTGTGATATTATGAGATTATTGTCCAGATTAGATGATAAGAGCCGTTTGATTGAAGGTGGCTTGTTCATAAATTGACAATAACTATAGATTCTGTGATGTAAGCCTTACAGATTTACTACACATGTCCTAAGAGAGCCCACAATCCTATATTAGAAGGTAGTACCAGTCACAGCCCCACTTAAGAAGAGATTTCAAAGTGTGTTAAAAATTGATTTCCAAGCTAAAAGCACACTCATGCACTAAAAGCATGTTAAGAATGGATTTCAAAGCTATGAACTATGATAAGAAGTGGAAAAGAGAGTTAATTTACCCATCTGCATGATTATGTAAAGCCATCCCTGCCAAATTAACTGCTTTCTCCAGTGCTTCTCTCCACCTTTTCAATTTCTCCATCCATTTCTTTGCTTCACACTTTCCTTCCTTAAATTGCGCTTCATGTCTCACGAATGCCTCTGCATAATCTCCCTTTTGTTTCCTAACTTCTGATGGATCCACGCCATAGAACACAGGCAAAACCATATGATAAAAATTCCCTATCTTTTGTCTTTTGAGGATCATCACCAGCTCATCAAGGCACCAACTGGAAGATGCATAGTTTTTGGAGAAGACAATTATTGAAACCTTAGACTCTTTAATTGCCCTCTTCAACGCAAGCTTGATGCTTTCTCTTCTTTCTATCCCATCGTCGTCTCTAAAAGTACAAAATTCGGCATTCACCAGAGCTGTGTACAAGTGGTCAACAAATGTCCAACGAGTGTTCTCGCCTCTAAAGCTTAAAACACATGATAGCTGCTCCAAGAAGCAAAAGAGAAGGCTTCTTGGACTCCCCTTGTAATCATTTAATAGAACAAAAAATTGAAAGACTAACTAAGAATCGATCTTAATAACAAATTATGGAGAAAACTTGAGACCAAATGTGCCTCTTTTGATTCCACAATGTTGGGTAGAGCGTCATCAACTCTAAAGAAATTTGGAAGGATGGAAGAAAGGATAAATAGGTAGGAAAACTTACATTTTTAACTCAAATTGAAGTGATATTTGCACAACAACACTAGGGTTTTATATACTTATAGCAGAATGAGGATTGATGCAACTATTATATTAATACCATATCATGTCTAATTAATATATTAGTAATTAAATAAGATTATAAATGATAATGACAATTAAATTCAAAAATAAAAATCTCCAAGAATGCACAGGTTCATTAATTATTTGTGCTTATGTTAGATAACATCTAATTAGGAAAATACGATAATTGAAAATGTCAATATAATTAAAAAAATTGTTATGTTGATACCTTTTTAGAATAGTTAGGATGTCACTCTGTTGTTCAAGAATCTTTTATAAAATAATTCTATGGGGAAAGTTTTACAAATTATTTTTAAAGTTTATGTATATTACATCGAGTATATTTGTGTTTTTAAAAATAGTACAAATTTCGTTTGTTTTTAACAAAAATATAAAATTTTGTACCATTTTACCCTTATTTTTAAACCATTCTTCTTTAGTTCATTTTTATGTCTCCTAGTTTTTCTTATCCCTTCCTATCTTTTTTTTTCTCTCTCTTTTCCCTCTCATGTTGATGGTTCGTCATCGATGATGGATTATTATCCAATTTTAAGTGGGATTTATCTCATTTGGAGAAATATCCTCATGAATTATCTTCTAATAAGAATATAATTTTTTGTGTATAGTTATAGATGATTTTAGATCTATAAATAGGTATCCAATACTTTGAAATTAGTTATAACTATATTACTTTGGTTGTAGAAATATTTGCTTAGTGATATTTTGAGTGTATGCCGATATCATTTTTGTATTAGCAATTATTTGATTAGTGAGATTTTATTTTTTCTATCATTGTTTTTTTTATTTGAGGTTTTCACATTAAATTTTGTGTTCGTATGTGTGATTGATAGTTTGATCGTGATTTGTATTCGGTCCAATTTCGTAACACATTCTCTCTCTTCTTTCCAACAATCTAGAATCCATCACAATCATATGCATTTTACTAAGAAGGTCGTTTTAATGCCACAAAAATCCTTGCATTCCTTCTTCTTCTTCACATGAGAAGTTATATGCGCCTGCCATGGAAGTGGAAACAACAGATTGTGAAAAAAGAAATCATAACTAAAGTAGGGACACATTCCTTCTTGTAGTAAACGAATTTCCACAACAGGGCAAGAATATGGGATTCGGTAAAGACATCAGCCAACCTCCAGAAACCAAGGATAGTGTGGAATGGAAAATACCTGTCCAAATTAACATAAAAGCGTAAATAACCAAAAAAAAAAAAATCTCAAACAAAATTACAAATTTGTCTACACGTTTCAATTTTGTTAATTATATCTCAATTGACTCAATTAAGTACAATTTTATCGAATACCTGGAATCAATTTAGAAGACGTATATCATTGTTGACATGGCAATTAGTCATATGTTATAAAAAAAATATAAAAATAAGACCCACATATACACATATGACTAGGACTGCATGTATAATTTTATTTTTTATTTTTCATATGTAATTATGTGAGTCTCACTCATATTTTTTTTTATGATAGGTGACTTGTCACATCAATAATGACATATATCTCTCAAATTAATTTTAAGTGTTAGATAAAATTACACCTAATTGAGTCAATTGAGATAAAATGGTCAAAATTAAAACGTTTGGATAAATTTATAAATTTGTAAAAAAGTTTAAGTTTAAGTAGTTTTTTTTTTTTTTTTTTTAACTATTTGCCCTAACATAAACCAAAAACTCCAGCATCCTTGGCAGCCCATGTAAAGATTTATAACCACAAGCATAAAATACATGGAGGATGTTGTTGGGTTTATGACTCAAAGTGTATTGGGTCAAGAGTTGGGTTGGGCCAGTGGTGTTTTAAGCCCAAGCCCAAGCTTATTATGAAACCCATTAATCTCAACCGTGTCTCTTGGCCCGCATATATATTGATGAGATTGGGGTAAAACACTGTGGGTGGCAGTTCTCTTACACTTCCACACACACACTCCAAAAACTCTATTCGCGCAACACACACACACACACACACAGATCTAGCAAGAACGAAGAAGAACTCGATGCGGGGAGAAGAACAGAACGCATGAAGGCGGTCGATCGGTGAAGAAGATCGCGACAATTGAATCAGATCTGAGACACGTTATTCAATAAGGTTGAATGAGTGAGATTTGTTTGATGTATTGTGAGCGTTGTATTCTAATTGATGTATTGTTCTTGAGTGACCGTGAGATCGAGAGGAAGTCTTTGTTTCTGTTGTCTTGTTTCTCTCGATGTAATCCTATGTAAATATGCATATATATTTCTAGTGGATTGACTAGAGACGGAGTCTCTGTCGTGAGTAGGATCTTTTAATCTGAATACGTATATGCGCTGTTTATTTTCTGTTCTCGTGTGTGCGCGTTGTGTTTGCGTTTATGTTTCATTCTATTCAGACTTCTTGGATTGTTGGTACTACCGTAGTTCTTGGTTGTGTGTTGGTTTACACAAGTGATTTCTGAATGTACGTAACCAAAGGAATGGTTGATTCCTGAAGCTTTTAAACTATACAGTAGAATATAACTACAAGTACAATGTTCAAGAAACATCTGGTTTCATCCTTCCCAATCTTTTGAAATCCCTTGCACAACAATCGTCCAAGCATGGCATTACAGCCCGGAACTCACTTATTTTCGGAGAAAGCTCATAAACATGCACCCTTTGCAGAAATTAACAGGACAAGAGGAGAGGTAATAACGGGATAGCTTACTTCTTGTTGAGCGGAAGATCTACAAAACAGTGAATTAGTACAAAATATTCGATAAGACAGAATATAAAATATACTTTAAACTCCTGGTAGTCACGATGAATGCATTAATTCAGGACTCAAATCTGGAGAACAAATCACCACTTAGGTAACACCATGAATAATACTACAAGAAAAACAATATTTAACGACAAAAATATATGTCGTTAAAACATCGAAATCCATCGCTAAATTTCCGTTGTTGTTTAAAAAAAAATAAAAAATAAAAAATAATTAAAAAATAAATATTATTTTAACAACGAAAAGTTTTCCATCGCTATTCGCTAATACACATTAAAAAATAGAATATTAAAAAAAATTAAAATTAGCAACGTAAACAATTCCATCGCTAATCAACGACATAACCGTTTTCATCGCTGATTTTTATTTTAAAAAAAAAACTAAAATAATTATGACATGCCGGGCGGATGCGTGCGCTCCCTTGCCTTGCGGCACCAGGTGGCACGGCCGCTACGTGGCTCCCTCTTAAGTCGCCACACGTAGTGCCAGTGCACTCCTTTCTTTCCTCAGTTTCAATCCCAGGAACCTTGCGCGCGCGTGTGCGCGACTATCCGAGCTGTGAGCCTCCTTAATATATACACTACATATATTAATTATATACTACATTTATCTGCCAGCCATTTAATTTTATTTTAAATTAAGATTTTAAATTTTAAATCTTTTAAATTCATAAATTAAAACTTAAAAAAAATAAATCTTATAAATTTTAACTCAACTAATGTACCACTTAAATGTTGTAATTAATTAATCTCTTAAATATTTAAATTTTATTTTATTAAAAATTAGTTTTATATATATTTGTTATTATAAATTTTACAATATCATATCAATTTACATATTTTGATTTTTAAATAAAATACATAAAATATGCATTTAATATTAAAGAATTTTAATTTTTATTTAATTTTTTTACTTGTTTAGCAACGGGGTACTCCCGTTGCCAATAAAATTTAATATTTATTTAATCTTTTTTAATATATAATTAATAAATTTTATTATTTTATTTTATTTTTTTTGCAACGGATTAGTACCGTCGCTAAAGTTTTTAATTATATATTTAATTTAATTTAATTTTTTATTATTTATTCAATTTTTTTATTATTTAACGATGAAATATTTCGTAGCTGAATAATATTAATTTAATTAAATAAAAAATTAAAATTTAGCGATGAGTAACCCATAGTTAAAAAATAAAAATAAAATAAATAAAAAATGTAAAATTTAGCCACGGGATAACCCATCACTAAAAAATAAAAATAAAAAATTTAGCTATGCGATAACCCCGTGGCTAAAAAATAAAAATAAAAAAAATAAAAATGCAAAATTTAGCTACGGGGTCATCCGTCGCTAAAAAATAAAAAAAATAAAAATGCAAAATTTAGCATCGAGGTGATCTTGTCGCTAAAAAATAAAAAATAAAATAAATAAAAATGAAAATTTAGCTACGAGACAACGCTTATTGGCAAAAAATGAAAATAAAATAAATAAAAAATGAAAATTTAGCTACGGGGTCACCTTATCGCTAAAAAATAAAAAATAAATTATTTTTTTTAATTATTTAGCGACGGAATATTCTATCGCTAAATTTAAAAAAAATTAAAAAATTTGGCGACGGAATATCGTTCTCTAATTAGCTACGGAAAAATTCCGTCACTAAATCTGTTACTAAATTACGGATTTTTTGTAATATAAGGCCACCAAGCCCAAACGAAACCCAACCCTGAAGCACCCAATCGCCCATCTCTCTTTCGACCAAAACAAAACCCCTCTTGGCGAGAACAAATATGCTCTACACAAAGTAGAGTCCAGTAAGAAAACAAGAGAAATCACAAAGATAATGGGATAAAGAAAGCTAACCGAGAGGATTTCTCATTTTTCGCTCTCCGAAAGCATTCGGCCAAGCCGAATATATAGGGAGAAATCAAAGCTGCACAAAGTGGTAAACAACACTTCACACGAAGCTGGAAGTGAGGGAAGGCCGGCCAACAGTAAGTGGGAATCGCCACCGACCGGCCTATGCCAAAGAGGAAATGGAGGGGTGCTTTCGGCGCTAATTTGGGGAGAGAAGAGAGAGAGAGTATTGTCTCCAAATGATACAAAGAATATATATATGAGACAGCTAGGGTATCTAACAAACGGGCTTCCACAAAGCAAATAGGCCAGCACAACAAATGGGTTTGCACAAAACAAATGGGCTAGGCTTCTCTATCTCTTGAGCAAATAGGCTAAGGCCCATTTCTCCTTCAAAGAGATAGTAAATGGACTTATAGCCTGACTTCTAATTAGGCTGTCAATAAGTAGTGAAGTGGGTTAATGCTTTAATTACAAACCAAAGTCTATACCCGCCCGAAATATCGTCATTGCCTTGAGCTTTATTCAGAAACACAACCTGACACTTCTTGTTTTCCTTCCTGTGAAAGATGATGAGATTGTTGTTTCATCTCACTTCTTGCAGTCAAAATGATTGATCCCATTGATTTTTTATTCTGTTATTTTAAATTAAATCAGACAGAAAACCAAAAAAAAAGGCACAGGTTTGGCATTCCTCCTTAATTCAAAGCTGTCACTATTTAAAAATTAAAATAATTTTGTTTTTTAATCAATTTTGTCTTAGTTTTTCTAAGGTGAAATTCAAAATTATATTTCTAATAATTGAATTTCAGTTTTTAACAATTTGTAAACAAGAGAATACGGGGGATGGAAAGGAAAAGTTTGCTATTTAGCTTCAATTTTCTAACATTTTGCAAAGGGGAAAAGGAAAAGTTCAAAGAAGAAGAAGAATCTTGATCCATCTACACTACTAATATCATAAGGCATAGATTTACAGTTGAATTTTGTAGATTAGTCTACCAACATGGATAAATGCATTTAATTGTTCTAGTTTATCCACATCATCAAGAACTATAAGAACTCTTTTAGAATCTATAATTTGTTTAATTTTAACAAGACCTTCATCAACATTATTGTTTATTTTTATCTCCTTTCTTCATCAACATTGTTTAATTGGGACCCCACTAGGAACCTCTTTACATCCCTAGTTACAACAATGAAGCAACGGGCAGTGGTACATATTAGAATTATGGGCACAAAGAGATGCAATAATAACTGAATAATAGGTATTCTCATGCTTGTTTAATAGTTTTAGCGAATAACTTGGGGGAATCTGTTTTGCACATGCTTGGGGGAAAATAGTTTCTAACGAGTGGTAGATGTGGGGGCACTGGCTTGCTTTTCTTGGCTTGTCACTTGTTGTGCTTTCTTAATTTAGGCCATGTGTGACCTGTGTTTTGTATATCAGGATCATGTGTTCTCTCTGAAGTGCCTGTGTCCATTGTTTATTGGCAGATGCAGAAGAAGCTGCAACAGTTGAAAGCACCAAATAAGAAGCCTCTTCAAGCTACAAAACTTAGCGTTGAGGGTCGCAGCATGGTCAAATACTTGCAGTCAGCTTGTTTGTTGAGTTAACAAGCAGAAGAATGCGTTGCATGTATTCAATAATCTAAAGGGCTCCAGTAATTTCTCTCTGGGATCTGAGGCTTTGTGCCATAAATGAGCTGGAATTGCATATTTTCCTGGCTTCTTGATGGATTGCAAAATTGTCAGAAGCTGACTCCTTGATTGGTGGAGACTTTTTCATGGTTTAAGAACTCTCCTCGGGTTCTTTTGATATCGCTCTATATACTATCACCCCTACCCCCACTGATGGTAATATTGCGGAATATCATTAAGCTGCTATCAGTGATGGTTATGGTGGAGCAAAAAGGTTTCTTTTCCAATAAAGTGTGAATTTTTTTTTTTTTTAAATATATAGTGTGTTTTGAGGCCTTTTATGGCATGTTGACTGGCAGATGGGCCTTCTTAGGTACTGTAAAAAGAAAACAATTATGGGCTTGCTAATGAAAATAAGAAAGTTTATTTATTGTATCTAATTGCTAAATATTGGTGCAGCTGATTACTTTTGTCTTTCCCAGATGATTGGATAATTCCAATTCCCTTTCTTTTCTTGTCTAGGATACTTTAGTATCAGATCTTTCATGTACTTTCTTTATAGAGGTTAAGAGTGTGTTTGATTGGGATGAAAAGTGAGGTAAATTTTAATTTTATAGAATTTTAATTCTCGCCTCATCTCTTAGGAATTCTAATTTATTGATTTCAACGAAAATCTTCACTTTTTAAATTAAAATAGAATTTGAATTCTAATAAAAAAAAATTATTTGGTGAAATTTTTTAAAATTTAAATAAAAAATAAATTCCACTTTTATTTTTACCCATCTCAAATGCACCTTAAGTTTTATTTTTTGGTCAAAACAAGTGGTTGAGATGAAGTGTATTCCTAGCATCACACCATTAGCCAAACAAATTTAATACACAGGTTTGCTCAATTTTTTAATTTTTTGGCAAATCAATTCCATCTAAGATCTATAATTGTTGTTATTATATTTCTCTATTTGTTTGTCATCAAGATTTAATTGTTTCTATAGCTCACAACATAGGTGCACTCTGTTATGTGGCATTTGACAAAAGACAGCTCTGGACTAGGATTAGAAACTGATTCTATATATACACAGATGCGCATTGAGATGGTGAAGCCGAAAATGAAAAAGTTCAGTCCGAAATTAAAAGAAAAAAGGGGGTAAAATTCTAAATTGCCACCTACTATTAAAATTCTAGGTTGATGTGTATCATAATAATTAAGTTCACTAAAATTTCTTAGATTCCTACTGAACTTTCTTAGTAATAATAATTTTGAATAAAGTTCAGTTACTTTCTTATTTTTTGAATAAAAGAAAAAGGGGTAAATTTTCTAAATTGCCACCTACTATTAAAATTCAATATATATGTAGGAACCTATGACGAGTAAATTATATATGCCAGAGACTAGTGGTCTTGAGAAATTGCATTTCCTAATACAATTTAGACTAATAATTTTAGTTTTTTTTTTATCATAATTAAGTACAATATACATCTCAAAAGTACAATAAAATTTAATAGTAAAATATTAAAATACAACTATTGAAATATAATAATAAAAATCAACTACCAATAAAAAGTTGGAGAGAAAATTCTAAAGAAAACTTGTCCACAAAAACATCATGATTGATTTAGTTAGTGGCACCATCACCATATATCAACTGCCTCTAAATCTTTTACTGTACGATGATGTCTTCATCCTCCCCCACCTCCACTCCACCCCCACTGGTGCATCTCATGGTGCCATACAAGACAATATGTGCAAGGTGTAGCATGAAAGCCAAGGTGAATGATTCTTACCGAATTTGCATGCACCGACCCATAGAAATCCTCAATGCCACAATTACCTAAAATTGCCTCCCAGAGCATATAGTTCTGGCAATTATCCTCACTTCGATGACAGGGAGGAGGAGGAGTTGCCTTTATTCCATTACAGAACTCGCATTCCCCACTGGAACAAGCAAAAACTGCCATTCCATTACACTTATCGCAATCCAAACTGCAATAGACAGGAATTTCGTTTCCATATTCATAGGGATGGATTTGTTGGGCTTGACCGTTGCCGTTCTTTTCTTCCTCCTTCTCCTTGTATACAAGGCGAGCGCCAACGTCGTCCTTCACTTGAAAAGCTTGACTTGTAATGTTACAACTCGAATACATTAACCACATCAAGTCCTCATCAGCTCCTGGAATGCCACAAACTTGTGGGCAGTAGCTCCGTTTCAAATGCTTTGTTGTATTACTAATAATTGTGCGTAATCCCCCACCATATGTGTGATTAATGAGATTCAAATCCTCTCTATGTATATACATAATGTATGCATACATGTGTATGTATCAACGAAAAGAAGAATAAAAATACGATAAAACCCATAACTTCACCTTCACCAAAATGCTCTCCAAGGGAAAACTCAAGCGTTTATCACACCAATCAAGTCCAAGGAATGTCCGAAGTTGCTGCAAGGAAAAGACTTGGTCAACATGTTAATTAGTTGGGTTATCTTTAGTACAAATTTTCTTCACAATGATGTTTCCTTGAGCAATAACATCTCTTACAAAATGATACTAAATCTTGATGTGCTTTATCTTTCCATGGAACATCTGATCCTTAATCAAGTGAATAGCACTTTGATTATCAAACATGCACCTTTTGATCCCAATTGAGCTCACCATACAAGCTTCTAAGCTAAATAGCTTCTTTGATAGCCTCAGCTATTGCTATATATTTTTCTTTAATTTGTAGTGGACAAAGCAACTATGGATTGTAAAGTCGACTTCCAACTGATAGGCAGACATAACGCATAGCACATAACTTGTGAGTAACCTTTTTTTTATTAAGATTACCAGCGAAGTCTAAGTCAACATAGCCAACCAAATGGCTATCATAAGTCCCAAACATCAAACAAGTATCAATAGTTCGCTTCAAGTATCTCAAAACCCATTTTACTACTTGCTAGTTAACTCTTTGAGGGTTTTCCATGTACTTACTAACAAGATTGACCGCATTTGAAATTTCAAGACCGAAACATGAACCATGTAATTGTTATCTCCATCAGTCTGTGATGATAGAGATGTTGAAAGTCAAAAATGAGCGGCAAGGGCGTACTGACAAGTTTGGCATCTTCATGCTAAAACGATTTAATCCTCTCAACATATTTTTGTTGTGTCAAGAACAACTTACTTGCTTTCCTGTCCCAATGAATCTCCATCCTAAGTATTTTCTTGGTTGTTCCTGAATCTTTTATTTCAAATTCGAGATTCAACTATGCTTTGAGCTTTTAAACTTTAGACATATTTTTAGCAGCAATTAGCATATCGTCCACATATAGTAGCAAGTATATAGATGATCCATTCGCTAGCTTCTTAAAGTAAACACAACTGAAATAATTGCTCCTTGAAAAGTTATGAGTGATCATAAAAGCATTAAATTTCTTATACCATTGCCTAGGAGATTGCTTAAGACCATAAAGAGACTTCTTTAATAGGCAAACATGATCTTCTTTTCTTGTAGCAATGAACCCCTCAAGCTACTGTATATAAATCTTCTCTTCAAGAACACCATGTATGAATGCTATCTTAACATCCAATTGTTCCAGCTCCAAATCATGCATGGCAACCAGCAGGAATTGAATGGAATAGTGCTTCACAACAAGAGAGAAAACATCATTAAAGTCAACTCCCTGTATTTGGTTATACCCTTTAGCAATAAGCATTGCCTTGAATATAAAATTTTCAACTCCAAAAGTTCCTTCTTTCCTCTTAAAGACCCATTTGCAGCCACCTATCATTTTCCCTTCGAGCCGTGGTATTAACTCCCAAATGCCATTCTTGGGCAAAGATTCCATTTCTTCATTCATAGCTACTAGCCATTTCTTTGAACTACAAGATTTGTGAAGTGTGAATATCTTAAAAGGGAAAAATATAGTGTCTGGTTTGCCAAAGTTAATCTCCCTAGCAAGATTTGTGAGGTGTACATCATGGGAAAATATCAAAGAAAGTCTTTCTCGAGTAAAGGTTCAAGGAGAGCATTTAGTTGCCGAGAGCTAGTATACTCAAATGTTTGTAGACCCATCAATCTCACTATAGTAGAAGGTAACAAATACATGTTCACATTTATTGATGATTTGAGTAGCAAAACTTGAGCTTATTTGTCAAAGAAGAAGATGGATAAATCTTTGTCAAGTTTAAGGAGTTTAAGAACTTGGTTAAAAAACATAGTGGTTACTGTTTGAAATACTTGAGGATTGACAATGGAGGGGAATATACCTTACTTGAGTTTGAAGATTTTTGCAAACTGAATAACGTAGTTCATTAGTGCACTATGGCCTATACCCCTTAACAAAATGGAGTCTTGGTTAGGAAGAGTAGAACTGTAAAGATCCAAAAAAAAAAAACTAAATTAATTAAATTAATTATATAATAATTAATTAAAACAAAAAAAAAAAACAAAAATATAAAAAGAAAAGGGGGAGGCGCTCGGCAGCCCCCCCCCCCAAATCAGAAAATCTCTCTCTCTCTCTCTCTCTCTCTCTCTCTTTTATTTTCTCTTGATTTCCTCTCGGATTTTCTTCGATTCCAAGCGATCCGGCCGTTCGATCGTTGATCCGACTTCGCTTTCACCGTTAAAGTGCCCCCGATCTACAAGGAGGTAAGTGTTTTGGCTTCATCCTCTCTGTTTTGCTTGTTGTTTTCGTGAAATGAGGGTTGAGGCGCGATGGGGCTTGTTGGCCGAATGTTTGAGGTTAGATCTACGAAGATCCAACCGTTGGATTTTTGCGATTCTTGGATATGATGGTCGGTTTGCTTAAGAGGGTTGGGTGACGGTCTTGGATCGCTGGAAATCGCCGGCCACGGTGGCCGGCGACGTTGGCAGTATTTTTTCTCTTTTTGGCCGAAACTTCGACTCTAGATCTACGAAGATCTAGCCGTTCGATCTTTCTCATTTTTGGATATGTTGCTCTCCTTAGTGTTGCGCACCTCGAGGTAGTTTCTGATCGTCGAAAAAATGGCCGGCGAACGGCGATGGCCAGATTCGCCCCTATTTTCGGCCGAAAATTAAATCTCAGATCTAGTAAGATCTGACCGTCCGATGGGTTTCATTTTAATATATGTTGTTATTCGTGGCGAGGGCTTCGTATCGGTATATTGGTCGGCCATTTTTGGCCAACCGACGACCGCCGCCGGCAGTGGCAGTGTGTTGGAAAGAAAAGAAAAAAAAAAAAAGAAAGAAAAGAAAAGAAAAAGAAAGAAAAGAAAAGAAAGGAAAAAGAATAAAAGGAAATAAAAATAAAAAAATAAATAAAATATAAGAAAAAAGGAAATGAGGGCTTTTGGGGTTGGGCATGTCGGGTTAGGTTTTAGCCTAGGATGGCGGGGCCCGATTGGGTTTTAGGATGGCCCAATGTGTTGGGCATGACTGACCCAGTTGTGGCAGCCCTTGGGCTGGCCCACTCGGCTTGTTCTCCCTTGTCGCTTGTCCGGGAACCTAGGATGACTTGGTTAGGTTGGTCCTACTCGGGATATCGATGTCAGTTTAATTTGGGTTCTCTTTAGGTCTCCTAGAATTGGCGATATGATTGGCGAGTCATTTTGTTGATCGGAGTCCTAAGGACGAAGCCCTATTAGACGACTCGAGGCCGAGTAAGACTGACCCCGAGTGCGTTCTAGGCTAGCCTATGATGATGATGTGGGTTTATTTCGAATCTTGATTTCTGATGGATTCCTTTTATCTGAGGCTAGAATATTGCAATTTATTCCTTTTAAACCATTTATTAAATTATTAATTAATTATTAAGTTTTCAAGAAAATTTATCAATTTAGTTATAAATATATATATGTATGTATTTTTGATAAAGGAGGAATTTAGATAAAAAAATATATTATCTATATTAAAAGAAAACTAGTTTATGGGTAAATATATATATATATATATTATGATATTGCAGCCTATAAGTGGGTGTGTAGTTCCACTATACACTTACGCGTAGCAAGCAAAGCGAGACATGATGACGTAGTCGATGGCTTAGCTCGACGAATTCCATGACGCCAAATTTGAATATTGCGCGGGCCAAGGTACCAAATAATCGATTTAGGGTGTTAGGCAATGGTTAGGATTTTCGGTAATTTCTTTACGTCGTTATTCTTGTTACCTAAATGTGAAACCCATTCTATTTATTGTAGGCTCAGATTCTCAGGATTTTGTTCGATCTTCTCCCCAGACTCGGACTTGAGTCATCATTTCCCAGGCGAGTAGACAGGATATGTTATGTTTACCTTATATTATGCACGTATATACTGTTTTATTCATAAATATTATAACCTTGTATAAATTTTTATATGCATAACTCGTACATGATTTTTATATGCGGATCATAGAAAAATACTCTTAAATGTTTCTAATTTGCATGGAATATTTTCATCCTACTGGGAGACACATAAATTGAAAGATACCCTAATTGATTTCTTGTTTTGAGAATGTGAATTATTGAATGATATGGTGTATTTTAGGCACCACATGAAATGATAAATGATTATGACTTGTGCATAAATTAGGGTATTATTTGCATTATTATTAGAGGACTATCTAGTAGATTCCCTGGTGACTCACAGCAGGAAAAGATCATGGTACTGTGAGGCTTGGCATGCCAAGGCCATGAGAGACACGGATAGTATGTTTCAGCACTGCTATCACGTGGGCCTTTATGATGATATTGTGTGATGATGATGTATGTGCCGATATATATATACTTGTGTGCATGTGTATATAGGCGTTAGGCCAGTTTCTACTAGTGTGTCCTCAGAATCAGTGCATGCATCTCATACAAAAGTATAGGGGACTTAGGTGGTTAGGGAACAACTTATGGGGGTTGTCTTTAGGCACCTATTTTTCCTACACTATGTTTTCCTTTGAAATCTCAAGTTATTTAAACTTATGGTTTATAATTCCACTGTTTATACTGTTATTACGTTATTATACTCATAATGATCATCCTAGCATTTTATCGTATACTCTCCTAGTGGGCATGACATACCTTATACTCGCGAGTCCACAAGACTCACCTCGTTTTATTAAAAATATTTTCAGGGAATTCTCCTTTTGATTATTGGTCCAGCAGATCTTCTGGTATGATGTCATACCCTCTTTTGATTTCGGATGTATTATAGGATGCTCTGTGGAGACATACCCATGTTGTAGAGTCTGATGTTTTGTCTTTATTTTTGTTGGCACATAATTTTGCCAAGGGCCCGAGATACGGGATCGGGTATGTATTATTGACAGCAGTGTGATAGATATTCTTATGTTGTACAGCTGCTGTATATGAAATATTGAGATATTATGTTAGAAGGTGAATTGGTATTTTATTCATGTTCTATATCTTGTCAGTAATATTGTTTTATTCAAATCGAGCTAGAGAAGAGGCTTACTAGTCCATTTTGGGGCCGCTGGGCCTAGGGATTAGTGCCGGTCATGACATACCAGATTTCGGGTCGTGACAGATTGGTATCAGAGCCTAGGTTACTCTTGAGTTAGACTTGTGTCTTTTGATTCTATTCGATTCTCTAGCCTTGTCTAAGGTCTTGTCTCCTTGAGTCCCACAGAGCTATTCTTAGCTGGGTTTTAGATCGTGGTGTGAGCCATGGCACATTATTGATCTAGCTTTTGCTAAGGGTGTTAGAGTCTAGTATCATTTGATCTTTTGCTTTCAGATTCTATTGCTACTTTTATTGACCTATCAGTACGATGACAGGGATGATACCTACTCGTTCTCGGACAGCATCCAGGCAGACAGATTCTTTAGGGGGTGATCAGGCTCCTCAGCCCTCACCTACCAGCAATTACACGGTCAGAGGCCGTGGACGAGGTCGTGGCGAACGACGTGGCCGAGGCTGAGGCCGAGGTAGAGGCCGGGGCCGTGGTTCGGGTCGCAGTGGAGTTGACTTTGATGGTAGTACTCCGGCGAGAGATAGGGACCAGCTGATTATTGACTCCTTGGCAAACATCACGGTGCTGTTGACAAATATAGTTAATTCTCAGAGACAGCCAGAGGCGCCAGGGGGTGTGAGCCCTGATACTAGGGTTGGTGGCGGCACTGGAGATGGCACCGAGGATGGCACTAGAGGTGGCACTAGTGGCGGTACTGGCGACGGTGCTGTGGCTGGTGGCGCCAGGGGCGCCGTTAGCGGTGGCGCTGCAGGTGTTGCCGTCGGCACTGGTGATGCAGGCGAGACTAGGGGACAGCCTCCAGTGGACCCTGAGGCCGTTGGGATAGATTATGAGTTTGAGCGGTTTATGGGTCTGAAGTCGCCCCAGTTCAGAGGTGCGAGAGATAAGGCTGAAGAGTTTTTGGATCAGTTGGACAAACTGAAGAGAGGTTCTCGCATACATGGCTACCGGATGGTGGAGCTCACCTCTTTTTATCTTCATGGTGAGGCGAGCGTGTGGTATGATGTATTGAGGAGACGACGAGGTGATGCCCTGTTAGGGTGGGCTGAGTTCAAGAGACTATTTTTGGCAAAATATGTCTCTAGCACTATGAGATTCCAGAGGGCCCAGCAGTTTGAGGCCCTAAGACAGACCCCAGATATGAGCGTTGAGCGTTATGATGCGTTATTCACTGAGCTCTCACAGTTTGCACCTGCTTTGGTTCCTACGGAGCAGGACAGGATTACACGCTTTATATCTCGATTGATCGAGCCGTGGTTCAGGAGTTTGCACGCCACTCGTTTTGGCACGTATGAGGAGGCAGTTGATAGTGCCTTAGCCCTTGAGGCACGAGCAGCAGAGGAGAGGGCAACTAGAGACTTGAAGAGGGTTAGAGGCGACACTGGTACTTCCTTCTCTTCTGGGAAGAAGGGGAAGGGCACGACGAGTTTGCAGCCGTTGGCAGTAGCGCCACCATTTCCTTCATTGCCTGCGCCCCCTTCCCAGAGACAGCAGCAGCAGCGGCAGTGGCAGCAGAGACAGGAAGAGAGGCCCCTATGTCCGACATGTAAGAAGAGACACTCAGGGGTGTGCAGATATGCGAAGGCCCCGATTACATGCTTTAGGTGTGGACAGTCAGGTCACATCCAGAGGGATTGTTCACAGCTAGGGCGAGGCCCTCCAGGACGACAGGCTCCAGCTCAGCAGCCGACATCTAGAGCTCAGAGCAGCGCTCCCCAGCCTCGAGGGGGACATGGCCCACAGAATCAGCCGAGGGTCTATCATATGACGACTCAGGATGCCCAGGCATCCAATCAGGTGGTGACAGGTACGGTTCATATTTGTGGTCACAGTGCACACGTGCTATTTGATCCCGGGGTGACGCATTCGTTTGTATCGCGGCAATTTGCTCCCTGTCTGGGAGTAAGTGCCACTCCTCTGGGCGAGCCCATGTTAGTGGGAACTCCTGTGGGTGATGCCCTACAGGTAGAGCGAGAGTATCGGGCTTGTGTTGTTTCTCTCATGGGTAGGGATACGCTAGCAGATCTTATTTTACTCGGTCTTATGGAGTTTGATGTCATTTTAGGTATGGATTGGTTAGCTTCATGCCACGCTAGCCTAGATTGTCGTCAGAAACGCGTTTACTTTAATATTCCCAGTGAGGATTCGTTTTATATCCAAGGGGATAGGACTCGAGGGGCTAGCATGTTGATATCAGCTATAAAGGCGCAACGTATGTTGGGCAGAGGTTGTGAGGGGTTCTTGGCAGTCGTGAGAGAGTGTGACCGATCAGTTGGGGAGGTTAGTGGAGTCCCGGTAGTGTGTGAGTTCCTAGACGTTTTTCCCGAGGAGCTTCCGGGATTACCACCCGATCGGGAGATTGAGTTTTGTATCGACCTAATACCGGAGGCTCGACCTATTTCGATACCCCCGTATAGAATGGCCCCAGCAGAATTGAAGGAGTTAAAGGATCAATTACAAGAACTCTTAGATAAGGGCTTTATTAGGCCTAGCACGTCGCCATGGGGTGCGCCGGTGCTATTTGTGAAGAAGAAGGATGGGAGTTTGAGACTTTGCATTGACTATCGTCAATTAAACAAAGTCACTATCCGTAACCAATATCCGTTGCCACGCATTGATGACCTATTTGATCAATTGCAAGGCGCGAGGCGATTTTCTAAGATTGATTTAAGATCAGGATACCATCAATTGAGGATCAGGAATCAGGATATTCCCAAGACTGCCTTTCGCACTCGGTATGGGCATTACGAGTTTTTGGTGATGTCCTTCGGGTTGACGAATGCCCCGGCAGCATTCATGGATTTGATGAATAGAGTATTTCGACCTTTCTTGGATAGATTTGTCATTGTATTCATAGATGACATATTGGTGTACTCGAGGAGTGATGTTGAGCATGAGCACCATCTTAGGACGGTTTTACAAGCCCTTCGTGAGAATGAGTTGTATGCCAAGTTTTCAAAGTGTGAGTTCTGGCTAGAGAGTGTTGGCTTTTTGGGGCATGTTATGTCTAGTCAAGGGATCCAGGTGGACCAAAAGAAGATAGAGGCTGTGGCTCAGTGGCCTAGACCCACTACAGTCACCGAGATACGTAGTTTCCTAGGTTTAGCAGGATACTACCGTCGCTTTGTGAAGGATTTTTCTAAGATTGCAGCGCCGATGACGCGTCTCACCCAAAAGAACGTAAAGTTTGAGTGGTTAGATGCATGTGAGCAAAGCTTTAATGAGTTGAAGCGACGTTTGACTACAGCGCCAGTGTTGACCCTACCATCAGGGAATGGGGGTTATGTTGTGTACTGTGATGCGTCGAGGGTTGGATTAGGATGTGTGTTGATGCAGTGTGGGAGAGTTATTGCGTATGCTTCTAGGCAGTTGAAGAAACATGAGCAGAACTATCCTACTCATGACCTCGAGATGGCTGCCGTAGTATTTGCTCTCAAGATATGGCGGCATTACTTGTACGGCGAGACTTGTGAGGTGTTCACAGATCATAAGAGTCTTAAGTACATTTTTGACCAGCGGGACCTGAATTTGAGACAGCGTAGGTGGATGGAACTCCTTAAGGACTATGATATCCATATTTTGTACCACCCAGGAAAGGCTAACGTAGTAGCAGATGCCTTGAGTAGAAAGTCTATGGGTAGCCTTGCTCATATTTCTAGTTGGAGGAGACCGTTAGTGGAGCAGTTACATAGTTTAGAACGGAGTGGTGCACGTTTAGAGATATCTGAATCTTGGGGATTTTTGGCGCACATCAAGCTTAGGTCTGCTTTGATGGAGGAGATTAAGGCGGTTCAAGTTAAGGACCCTAGTTTAGCCAAGATCATTAAAGATGTTGGAGAAGGTAAGGCGTTGGATTTTTCTATGGACTCTTCTGGAGTGTTGAGATTCAGGACTCGGCTCTGTGTCCCTGAGGTGGACGAGTTGAGGAGTAGGATCCTTAGGGAGGCTCATCACTCTCGATTTGCCATTCACCCAGGGACTACCAAGATGTACCAGGACCTAAAGCAATTGTTTTGGTGGCCACGCCTTAAGGAAGATGTTGCTCGTACGTGTCTAACTTGCCAGGTCTGTCAGCAAGTGAAGGCAGAGCATAAGAGGCCAGGAGGTTTGTTGGAGAGCATCCCAATTCCAGAATGGAAATGGGAACATATTACCATGGATATGGTTACAGGATTACCGAGGTCCCCTGCGGGACATGATTCAGTATGGGTAGTGGTAGATCGCCTAACGAAGACAGCTCGTTTTATTGCTGTACATACGTCGTTTACTGCTTCTCAGTTAGCTCAGAAGTTTATTCATGAGATTGTACGGTATCACGGAGTACCCATTTCTATTATTTCTGATCGAGGGTCCATATTTACCTCTCGGTATTGGGGCTCATTTCACGAGGCCTTGGGTACGCAGTTAGCATTGAGTACTGCGTTTCACCCCCAGACGGATGGCCAGTCGGAGAGGACTATCCAGATACTTGAGGACATGCTTAGAGCGTGTGCCCTTGATTTCAAGGGTAGTTGGGAGAAGAATTTGCCGTATGTTGAATTTGCATATAATAATAGCTATCAATCTAGCATTCAAATGGCACCTTACGAGGCGCTATATGGTCGACGATTTAGGTCACCCTTAGGTTGGTTTGAGGTTGGTGAGAGACGACTTATTGGCCCAGATCTGGTTGGCCAAAGCATGGAGATCGTCCAGGTAGTTCGTGATAGGCTTTTGACAGCTCAGAGTCGTCAGAAGTCGTATGCAGATCGTAGGCGTCGACTCTTAGAGTTTGCAGTTGATGATTTGGTGTACCTTAGAGTATCGCCTATGAAGGGGGTAGTGAGGTTTGGGAGGAGAGGTAAGCTCAGTCCCCGGTATGTTGGACCATTTCGAGTCCTTAGGCGGATTGGGAATGTAGCTTATGAGTTGGCACTACCACCGTCGATGGTTGGAGTGCACCCCGTATTTCATGTGTCGATGCTACGCGGGGTTATTGGAGACCCCTCTCATGTTTTGCCCCCGACAGCACCCACTATGATCCAACCAAGCTTGCAATATGAAGAGCAACCTGTTAAGATCTTAGATAGGCAGGTCAGAAAGCTTAGATCTAAAGAAATAGTTTCCGTTAAAGTTCAGTGGAGCCACCATAGTGAGGGTGAGGCCACTTGGGAGATGGAAGATGCTATGAAAGAGAAATATCCTTATTTGTTTCCGTGAAATTCGAGGACGAATTTTTATAAGGGGGGGAGAATGTAAAGATCCAAAAAAAAAACTAAATTAATTAAATTATATATATAATAATTAATTAAAACAAAAAAAAATATATATATAAAAAGAAAAGGGGGAGGCGCTCGGCAGCCCCCCCCCCCAAATCATAAAATCTCTCTCTCTCTCTCTCTTTTTATTTTCTCTTGATTTCCTCTCGGATTTTCTTTGATTCCAAGCGATCCGGCCGTTCGATCGTTGATCCGACTTCGCTTTCACAGTTAAAGTGCCCCCGATCTACAAGGGGGTAAGTGTTTTGGCTTCATCCTCTCTGTTTTGCTTGTTGTTTTCGTGAAATGAGGGTTGAGGCGCGATGGGGCTTGTTGGCCGAATGTTTGAGGTTAGATCTACGAAGATCCAACCGTTGGATTTTTGCGATTCTTGGATATGATGGTCGGTTTGCTTAAGAGGGTTGGGTGGCGGTCTTGGATCGCTAGAAATCGTCGGCCACGGTGGCCGGCGACGTTGGCAGTATTTTTTCTCTTTTTGGCCGAAACTTTGACTCTTGATCTACGAAGATCTAGCCGTCCGATCTTTCTCATTTTTGGATATGTTGCTCTCCTTAGTGTTGCGCACCTCGGGGTAGTTTCTGATCGTCGAAAAAATGGCCGGCGGCCGGCGAACGGCGACGGCCAGATTCGCCCCTATTTTCGGCCGAAAATTAAATCTCAGATCTAGTAAGATCTGACCGTCCGATGGGTTTCATTTTAATATATGTTGTTATTCGTGGCGAGGGCTTCGTATCGGTATATTGGTCGGCCATTTTTGGCCGGCCGGCGACCGCCGCCGGCGGTGGTAGTGTGTTGGAAAGAAAAGAAAAAAAAAAAAAGAAAGAAAAGAAAAGAAAGGAAAAAGAATAAAAGGAAATAAAAATAAAAAAATAAATAAAATATAAGAAAAAAGGAAATGAGGGCTTTTGGGGTTGGGCATGTCGGGTTAGGTTTTAGCCTAGGATGGCGGGGCCCGATTGGATTTTAGGATGGCCCAATGTGTTGGGCATGACTGACCCAGTTGTGGCAGCCCTTGGGCTGGCCCACTCGGCTTGTTCTCCCTTGTCGCTTGTCCGGGAACCTAGGATGACTTGGTTAGGTTGGTCCTACTCGGGATATCGATGTCAGTTTAATTTGGGTTCTCTTTAGGTCTCCTAGAATTGGCGATATGATTGGCGAGTCATTTTGTTGATCGGAGTCCTAAGGACGAAGCCCTATTAGACGACTCGAGGCCGAGTAAGACTGACCCCGAGTGCGTTCTAGGCTAGCCTATGATGATGATGTGGGTTTATTTCGAATCCTGATTTCTGATGGATTCCTTTTATCTGAGGCTAGAATATTGCAATTTATTCCTTTTAAACCATTTATTAAATTATTAATTAATTATTAAGTTTTCAAGAAAATTTATCAATTTAGTTATAAATATATATATGTATGTATTTTTGATAAAGGAGGAATTTAGATAAAAAAATATATTATCTATATTAAAAGAAAACTAGTTTATGGGTAAATATATATATATATATATTATGATATTGCAGCATATAAGTGGGTGTGTAGTTCCACTATACACTTACGCGTAGCAAGCAAAGCGAGACATGATGACGTAGTCGATGGCTTAGCTCGACGAATTCCATGACGCCAGATTTGAATATTGCACGGGCCAAGGTACCAAATAATCGATTTAGGGTGTTAGGCAATGGTTAGGATTTTCGGTAATTTCTTTACGTCGTTATTCTTGTTACCTAAATGTGACACCTCATTCTATTTATTGTAGGCTCAGATTCTCAGGATTTTGTTCGATCTTCTCCCCAGACTCGGACTTGAGTCATCATTTCCCAGGCGAGTAGACAGGATATGTTATGTTTACCTTATATTATGCACGTATATACTGTTTTATTCATAAATATTATAACCTTGTATAAATTTTTATATGCATAACTCGTACATGATTTTTATATGCGGATCATAGAAAAATACTCTTAAATGTTTCTAATTTGCATGGAATATTTTCATCCTACTGGGAGACACATAAACTGAAAGATACCCTAATTGATTTCTTGTTTTGAGAATGTGAATTATTGAATGATATGGTGTATTTTAGGCACCACATGAAATGATAAATGATTATGACTTGTGCATAAATTAGGGTATTATTTGCATTATTATTAGAGGACTATCTAGTAGATTCCCTGGTGACTCACAGCAGGAAAAGATCATGGTACTGTGAGGCTTGGCATGCCAAGGCCATGAGAGACACGGATAGTATGTTTCAGCACTGCTATCACGTGGGCCTTTATGATGATATTGTGTGATGATGATGTATGTGCCGATATATATATACTTGTGTGCATGTGTATATAGGCGTTAGGCCAGTTTCTACTAGTGTGTCCTCAGAATCAGTGCATGCATCTCATACAAAAGTATAGGGGACTTAGGTGGTTAGGGAACAACTTATGGGGGTTGTCTTTAGGCACCTATTTTTCCTACACTATGTTTTCCTTTGAAATCTCAAGTTATTTAAACTTATGGTTTATAATTCCACTGTTTATACTGTTATTACGTTATTATACTCATAATGATCATCCTAGCATTTTATCGTATACTCTCCTAGTGGGCATGACATACCTTATACTCGCGAGTCCACAAGACTCACCTCGTTTTATTAAAAATATTTTCAGGGAATTCTCCTTTTGATTATTGGTCCAGCAGATCTTCTGGTATGATGTCATACCCTCTTTTGATTTCGGATGTATTATAGGATGCTCTGTGGAGACATACCCATGTTGTAGAGTCTGATGTTTTGTCTTTATTTTTGTTGGCACATAATTGTGCCAAGGGCCCGAGATACGGGATCGGGTATGTATTATTGACAGCAGTGTGATAGATATTCTTATTTTGTACAGCTGCTGTATATGAAATATTGAGATATTATGTTAGAAGGTGAATTGGTATTTTATTCATGTTCTATATCTTGTCAGTAATATTGTTTTATTCAAATTGAGCTAGAGAAGAGGCTTACTAGTCCATTTTGGGGCCGCTGGGCCTAGGGATTAGTGATCATAAGGTTATTGAAGTCAATGGGAAAAGAGTTTGAGATGATTGATTTTGGGTTTATGGCTCAATTATTGGGAATTAAAGTGAAGTAAGACGCCAATGGGATATTTGTGTTACAGTCCAAATATGTCTAAGAGATTATGAAAAAGTTCTTGATGAAAAATTGTTATCCGGTTGATATTTCAGTTAAATGCATTGTCAAAATTGACCAAGGAAGGTGAAGAAAAGTTCAAAAAGCTCACATTTGACGGTTGTAGAGAGGATTTTGCTTTATAGTAAAGGAACGACGTAGTATGGGTTATACTTGTTATTTTGCTCTTGGTTTTGGTTAGATGATGAAAAACATTATTTTCTTGTTTATTTTTATCTCTATGCCCTAAATCATTTTATAAGATGATTTGGCTTCAAAATGAAAATCAATTTCAAATTTTGCCAATCCTATGTCAAATATCTTGAGGGCACTTGAAAAATCAAGTTTTTATATCAAAAGATTCATTTGAAATTGTTTTATCAAAATGACTTTTAAAGGGTTGGGGAAATGAAGCAAAAATATTTTAAAAGTAAAGGACAAATTGTCGACCACTTCTAAGGAACAGTCGATCGTTTTTCCTTTTGTTGACCAGTCTTCATAGGCTGTCGAGTAGTCAAATGTTAGCTCTTGGCCAAGTGTGGTCAACAGCTATTGCATAAAAATTGGTCGGCCATTTTTAAGCATGTTGATCGATTTTGATCCTTATATTGACCATTTTTTAAATTTATACACTGACTTGTCGACTATTTTTCTCGCAGACTTTCCAACGGCTAGTTTGGTAGTTCATTAAATGCTTCCAACAACCCACCAACGACTATATTTTTGGAAGCACTCATCAAGCACTATAAATAGAGAGCCAGTGGATCATTTAAGAAGCTTAGAGAATTTATTACAAACATTCATTGTCACATCTACTCTCAAGTGCTCAAAAGTGTTCAATTTTTTTTTTTCTTTTAAGGCTTTGATCTTCCATTGTATTTATTGTTTTCAAGCCTTGTAATTTTGAGAGAATTTGTAACTGAGAGATTCATCTCTCAGATCCTCTATTACTGTATTTATATTGTATTTTTTCCTAGCAAGTGTGCTAGAGGGGCTACTTTGATAGTAGGATATTGTATTTCTTAGTCTTGGGAACTAAAAAACCTACTTCTGATCAAATAGGAGGATTTAGTGAAGTGTTTGAAATTCTTAGTGAGGAGCTAAGGGAGTGGATTAGGCCATTTGACTGAACCACTATAAATCTTGCTTGTGTCTCCATTTCTTTTATTTTGTTAAGGAATCCTATCAATCACCATCTTTTGCACTAAATTGTCATTTTTTAGGAAAAAGATTTCAAGTTCAGCCAAAAGTTAAAATATCCCAATTCACCCCTCTCTTGGGTTGTGGTACTATTGTTATACAATTATATCAATACTATTTCTCATAGAATCTTAAACTTATCGAATACAATGATAGTGATTGGGTTGGAAGACCCGATGATAGAAAAAACACTATGGAATACATGTATTATTTTAAAGGAACTTCTTTCACATGGTCTTCAAAGAAGTAGTCTATAGTTGTTTTGTCTGCTTGTAAAGTTGAATACATTGCAGTCGCCTCATGTGCATGTCATGTAGCTTGACTACAAAGGTTGTTAAAGAAGTTGAAATTGGAGCATGAAAGTGAAGGAATCTACGGATCATAAGCCGCATTGAAAAAATAAAAAATTTTAATCATAAATTATTTCAGGATATTTCCAAGGGAATAGATTATAGAGGAATGATAAAGGATTGCCTTTTAATGTGCATATCCAAACCCAAAAAATAGTAATCATGAAGCCGATCAAGTGCCTAGCCCCTAATAATATCCATGCGAATGTGCAATTTAAGAACCTAGAAGAGTAGCTTCCCTAAGGAAAAAAGAGTGCTAGCACAAGAGGGTGGCATGGGAGCTTTCTCACATGCATATCACACGATATCAATGGCTTAGAGGCATACCAAAAAGAACCACATATAGGCTATTTATAACCCTTAGGCGCAAACTCTAATTAATGAAGTTTGGGTCACATAGTATTTTAAGCTCATGGTTTAAACACTTTAAAACATAGTATTGGACCTTTCTTTTTCATTTTCCTTTCGGGCTTTATGTTTTAAACACTTTAAAACAATCCATTTGGGCTTTAATTTTAAACACTTTAAAAAACCCATTAAGCTCCTTAACTCACCCAATGTCCTTAGGTAGGGGTGTGCAAATGGTCGGTTCGATAACATTAACTGAAATAATTGAACCGCATGTAATAACCAAATCGAATTGACCGACTAACCCCAACTAACTGAAACCTAAACCGTTGTAACCGAACCAAACTCCACAAAATAACCGAAGAGACCGAACATTAGTTCAGCCTTCTTGTTGCTGCCATTTGATGATTCATATATCCAAAAATGAGTTTGATCAAACGGTTGATTTTTTGTAGATCTAAAAATTAATTTTATGGTAAAAAAACTCAAAACACGTTTATGAAAAAACATCGCAAACCGCCGTCCACGATGGATATCGATGATCCGAATCAACCATTAGATTCGCTTTGGCTCAGTGACCCACATACCTAAAAATCAAAAGCATCTAATGGTTAGATTTTAATAGATCTAGGTTTTAATTAATATAAAATAGAAGTTGCTAGAAAACTTACCGAATGAGCTATCAGCGTCGAGGGGCAAGCACTGTAACACCCCGCCTCGCCAGGCGTGTCACTATAAGAGTACTTTCGGGAATCTTTTTTTTTTTTCAAGTTCATCACGCGCGGTGATTTCAAGAACAATCTTCACATGCAGATAAAAAAATCCTGAAACCCCAGTCTTGCTTGTTTAACTAACAAGATCACAAATCTTAAAGACTAAACGAGACATATTATAACACAGCGGTTACATTAACATCAAAATACCGTGGCCTACGTACCACGAGTTCATACAAGTTGTTCCAACACCAAAACACTTATTACAAAACTACCAAATGATAACGATATTATCATACTACTGTTCATACACAACCAAATACATGCTAAAGCTTCCAAATGATACAATGACTAGCAAGCTAAACACCATTGGTCTCAACTAGCCACGTCCTCGGCCTCGCAGCAGTCCTTGGCTGGAACGTTTGAATGTTCCAGGGGCATAACCTGGATTAGATGATAAAACATCTAAGTGACGGTGTGAAACAGTTTACATAATGCATGAAAGACATACAAGTATGGCATATATAGACAAATGACAACATGCAACACGTCTATCTTGAGAAATCTCCCTGACATACTCAACCTCCCGTGAAAAATTCATTCCACACACCGTTGGGGTTGACCTTGCCGCAACATACTTAATCTCTCGGGTGCCCTACTGTGTCACTCGTTCACTTGGATTAACCTTGTCCCATTCTCAAGAAGACCCCATCCAGTCCCATATGAACCCAACATCGACACGAAAACTGACACCCTGATGATATGAAAATCACACACCATGCACCAACTCTTTTGCAAGTAAAAATAGTTGATGCAATATACCATATGTTTAATATGCATACAATGCCAAAGTTGCATAAGTAAAACGCATAAGTATAACATCCCGAGTTCTTGAGGGTACAATCACCCACCCGAACTAGTTCAATCATGTGTATCCTAAGCTCGAGAGGGTAAAACCACTCACCGGAACCCACTATACACACACCAAGACATTTTCAAGACAAGGTAAAACTAGAATCAAACCACTCACCTGAACATATACGGATTGCCTCGACCCTCATGCACGACCTCGTTTTGCGCGTCAAATTGTAAATACTCGTACTTATACTCAACCTTGAGCCACAACACTCCCTAAACATCATATTTAATTAAGGAAGCATTAAAATTCATTTCTCCATAATTTCCTCTATTTTCTCCCATTTTTTCACCTCGTTAATTCCAAAATAATTATCTCCTCACACATTTTTTCAAATTTTTCAACACAATAATTCCTAAAATAAATATAGAAAAATACTGGAAGAAAAATTATCGAAATACCCCTTCTCACGCGTCCTGCGCATGAGTGCGTGTGAAGTGTGGCACATGCAGTTCACATGCCACCTTCTTCTCCGATTTTCAGTCGGCGACAGCTTCTCCGATGATCGATTTGAGCACACCCCTTCCAAGCCCACTTTATGTCGATCACGATGGGACTGGTTTGAGGCTGAAAGACCACCAGAAAGGGGCCCAAATGGCCGGTTGTAGGCGCAGCAAGGCCGATCGCCTCCAGTTTCCGGCCAACCCTCGAACGGCTACCAAATGCACTCCAACCGCTCCCAAATGCTCCTGAAACGTTCTCCTTGATGCAAGGATCAAAAGCCCCTTAACCATTCTCTTCGATTATACCTCTAACGCATCCGATTTGAAGCTCCAAATTTTGAAAACCTTTGGCCACTTTGTTTCTATTTATACCCATTTTCTCGGTCGAAAATCACCAAATCTTGGTTGATGTTATCTCTTAGACACCAGATCTAGCCTTTAACACACTCGAATAACCCTAAATCATGAGGATAAACCTTCGAAAATCTCGGCCAGATTTCCAGTCACTTCCACCATGAATTCCGATCACATCTTGACCAACTCCGGCCAATGGACATTACCTAGCAGCTCCCCACGCCGTATACCGCCTTCCCCATCATCCCTTGGAAGTCCCATCGTCGGAAACAGCAGCCATGTGCAGTGGCAGGCTGCGGCCATTTTCTGTGGCTTGTGTTCACACTTGAAGTTTCTTTAATTGCACTTTTCACCCCTTGATTTCTTCCAATCTCATTTTGGCCTTTTCTAAATCACCCCTAAATTATCCAACAAAGTCACTGAGGCTCATAAACTTTGTACTTCTCATTTCACCCTTGAAATTCCCAAAAATCCATTGTTTTGACCTCCCTTGGGCAAATTTAGAAAATTACACTTAGGCCCGATTGCGCGTTTTGACCTTAAATCTCTTCGTTTTAACCCGAAATCACTTAAGGGTTGTTCTATACATAAAATGTTGATCATTAACACGCTCCGTTGACTTTTTGGATGATCCCTACGTTGATTCAATTTTCTCAGCCTAATCGACAGCTGTATCGAAAACTGTTTCCGATCCCATTTCTTTTATCACCAAAAATCATAACTCAAATCATTCGTCAATACTATACCATTTTCCTTGGCTATCTAGGGTCTGGGGTACTCCCTCTGACTGATTCGGTCGTCTAAAAACATCGATAGTGTACCCTACAACCTATTTCTTTCGCTAATTCCAGTTATACCCTTCATAAAATACCGTTTATACTCTTGACAATTTCTCGGGTATTACAAGCACGATGGTATAGATTGGAGGAAGAGAGAGAGAAATGCTGGGTCGGCGTTAGCATCAGAAAGAAATGAAGGGCCGAGACAATCGGAGACGAAGACAAAAGGGCTAGCTCTTCGGCTTCGACCCTTTGTCTTCATCTCCAGTTGGTAAGCTAGCCTGGAGGTGAAGGATAGTGGTGGGGACAAAGGGGTGAAGGTGGTGGTATGGGGTGGCTAGTCGAATGCCAAAGAAGAAGATAAAAGGGCGGGCAAAACTCAGAAGGAAGGACCAAACATGTGACATTGGTTTGGTCATTCCATGTCTATTGTTTTCCTTTTATAATTCACTCAAAATGACATCGTTTTGCATATCGGTCAATTCGATTAGTTTGATTAAACAGACAACGAAAAATCAAATTGATAACCAAAATTTCTACAAAAACTAACTGAACTGCTAACCAACTACTAAAAAACTGAACCGAAACCCTTAGTTTCATAAATAAGCCTACAGCTTAATTAAGTAACAATCCACCTAGGCCAAAACCCTTAATTTGGGTAGTCTAGTCCAATTAGGATTCTAGGTGAATTATGATAAACTTAATTAAAAGACTAATTTATTTTAAGTTCTAAAATATTAACTATTAATATTTAAGAACTCTAGCTCTTCATTAAGATTCCTTAATCTTAATTTAGCCCGCCATTACCTTGTATTTGCAAACCCCTATTGTGTGTGACCTATAGGCTTTTACATATGTTGGCTATGACTTTATTGAATAAAGCCATAGACCATGAGCGGCGTGTAGCAACCCATGATGGCCCCCAATTGGTAGAATGATCAATTTATGATCACTGCTTTCCAGTAATGGTCTTCTAATGTAATTCGATCTCTTTATCAATTTAAAGTGTCTCAATCAAGTGGGGACAATGATTGTGTGTCAATCCCCATTCAGTGCTTGATTATAATCTTTCTTTGGTTCTCGAAAAGTATAGCTTCCGTAGGATCACTATCCTACTATGCTCATAGAATTACAAGCTATATTTCCCCAAATTAGTGGTTGATGAATCCTGTCTTGGCTCACACATAGCTTTCACATGCTTCATGGTATATCCAATCACTACCATACTCACACCTTTTATTGAGATGCTTTTTTAATAGTGTCAAAGCATACAAGTCCACATGCAAGACACAGTGGTGACCTGGAGTCGAATGATCACTTGCACAACTGCCACTAGAGGTTTTCTTTGACACTATTGCAAGATCCATAAGGAATCCTTTTGGTCGGATCACACTCCAGTGAACTTGTAATCACCAACAAGCACCCGCGTACTAGCTTAGGTATCCCATACCCATAGTCTGTAAGATCAACTACTACCTTTCCTAAACGTAACAATATAACAAACACCGATTTCTTTGTGTCATTGATGTCCCGTCTCGATGACACTTTTGACCAATGACATATTTATGGTTGTACTCTTAGGTTTATCAATGATCTTACAATTGAAGTCACACCTCAATTCCTTTTTATACAGAATAAACCTAGGGACTTTGTCTTTATACATGCTATATTTAAGTAATTGTTAAATGAATAAATAAATATAAAAGAATAAACTTGCCAATAGATAATATGAACATGAAACAACTAGATATATTACTCAATAAATATATCACATCTTAATGTATTATGTACCACTACAAAAAAATTAATTTTTAGCGACAATTTTTTTGGCATTTAGCGGTGGTTTTTTGCTGATACAGCCGCTACGTAGCATTTAGTGATGGTTTTTTTCAACCGCCGATATATATAACCACCGCTAAGTGATATTTTTAGCGGCGATTTGAAAATCGCGGCAATTTTAAAACCTCCGCTAAAATTAATTGAATTTAATATTAAATTTAATTATCAAAAATAATTTAACAGTGGTTTTGTTAATTTCAAAACCGTTGCAGTTTCTTGAATGTAGGCCAAAAGCGCGCTCGCTAGGCCCCGCCCTTGCTTGCCCACCACCGCGAACCTTTGCCATGCGCGCGCGCGCCTGCGCGTCTACCTGCCCCATCGCGCTTGCTAGAATTTATTCCAGCAAATGTATTCCCCAAGTTTCAATCCTGTGACCTCTTATACGCGTGCGAAACCACCTGATCTGCAAAGCCACCTTATAATATACTCACGCATATTAATTATAAAGTAATCGAACCACTATTTTTCAGAATTCGCTTTGCACCCACAAACTCAAGTTTTTTAAATTACACTTGGCCACAAATTAAATAAAATAGAAAAATAATTTTTTTTAATTGAATTGAATTAAATTAAATTAATTAATTGAACTCTCAAAACACCTAAAAAAGAGTTAACATATTAAATTAATTAATTGAACATAAAATTTTTTAAATTATTAATTAAATAAAATAAATTAATTGATAAATTTAAAATAAATAAATGATTTAATTTAATTGAATGAAATTAAATAAATTAATTGATTAAAAAATAAAAAATTTTAGATTATTTTGTAAAATTTAATTTAATTTAATTTTAAAATTGTTAATTTTTTTCTGAAATTTAATTTTTTATTTTTTTATTATTGAATTTTGCAACTGTTTTGACAAAACCGCCACTAAATTTAATTTTTTTGAATTTTTTTATTGATGAATTTGGAGGCGGATTTGACAAAATCGCTGCTAAATTTAATTTTTTATTAGTGAATTTAGCAACGATTGTTTAAAACTGCCGTTAAATTTAATTTTATAATTTTAATTAATTAATTTTGCGACGATTTTTTAAAGTTGTCGCAAAATGTTGGATAAACCACCGTAAAAAACATATTTTGCGGTGGTTTTGAAAACCGCCGCAAAAAAATCATCGCAAAAAACCCATTTTTTTGTAGTGTACAACTTAACACTTAAACAGTAGGTTGTACACTAACAATATCAATTCTTAATATATCAAATATAACTTACCATTTAAGGTGTAGAGCATACATTAATAGAAAGTCCAACTAAGCTATATGTTGACAACAAGACAACCATATTTTAGCTAAGAATCTAGTTTATCATGAGATGTCAAAACATATTGATACTTAGTTCTATTTTATTTAAGAGTAGATCAAGACTAAAAAAATTGAGTTGGTGAATGTAAAGACGATTGACCAAGTTAGAGGTATATTCATTAGGCTATTGAAGATTGAAGCATTCTAGCATCTTTATGGTAAGCTTGAAATTGAAAGTGAAAGTTTAAGGGGGAGAATGTTAGATATTAAACTTGCACGGATTTTCAAGAGACAAATTAAGGGGAGAATTTGGTGTACGGAAGAAGTTAAGGAAGTGATAAAAATGGATTTAATGGAGAGTTGTGTTATTTGTACAGAAGCACTCTTACAAAATGCTTTACAGAGACGATATATGGCGATAAATTAGTGATATTTGGGGTGTAAATTAAAGCAATTTATTGCAATATGTTCAAAGGTGAATCTAATCTAAATGAAAAGAGGGAGACAGAGAGACATGACAAAACTACTGGCCAAACCCCTCTTTCTCAACTAGCGAAGACGACATTCTCCACCTGTGACCACCCAAACCAGCCGACCACCGACAAAGCCACCATTATCCACCGGCGACACAGAAAGTGGGAGAAGCTACTTCCTCCACAACCCCTTCCCCGACAACGAGCCCTAGCACCACCGTTCTTCTCCCGATATCTATGGCCATTGCCTCCAAGCTCCTTGTGAAGGGGAGAATTTGGTGTATGGAAGAAGTTAAGGAAGTGATAAAAATGGATTTAATGGAGAGTTGTGTTATTTGTACATAAGCACTCTTACAGAATGCTTTACAGAGACGATATATGGCGAGAAATTAGTGATATTTGGGGTGTAAATTAAAGCAATTTATTGCGATATGTTCAAAAGTGAATCTAATCTAAATGAAAAGAGGGAGACAGAGAGATGGATAAAACTATTGGCCAAACCCCTTTTTCTCAACCAGCAAAGACGACATTCTCCACTGGTGACCACCCAAACCAATCGGCCACCGATAAAGCCACCATTATCCACCGACGACACAGAAAGTGGGAGAAGCTGCTTCCTCCACAACCCTTTCCCTGATGATGAGCCCTAGCACCACCGTTCTTCTCCCGATAGCTCCATAGCCATCGGCTCCAAGCTCTTTGTGAAGGTGTTGCCAAAAAATGCACCATTTTCTCAACGAACAAGGGAATCCCATAAATGAATCAATTCCTTACCCAAATTGAATGACAAGGAACTCATTTTCCTAGAGAATGTATCAATGCCGATGCATGATGAGAAGATTCTGGTGATAACAACACAAGCAAGTATTGGATTGATCGATGATTTAAACAAATTCATACTAAAATCCATTAATCTATACATGATTAACGCCAAGATCAGATAAAAAATTACATCATCCAACTAGCTCCATTCAACCCCTGCCAATTTGCTCTGCTCCAAAATTAATCAAACTACATCAATATATATATCTATATAATAAAGTATGATGGTTTTTGAAAATGTCTCAATGGCTGGGATCAATTTCTGATGGATTGAAGGTTGGGATTAAAAATTTTTTTGCCCACCCACAACGCAACCATCTTCCTTCCAAACACACCCACAACACAACCATCTTTCATATACTCACACAGCCACATATATATATATATATCTATATACACACTCACGTATATATATCTATATACACACAGAACCAGCGGTAGGGGCGAACCAGCGGTAGGGGCAGTTGTGCAGCAGCGATGGTCGATTATGGAGGCTGATTGGGGTCTCAACGGAGGTGGAAGGCGGCCGCGACGAAGTGGCCAGGAGCGTTGGTAGCCGACGATGGCTGAAGTAGCCGCGGCAATCGATGGCTGGAGACGTAGGGGACCAGCTGCGGTGGCTTGCGGCGGTCGGAGGCGGCCGGCGATGGCGAGGCTGGTTGCAATGGTGGTTGGAGGAGGCCCAGGCAGCACTGATCAGCGGCAGCTCTGCGCGCAAGCGGGCTGTACTCATGAAGAAAAAGAGGAAGGAAGAAAAAATAAAAAAAAATAAAGAAAAAATATCAAACTTAGTTTTAAGTGGAAAAAAGTAACGACAATTAATAATTTAAAAGGAAAAATAGAAAACAATAAGTCCATAACCTAAGAACAATTCGATTTATTTATAAGTAACAAAATCAAATTAATCTCAAATTTATCTTTAATTGCGAAAGTAAAGTAATTTTAACTTTAAAAATTAGAACACAAATATAGTGTTTTCAAATTAAATCAAAAACTATATAAAACAAAAAAACAAATATAGTGTTTTAAAATTTTAAAGAATTATTATTTAAAATGTCAATAAAAAACCATGTTTACTAAGACAAAAATAAGAAAACTTAACAAAGTTAATTCTTTAAAATTATCTTATTACCAAAATTCAAAAATGAAATGGATTTTGTTGTGTTATAGATGAATTGATTTTTGTACTTTTTGGAATAAATTGAGATTTTGTTTAGGTATAAGGTCTGTTTAAAGTTAGTGGTTATATTTTTTTATTTGTTTATCTATTTTTCCTTCTCAAATTATCAAGTGGTACAAATTTCTTTTACTTAGGCGCAGGTTTGGTGTTTTAATTGTCAATGATTTGTAATAATATAATTATATTTAATTATTTAAAATTAATTGAAAGCATTATAGTCATTTTCTTTTTTTATTGCGTAAATTTAAATTTTGTTTATTCAAAAATGATATTTAAATTAAATTATTGATAAAAATAAAATTATAAAAAAATGATATTTAAATTAATTTTGTGTATTGAAACTATTTGACTTTCATCCAAAACATCTTCGCATGGTTATCACATGCAACACAACATTGTATGATTTATGTGGTTTTGACATCTAGGATTACCTGTTAGAATAGCAGTACAAATATGACTAATAATAGCAAACCCCCTAAAAATACTACAGACCCAACGAGCAAGCAGCAATAACAAATTTATATATTGACACACCCACAAAACTTCCCACACAAAAATAATTTAAAAATTATTTTTTTTAAAATTAATTTGGGGCTCGAAGAGCGTGTCAGAGGCTCAGAAATAGAATTAAGGCACATGGTGGCAGCCAAGAAGGCTTCAAACTAGCGGGAGTGCGTGCAAGTCGAGAATTGGTCGTTTCAAAGTAAGTTCCTAATCCTATCATCGTGTTCTTCAATCCCTATGCAAGTCTTTGTCAGTTAAAAATAAATACGTGTGGTAACTATTTATATAATAAAGTAGAACGATTTTTTGAAAATGTATAAAATATATTAGAGATACATTTTGATCCTATGATTGAGATGAGATTTTAATGTTGGTGAATGGTTGAGATGAATTAGACTTCTCGCCCAACTTTTCTCTCTCTTCCACTCCCTCACTCTATCTCTCTCTCTTGCAAACTCACCTACTCACTCTCTCACACAAGCATATGCATATAGAGGCATATATACACACACATACGCATATACACACATACACTCGCGCGATGTGCTCGCGACAGGGGGGCAATGACGGTGCTTGCATTGGTTAGTCGCTATCGCTGGTAGCGGCTGACCCATCGCCCTCGATCGGCGACTATGGGGGGTTCGAGGAACCCTCGATCGGCGGTCGGAGGTAGTTGGCGTGGGTGGGAGGAAGAAGAAGATGGGAAGGAAAAAAGGAAAATAAAGAAAGAAAAGAAAAAAAAGGGGAAAAAGAAAAGAAAATATAAAATATCAAAAAAAAAAAAGAGAAAATTGGGGAAAATGACATTGTTGATGGGTGAGTTTTAGCGTAAGGGAGGCAGCTAAAGAGGTGATGCTGGTGTAAGCGTTTGCTGGGTTTCTCCTCTAGATTAATTGATGTAAAAATAATTATTTTTAAATTATTTACATTATGTGGGACAATGTAAAATAAATATTGGTTTGGTTGAATTAAACCCTTGATTGGTGCTGTTTGAAAATTGTTGATGGACGGGTTTTGTGGGTCGACCTCCCTTCCTGTTGTTTTTTTTTTTTTTGTGAAAATATTTAAAAATATTTTTTTATTTTTTTATTTTATTAATTCTATTTTTTTATTTAGGCACAAGGGTTTGGGAACACAAGGGTTCCCGACCACTCACGGTCGCAACCATGGCAGTCAGCGGCGACTGGTATATATTGTTTGATATTTAATTTTTAATTTAATTTATTCATATTGTATAACACTTACTGATGTAATTATTATATAGATTTAGTAATTTTTTTTTTTTTATTATAAAATATTAACAAGTATATACAATAATTTTTATTTTTATTTTTTGTTCAGTGTTTACAATTTTTTTTACTTGCTCTTATATTTTGATTTACAATATATTGGTGAACATTATAAATCTTATATGTTTGTTTATTATTTGAGTTTTGTAGAGTGTTTAATACAAATAAAATTGTTACAAATTCTTCATAATTTTTAATATAATATGTATAAATTATAATTATATTTTAATCTTAATATTATTTATGCCGTGCCTTTAGGCACGGCCTATGTGTATATAGATACCTATTTTTTGTAAAGTTTTAACCCACTCTTTTGGTGTATGATAATATAATGTTTGTTTTTCTTATATATATAAAATTTTAGATTAGTTGTTGTGCATTTTTGATATTTAATTTTTTTTTATATTTGATTTGTTTGGAATTGTATAATATAGACTGATACTTTTTTGTAAAATACAGACTGATATTTTTTTGTTTATACAATAACTTTAATTTCTGTTTTTTGTTCAATTTTTAATTTTTTTTCTTACTCTTATATTTTAATTTACAATATTAATTAACATTATAAATCTTATATATTTGTTTATTATTTGAGTTTTGTAGAGCATTTAATACAAGCAAAATTTTTACAAGTTCTTTATAAATTTTAACATAATACACTGAGCTTTTACACCATGTATTTTAATCTAAATATTATTTACACCGTGTCTTTAGGCATGTTTATATTCATTTTTTGATAATTTCGTGTTTAAGAACTATATACATTGTCTTTAGATATGTGATATAAGCGAGTTTAGACTTTCAGTTTAATACGTGTCCGAGTTCAGTACTTGATTATTTTGTGTTCAAATTTAATATTCAATTTTTTTTAGTTGCACCGTGGCTTCAGGCACGGGTTATCCCTAGTATATATATATATATAAGAAAATCAGAAGAAGTTGTATGTGAATTCAAAGAGTCCTCAGGAGTTGTAACCTAGTGTAAGCCGGTAGCCCCAAATCTCAAATTTAAAATTTCGAGTAACTCTCAAGAGTTTTAAATCTTACCCAAATTAACAAGTCAGAGAGAGAAACAGAAAGGGTTAACTGTCAAAGCCAAGGAGCTTCGACTTCTTTCAATATGGGAACAAGCTTGTCTGAAATATGGGGCCGACGGTGTCGGGAGACGGAGAGGTAGTTGGGACTAATGATGTTGTTAGAGCGAGAGAGAGACAGACAGACATACAGTGGTCGTGAAAAGGGTGGCCAACAGATGGGACGACGGTGTTCGGAGAGGGACGAGCGGGTGATCGGAAGGTGGGGCTGACAGTGTTGTGAAAAGGAGATGGGGATAGAGGCGACGGTGTCTGTGAGAAAATGAGAGAGAGAAAGATAGCGAAATGGTTTAGGGTCATTTGGATCATTTATCATAAGGGCAAAATGGTCATTTCATTGTCCATGTAAAGCAATATGTAAGAGTGCTTCTGTATAAATAGCACAACTCTTTAATGAAAGACAAAAAACAAGAATGTCTCTTGGAATCTCTATGGGATCTTTGTTGATTTTCGAGAAAAGACTTCTACAATTCTCTATAAAACTTTTGGATTCTTCAGGAGAATTTAATTTCTATGATCAATAGTGTCTATCTTTTACCTATAAAATGGTTTTGTACTCAATCATTCTATAAGGTGAAGAAATACAAGAAGTTATTTTTCTATACAGTTCTTCTCTCTATATTATACTCATATATAAGTGAGAGTGAGATTGGAGAGAAAAGAATAATAATATACTCCAACAATTTTAACAATTATTTCATACATAAAGTAAAAGTCCTCCCCACCTAACAAGAACCAAATCAAATATTTTAATTAAATATTATGGTTTACTGTGTTTAATCACAAGAGGATAACACACTCGCTAATTAGACTTTTTTGCATTCGTATAAATTTTACTTTTTGGTGATGAAGTAATAAAAGAGGGATGGCTAGATACACAGTTTCTCATCATGATGAGTTTGGAGTTAAATATGAATCCCTAGGTTGAGCATAGGCTATTCAAGTTAGATGTTATAACTTTAATTTTTTTTTTTATAAAAAAGAAATCAAGCAATTTAAAACTATAAATATATCAATTCAAAAATTTCTATATTTCTCGAACCTTCTCATGCCCTAAGGTGTGAATGTTTACAATTATTTTTTATAAATTCATGGGACTTGATTCAACTTGTGTTGCTTGTCGATTTGTATATTTGTAAAAGGGTGCATAGTTTTTATATATTCTTATTTTTGTTGTATACAAATGAGAGAAATTAAATGACAAGATAAGAAAGAATTTTTTTCCAAGTATTATTTAAACTACGTAAAAATAAAAAAAATAAAAATAATAATTTTATTATTTTTCATTTTACAAACTTATCGATGTGAGTATTGAAAAAGTACCATTATTCATTGGGAATGATGAGATCAAAAAATTAAACAAAATACTCTACGGCCATGGAAACGGGTATAGGGTCTTGAGTCCAAATCTCCCCAATTAGTGACAATTTGTTTTGGGTAATAGAATGATTTTCTTCATGCATCCAGAAAATTTTTTATTTTAAGGGACAACTCGCATATTCATTATAGAAGATAAGTGGATTGACGAAAATTACAAGTGTGTTGTGGTAATCAAAAGATTTATTTAGGCAAATTATTGGAAAACAGTATATCATACAGTTGAAACTCCCTTGAAGTTTGTAAATAAAGCAAGAGATAAAGAACTCAAAATATTCATCCTTGCTCTTGTGGATTGCAATCAGAAGTCCTTAAATTCTAATTAATTAAGTAGAGTCTGTTAATGATTTTTTGCCAGTTTTGAAACTAAATCAAAGATATCTGACCAAATTGGAAGCCTAATCTCAATCTGTTATGCTGTTACAAGTACTCTTTGCTCTTCTGAGCATTTATTTTTCCACATTTGATCCACAATAGATTGTGAAGGACATGGATCGAAAAGACATTTTTAAAGATCGAAGTTTAGCTATTCGAGGAGGTTCATTTCCTCAACTAGTAATACACTATCTCCCAACCCATTTATCTTTCACCTAATCAAACATGTAAATAATCATAATCATAACTAAAGCAAGGACACATTACTGGTAGGGTTGGCAATGGTTCGGTTTGATTTCGGTTTTTGCCAAAACCATAACCAAACCAAACTTAAATTACTAAAATCAAAACCAAACCATTACCCATTTGGTTTTAAAAATTTAAAACCATAACCAAACCATTCGGTTTTGGTTCGGTTTCGGTTTAACCATGATTTTTTTAGTTTAATCCATATCAACAAACAAAGACAAATAGCATTCATAAAATTTTTTGATAATTTCACAACAAACAAAGATAAATTCTAATAAAGTTACCTTATTTTTGCATAAAATTACAAAACTTATTGGATATAAAATCACATTTCCAAACCTACAATTGTTAAGATCAATAAATTCATGTGTGCATAATTAAATTGTAATTTAAGCTAAAAAAAATTAGCTACGAAAGTTAATACCTTCATCAACAACATTAATATATTATTCGTAAATTGATGCATATTCATCTGAAATGAATGAGCCAACTCCATCTAACAAAATTATAAATATAAAAAATAAATTAATATGAAGAGAGATGAGGCAGAGAGCGAGAGGCAGCGAGGGTGAGAGAGATCCAGGGCGAGCGAGAGCAAGAGGGGCCGAGCCCTAGCGAGAGCAAGAGAGATGCAGAGAGCGAGGGCGATTGGCGAGCTCGTGCGGATGAGCAAGAGAAATGAGGCAGAAAGGGTGAGAGAGATTGAGGGCAAGCGAGAGTAGGAGTCGAGCCCTAGCGAGAGCAAGAGAGATCTAGCTAGGGCGAGCGAGAGCAAGAGACAAGCAGAGAGCAAGGGCGAGGGCGGGCGGACGAGCGAGAGGCAGCGAGGGTGAGAGAGAGTGGGAACGAGGTTAAGAGAAGAAGGAGAAGAGAAGGGGAGAAGGGTTTGCAAGCAAGGCAATTGGGTTGGGGTAGGCTGGGCTCAGGCGGACGGGGTTGTATATAATATATATTATATATACATATTATACATATTATATTATATATATATTCGGTTCGGTTCAGTTACCCACCATTCGGTTCGGTTTCGGTTCGGATTTTGGTTTGGTTTTAGTAAAAACCATAACCAAACCATACCCATTGAAACAGTGTTTGGTTTTTCCTCGAACCAAACCATTACCCAGTCAAACGATTTTTAACCGCGTTGACCGGTTCGATTTCGGTTCGATTCCCCACGATTTCGATTGCAATTGCCATCCCTAATTACTGGTATTAAATTTCCTCAACAGGGCAAGAATGTGGGAAATACCAAGCAACCGTCTGCAAGTATTTTATATATATTGATGACTTCCAGTTGCTCCCTCTACTGTAGTGAAGCAGAGAGCTTATGTCTATGTTCTCTCCCATCAACAAAAAGTAACAAATGTTAATAATTCAATCAAGTTGTGCACTACCAAATTAATTCATGTAAGTATCAAAATCAATTTACGAGTGTTCATAATTCAATTTGCTTCTAAATTTAGCAATGTTTGTACCAAATGAAGAGCAGATATTGATGTGTGTTGGATGAAGAACGAAAGAGATCTAGTTATAATATAGCTGCACACAGATAAGATTTACAACACTAATCCCATTAAGTACTGGTTTCTCTTGGAAATAAATGAGCATGAAACAAAATATAAAATCCAATCCATCACAAGCAACTAACTGCCTCCAAATGTTTTAACCTCTCCAGCTCATACAGTGCCCTACCCAATAACCGTCGGGACAACCTGTGCACTTCAAAGGATGAGAGCCGATAAGAATGACTCTGGTGCTTGCCGGATTTGTAGGCACTGGATAGTTCTTACACCTCTCGCAATCCTCATTACAGCAACCAGGAATTGCCGTTCCATAAAAGGGATGGATTGGCCGGGCGTCATCTGAACTGGTAGCTTGGTTGCTCTTCTTTTCTTTTGTCTCCTCCCTATACACAACACGAACGCCAACCTCTTTCACTTGAAAAGCTTTAGTTGTAGCAACTGAAATGTTCAACACGTCGCCGCCTTCTAGCTGATGATCCTCAAACTTCCAATAACTTAACCATAACAAGTCCTCGTCAACTCTTGGAATGCCAAGGATTCTCGGGCAGTAGCTCCATTTCAAATACTTGGTTTCATTACTAATAATAGTGTGTATGTCCCAGCTGTCCCCCACAAAAGATGGAGCTATTAGAGCATCAGAAGGATTGGAAAGTGCAAAAACAAAACACACCGACAAGCCTTGAATTCTTAAATAAACATCAGAGGGCATAGTAGCAAAAGAAATTGAGGACCCTATATTCTTAAGATTGAAACTTGTAGGGATCTTGCTTCCCCGCAGAAAAGTGGATAGCATACGACGTTCGTGCAATACCTACGCCACGAAAATTTACAATTTTAAATGTTAAAAAAGTTAACACACACATGAAGATAGACGTATATATACAACCATATATAAAGAGGGGGGCAGAGAGCACCTGGGGACAAAAGAAGCTCCTTTTTGAGCCTCTAACACCTCTGCGAAGGTCTACAGGTGATTTCTCCACAGCTTCAGAGTCGCACAAGCCCAAATTATTAATTACCTCTGCATCAACACTTTCTAAGGGTTCCAACTTGAACATGCCCGCAATCTCAATTAGACTCACACATTTTTCATCGCCTAACCTTGGAAAGATGCCCTGTGATTCAAAGCTAATTTTTTCCAGCAACTTACATCCATTAGTCAGCAGTAGGTCTATATTTTTTGGCAAACAATCAACGTTCTTTAGCCTTGGGCATGATTGCAAAGACAAATGTTCTAGTCTAGAAAGACCCCTGATGCTATTCGGGAGGCCATACATTGCATTATTGCTCAAATTTAATGTGCGCAACGAAGATAGGTTGCCAAATTCAAGAGGGAAACCGTCATCAGATAAATTGCAATTTTCTAGACTTAAATGTACCAATGACTGTGGAAAAGAAGCCTGTGAAGTTTCTGGACAACTTCTTAGACTTGATTGCCAAGGCCATACAGACAAAGGCCAAGCTTTGACCTCCTGAGTGATGCAGAGTAACTGACTTATTCTGGTTCCATCTGCATGGAGCACTGTCAAAGAATCCATATTGCCCAACTCTGCTGAAATATTTTCAAGGTTTATGCAACCAGAAATGTCAAGTGTTGATAGAGATTTTAGCTTATAAATGAGTTCAGGAAGCTTCCTCAAGTTCCGACAATTCCTCAAGCTTAAGAAAATAAGTTTTTCTAGGTGTCTGATAGATTCATGAACCTTAACCAACTTTGCACAATTTTCAAGTATAAGTCTCTCCAGATTGGGCAACATCAAGAAATTAGGAGTCTCATAAAGGTTATTGGAATGACTTAGATTAAGGATTTTCAATAATACAAGGTGCTGTAAAACAACGAAAGAGAGACAACGTTAATAATTTGATTAAAAATATTAAAATATAGCCAAAAAACAAAAAATAGGGGATGGAAATAAAAGACAAACCTTCACTCCATTCCAAACCTTTTTCAAGCAACTATAAGGCATTTCAAGAGCAACTAGCCTGTCCAGAGGGAAATCATCGGGCATCATTTGTAATGGGAAACCTGACCAACACAACCATCTCAATCCCTTGGGAAACTTTTCATAATTTCCACACGGTTGTACATTGCTAATTTGCAAAAGTTGTAGGTTGGACATCCCTACAAATGCATCAACTTCTAGTAGTACTTCATCTGAAGTTTTTGTAGCAATGCCTACAGGGAGACTAGAGAAGAAGACAAAGGGATATCTCTTGAGCTTGTTAGACCAACTTTCTTCATGGGGCCCAAAGTCATTCCATTTAGCTTTATATTCCTTTAAGAAATGGGTATCAAGAGTGAGGCCCCTGATTTTTCTTGTGCCCTGAAAAAGAAGGGAGGAGAGTAAGCATTGATGCATAATTAGAAAGTATTCATTCACAAATATGTACAAATATAAATGAGTAGGATTAATTCTTACAAGTTTTTCCCTCAAGACATTAAAGGAATCCTCGTGATTCCAAAGTCTGCCGCGTTCTCCTAACGCCTTGGGTGATTCTTGCCGAACAATTTCTCTTCCCATTTCTTGAATCATTTGATGCATTACCAACTTGGTATCTGTGTCAATTGCTAACAGATTTCTATCAATGAGGTTGTGAATTCCAATCAATGAGCAATAATCACATCCATCTAGGATTGTAATTGTATAGTCTTTGTCTTTTCCCACAAAGAAGCAAGTAATATCAAGGAATAAATCTTTGTCATGATCATCTTCTAAAGAGTCGTAACTGAGTCTTAGTTTTCTAAGAATTTCATTGTCGGGAATTGTTTTCAATTTTTGGAGTTGACTTTTCCATACATCTAAACTTTTGCCGGACATTGAAGAACCCAAAATTTTAAGAGCCAGCGGGAGCCTATTGCAATACTCTACTGCCCTCTTTGAGTGAACCAAATATTCATCAATAGGATGGTTTTGTCCAAAGGCATACCAACTGAAAAGCTCTAAGGATTCATGAGGATTCAACTCGTCTACCCTATGTATTTTGCAATGTTCATGAGTTCTTAGTAAGTGTTCTCGTCTAGTGGTTATGATCATTTTGCTACCTGGAGAAAGGGAATCTTGCATTCCAATAACTGCATCTAATTGTTCTCGTTTATCCACGTCATCAAGAACTATAAGAACTCTTTTACAACCTACAACTTGTTTAATCTGAACAAGCCCTTCATCAACATTGTTTATCTTTTTTTCCTTTCTTCCCCTTAGAATATCTGAAAGAAGTTTCCTTTGTAAACGAATTAAGCCCTTTTGTTGTCCTGAAACTTCTCTTATATCTGCTATAAAACTGCTACCTTCAAAATTAAAGAAGTTTAAGTTGTACACAAATTTTGCAATGGTTGTCTTGCCAATTCCACCAATCCCGCATATGACAACAATTCCAATGTCACTTCCTCCATCTCCTAACCACAAATTAATCATTCTGGCTCGAGAATGTAGTCCAATGAGGTATGGGGCAACATTCAAGATTGTTGGCCTTAGCTTGTCATCAACTGCTTTGACAATTTTTTGAATAAACTTTGACTCGTACCTATTTTGCAATCAAGACAAACAGTAATATTTGTATATTCACTAAGCATTTCATAACTTGAATACGTTAAAAAATTATTTACACATAAACAAAAAATCAAAGTTATTATTATCACAGTACCTGAGTACTTGTATCAATTGAAAGTTAAAATTAATAACATTGAGAATATCTTAAAAATAAAAAAGTAGAATAAAAAATAACATAAATCTTAAAAAATACAATGGTGTGGCAACCATATCTAATGACACTGGAATCTCATTTTTCAAAAGATATGATTCATTCTTCATATTAGAAGTTTCTCTTGTTTCCCATCTACCCTTACTAATTGAGTTTTACAATCTTCTTGTTAGATAATGCAGATGCGGGGCTTTCAATGAATTGAATTTAATTCGAGTTTAGATTTAGATTTGGCTTCAAAGAATCCAATAGATTTAGAAACCTAATATAAATAGAAGAATAACCAAATTTGACCAATCCAATACAATTGAGTTAGATTTAGATCAAATAAATCGGTTTAGGTAGTAAACCATATTCATTTTATAAATGCCTTACCACAAAAGCATTCTCCCAGCCACTAATTATTTGCAAAAAAATAAAAATAAAGTCTCAATTGTCTAAATATTAATCTAATATTCAATTTCACTTATTAATTTTAAAAGATTTTATTCTCATTTATTAATAACAGCTAATTAAACATATTCATACCATTATTTCCCAAGTAGTGAGTTGAGACAATATTGTTCCATTCCTCTCTCTTTTGAGTGAGCACTCGCGTTTTTTATTTACCTTTTCTTTTGAAAACAATATTTCTATACTATAGCATGGTTAAATATAAAATTCCCAAAAATATTATGACAATAATTAACATTTTTTCAATATAGTTTAATTCAGTGAGTTTTCATATTGTGAATGTCATATATATCATTTTAAATAAAGATTTTGTCTGTGTAGTAGCACAATTTTTCCCGTGAAACTTTCTAGTAAAAGGCTACACTTATTACATCTCAGTACTAATTGGACAAACAAAAGAAAGTAAGATATTTTGATTAGTAAAATGCCAATGTTTTAATTTTTTTTTTTTTTTTTACTTTTTTAGACATTTAGAATGAGTTGATATCAATTATTTATCATTTTGCTGAAGCATGTGTAATTTTTTTTTTCAATGTTTAGAAAACTAGGCCAGACATTGATCTAGAAAGAAGAGAAGTTCACAGTTCCGCTTTGAGTTTGGTATTTAGTGAACTTCAAATTTAATTAAACTCAAGTCACTTTAGGTGTGTTAGAGCTTAGAAGACCAAACATTCAACTTGAATATTTTGATATATTTTATAAATTCAAGTATTTTATCAAATAATCATAATTAAAACTTAACTCAATTAGTTAATCAATTTACTAAACACTTTTATACATTTAAACTCACCTTGCCTCACCCACCTAACCTCAATCACAAACGTCTATTCTCAATGTGTATTTATAAAATAAATAGTTATATTAATTAAAAATATAATATAAAAGTAAAATTGAAATTTTATCACATAATCAAAATATAAACAATAAATAAAAAAACCTCATCTTTCTATATATATTTAAAAGTTATATATAAGACAATAAAATATTCAGATATGTTTAAAAACTCCATCAAGGGCACTGTGCATGCTGTTACGTGTTTCTTTATTATAAAGTTATAAATTATATGATAGGATAATAATAATAATGGTTAGGAAATGGGATGCTCAATGTTGCGAGACAAGATATTCTCTCTTTTGTCTCATCTTGCTCGTGCATGATACTATTTAATCTTATTTTATAGTTTAGGTAGCAATTTTATTATCTAAAATATTTAAAATACTCTTGTATTAATTTTAACCACAAAAAATATTTTAGACATTTCATATAATCAATAAAATTACTATTAAAGTTAGTTATAATTAGAGGTTATAAATTTAAATTTTGTTAAAATAAATCTTTTAAACAAATTAAAGTTATATACATAAAAGGATATTTTAAGAAAATTAAAAAACGCAAGATCAAATTATATATTTGCTTAGATAATATTTGTTAAAATGAACGAGGTAAGCTTGTATTAAGATAAAGTTGAAATATTTTTTGAACCAAGATATTGAATAATCAAGATAAGGTTGGAAAATATTTTAAGATTTTTATCAAAATATTTGTTAAAGTTTTTGAAATGCATTTGGGGGGCATATGGGTCATTTTTACTAATCTATAAAATTTAAGATAAAATTATTTAAAAGTGAAAGAGATAAATTTATTTGAACACTAGTAAAGATCCACTTATCATGAAAACTCAAATATATGTCCTTTAAAGGTTTGGCCAGTTTTCCACTTCTTTGTTCTCTTGCTCTTTCTCTCTCTTAAAGCTTGTAATTTTTTTTATTGAGAGTAAAAATAATAATATATAAAAATAAAATTATTTTTTTATTTAATAATTTAGAGTTCTGAATGCTTTCACTCTCTCGACCTCCATCTCTCTCGGTCCTTCTAATTCTCATGCTTTTGATTTATTTTTCTATCAAAATTTCTATTTTGTTCTTCTTTAATTGGCAAACATAAAGATCATCGAAATTAAGATTCCATAACATCATGGAGTAACCTGCAATTATCAAAGCCCCAATTTGAAATAACTCTATTCGCCTTTGTTGAATCAAATTATACGGATCCATCTTAAAAACATTTGAAGATAAAGACGACCTTAATTCGTTTATATGATTGGGTATTTGGGACAGTGAAACTAAAGCCAAATGCTAAGCAAAGACCTAACTCCAAAAGGTTCTAATTAACCCAACACGAGAGCCGAAACCTCATTGACAAATTGACATGGTGAATTGTTTTTAAAATTAAATTTAAGCTTGTTTTGTGATTTTGATCAAATTTAGATTAATGCTTGTGATATTATGAGATTATTGTCCAGATTAGATGATAGAGCCGTTTGACTGAAGGTGGTTTGTTCATAAATTGACATTGAGCATAGATTGTGTGATGTAAGACTTACAGATTTACTACACATGTCCTAAGAGAGCCCACAATCCTATATTAGAAGGTAGTACCAGTCACAACCCCACTTAAGAATAGATTTCAAAGTGTGTTAAAAATTGATTTCTAAGCTCAAAGCACGCATGCACTAAAAGCATGTTAAGAATGGATTTCAAAGCTATGAACCATGGACTATGATAAGAAATGGAAGAGAAAGTTAATTTACCCATTTGCTTGATTCTGTAAAGCCATCCCTGCCAAATTAGCTGCTTCCTCCAGTGCTTCTCTCCATCTTTTCAATTTCTCCATCCATTTCTTTGCTTCACACTTTCCTCCTTTGAATTGCGCTTCGTGTCTCATGAATGCCTCTGCATAATTTCCTTTTTGTTTTCTAACCTCTGATGGATCCACGCCATAGAACACTGGCAAAACCATGTGGCGAAAATCCCCCCTCTTTCGTCTTTCGAGGATCATCACCAACTCATCAAGGCACCAACTGGAAGATGCATAGTTTTTGGAAAAGACAATTATTGAAACCTTAGACTCTTTTATTGCCTTCTCCAACTCAAGCTTGATGTTTTCTCCTCTTTCTATCCCATCGTCGTTTCTAAAAGTACGAAATCCGCCATTCACCAGAGCTGTGTATAAGTGGTCAACAAATGTCCAACAAGTGTCCTCGCCTCTAAAGCTTAAAAACACATGATAGCTGCTCCAAGAAGTAGAAGAAAAGGCTTCTTGGACTCCTCTTGTAGTCATTTAATAGAATGGAAAATTGAAAGACTAACTAAGAATCCATCTTAATAACAAATTGTGGAGAAAACTTGAGATCATCAAGTGTGCCTCTTTTGATTACACAATGTTGGGTAGAGCATCATCAACTCTAAAGAAATTTGGAAGGATGGAAGAAAGGATAAATAGGTAGGGAAGCTTACATTTTTAACTCAAATTGAAGTGATATTTGCACAACAATACTAGGGTTTTATATACTTATAGCAGAATGGGGATTGATGCAACTATTATATTAATACCATATCGTGTCTAATATATTAGTAAAATAAAATTAGAAATGATAATGACAATTAAATTCAAAAATAAATATTTCCAAGAATGCACAGGTTCAATAATTATTTGTCCTTATGTTAGATGATATCTAATTGGGAAAATACGATAATTGAAAATGTCAATATAATTAAAAAAATTGTTATGTTGACCTTTTGGAATAGTTAGGATGTCACTCTCTAGTTCAAGAATCTTTTATAAAAGAATTTTATGGGGTAAATTTTACATATTATTTTTAAAGTTTATGTATATTACATCGAGTATATTTGTGTTTTTAAAAATAGTATAAAATTCCTTTGCTTTTAACAAAAATATAAAATTTTGTACCATTTTGCCCTTATTTTTAAACCATTCTTCTCTAGTTCATTTTTCTGTCTCCTAATTTTTCTTATCCCTTCCTATATTTTTTTCTCTCTCTTCTCCCTCTCATGTTGATGGTTTGTCATCGATGATGGATTTCTTTCAACAAAGTCGGATGACAATAGAGTTTCAAATCATCAAGATGTGTTTGTAGACCTAGAAAATGCCACAGTGGTTTTTAGCCTCTAAGAGAGAGAGAGAGAGAGAGATAGATGGGTGGTTCGATTGTCACTTTGCCATCTCAATAGTATTGGGGATTTATGGATTCACAACAAATATGGGATTTAACAAGAAACACCATCAATCACAAACCCCATTATAGTAAAGAGTAGTGGTCGACGATACAGTAGTGATAGTTAATTAAGAACCCATTTCACTCAAGATAAACTCTATTTGTGTGTGTGTGTGTGTGTTTTTTTTGTAATTGTAGTGTAGAAAGAAAA